>NC_034192.2:61439196-61766696 GCF_002021735.2 Oncorhynchus kisutch
GTTGCTGTGTTAGTAGAAGTGTTGCTTCTCTATGTGATTATTAACACTGCTGTGTTAGTAGAATTGATCATAGTTATCACAAACATTATTAACACAGCATTACCTCCAAGAACAGAATGGTTCAGGGATGTGAACATTTACACAGCATTATCTCCAAGAACAGAACGGTTCAGGGACACGAACATTAACACAGCATTATCTCCAAGTACAGAATGGTTCAGAGACACGAACATTAACACAGCATTATCTCCAAGAACAGAACGGTTCAGGGACACGAACATTAACACAGCATTATCTCCAAGAACACAATGGTTTAGTGACACGAACATTAACACAGCATTATCTCCAAGTACAGAATGGTTCAGAGACACGAACATTAACACAGCATTATCTCCAAGAACAGAATGGTTTAGTGACACGAACATTAACACAGCATTATCTCCAAGAACAGAATGGTTTAGTGACACGAACATTAACACACTCACACAAACATCTCATCCTCAGACACTGTTGTCCAGCCTCTCCTATCCTCTCACAGTCTTTTCTTTACCATATCCATTGTTCTCTCCCTCCTTTTTCCCCACTGAATCCTGTCAGGACTAGATACATCGTCAGAAAGCACCAACTTGTCTCCATATTTCTCTCTCTGGTCAACGGATAATCACTCTCCAAAGGGCACAAGTAGGCCAGATGCTCGTTTAATCATTCTATCTTTCTGTGTGTGTGTGTGTCAAACTAACTGAAGCTGTGTCTAGGATTAAGGGATGAAGGGATGGAGGGACTCTTGTCATTTCTCCGTGATCATAGCCAGTAATTAGTCCTCTCCCTGGACAGCAGTAGGGAACATCATTACCAGACGCACACAGGCACGCACGCACGCACGCGCGCGCGCACACACACACACGTACCCACAAACACACACAAACACACACACACACACACACACATAGTGAATCCCCAGGACTTGTATAACGTCTGTGTGTAACGAGCGCAGAGTGGCAGTGATTTAGTCCCTTTGACTGTGTCCCAAATGGCTCCCTATTCACTACGTAGTAAACTACTGTTGACCAGGCACCAAGGGGGACTATATAGGGGACATGGTGCTATTTGAGACACAGTTCCATGAGTCAGATATCTCCTCCTGTGTGGCAACCAAAGTTAAGTCAAACTTCACGGACAAGGGGGGGGAATGACTTTTTTCATTTCCTACTCCTCCTCCTCCTCCTCCTTCTCCTCCTCCTTGTCCACCTCCCTTCTCGTCCACCTCCCTCACTCCGAAGATGAAGATGTATAAATCAATAGGAAGGATGGAAGTACGGAACACAGAAATGGTTCAATGCAGTCATTTTTCAGCAGAGGACTAGGGTTCTCAAATCATCATTCTCATGACTCCTTATGACAGTTGATCTGACCAAGAGAGGGCAGTGTTGCATCGTTGTTTTGTATGGAGAGTGGATGTTGATGCTTACATATCCACGGGGCCATGCAGGCTAGGCAGAGAGCGGTCTGCTGCAGTGAGTGAATGAAAGGATGTGGAGAGATAACTGCCCAGTGAGTGACAGGGGGAAGCTACACTGATCAACATTGATCCTTCAGCTCAGACCCCGAGCCTCCTTCTGCTCTTTCTACCTCCACCGTGGCTATCATTGTATTATCAGCCTACATGATTGCATCATGGCAAATATGTTGTTTTTTTCCCCCTGATAGATACAATACACAGGGCGAGTCACAAACGGCACCCTTTTCCTTATTTAGGGCCCATAAGGCTCTGGTCAAAAGTAGTGTTTCTATCAACTAGGATAGCCGTGAGGATTTCCTATACTGGACAACTTGTTGAAGCAGTTGATAAGTCATTGATAATCATTTTTTTCAGGTCATTACATGAAGATGTAATGGGGGTCGATCATAGCTACGTTCAATAACATTCACAAGTTGATTTAAAACGAATGTTTAAACCCTTTTTATCATGATTGGTGTCTTGAGGGATTTTGTCATAAAACACTACTTTTATATGTCCTTTCATTGATCTTTATATCATATATGAAGCATTAATCAGTTAAATTAGACAAACCCTGTAAGAATCCTGGATCTAAGCTATCGGACAGTTTTTTTGTGTGGAAATCTCATAAATGTAGTAAAAAATGACATAACATTTCGTGTCTCCTCGTGTTACGTGGTGAAAACAGTTGTCATGGATACACAAATTCTAAACAATATATGCATCGCAAATCAAATGCTTCTAACCAAAACAGTCAACTTACATTGATACTTTAAAAACCAAATAGCCTACCTGACCGTTCGGGGGGTGTCCGCTTGGTCCTAAAGCCCCGTTTCTCTGTTTTGTATCAGATTCCAGACAGATCCCCCCCCCCCCCGGTCCCCAATGAAAGTTAAGTTGTTCCCCTGCTTAAAACCTAAATTGATACTGTCATTAGTCAATCAATCAAATTTATGTCACAAAGTGCTTATACAGAAACCCAGCATAAAATCCCTATTAAATGTGGTTCTTCAATTATTATGCATAATACTCGTTCGATGCACATTTGGTGTCCAGCTGATTTTTATTATTTTTATTTTACCTTTATTTTATTAGACAAGTCAGTTTAAAGGTTGCTGGATTGAATCCCTGAACTGTCATTCCGCCGCTGAACAGGGCAGATAACCCAATGCTACCGTTAGGCTATCATTGTCAATAAGAATTTGTTCTTAACTGACCTGCCAAGTTAATTAAAGGGTGTTGTCTACTCTGTTGAAGGGTGTTGTCTACTCTGTTGAAGGGTATTTTCTACTCTGTTGAAGGGTGTTGTCTACTCTGTTGAAGGGTGTTGTCTACTCTGTTGAAGGGTATTGTCTACTCTGTTGAAGGGTGTTGTCTACTCTGTTGAAGGGTGTTGTCTACTCTGTTGAAGGGTGTTGTCTACTCTGTTGAAGGGTGTTGTCTACTCTGTTGAAGGGTGTTGTCTACTCTGTTGAAGGGTATTGTCTACTCTGTTGAAGGGTGTTGTCTACTCTGTTGAAGGGTGTTATCTACTCTGTTGAAGGGTGTTGTCTACTCTGTTGAAGGGTATTGTCTACTCTGTTGAAGGGTGTTGTCTACTCTGTTGAAGGGTATTGTCTACTCTGTTGAAGGGTGTTGTCTACTCTGTTGAAGGGTGTTGTCTACTCTGTTGAAGGGTATTGTCTACTCTGTTGAAGGGTGTTGTCTACTCTGTTGAAGGGTGTTGTCTACTCTGTTGAAGGGTGTTGTCTACTCTGTTGAAGGGTGTTGTCTACTCTGTTGAAGGGTATTGTCTACTCTGTTGAAGGGTGTTGTCTACTCTGTTGAAGGGTGTTATCTACTCTGTTGAAGGGTGTTGTCTACTCTGTTGAAGGGTATTGTCTACTCTGTTGAAGGGTGTTGTCTACTCTGTTGAAGGGTATTGTCTACTCTGTTGAAGGGTGTTGTCTACTCTGTTGAAGGGTGTTGTCTACTCTGTTGAAGGGTATTGTCTACTCTGTTGAAGGGTGTTGTCTACTCTGTTGAAGGGTGTTGTCTACTCTGTTGAAGGGTGTTGTCTACTCTGTTGAAGGGTGTTGTCTACTCTGTTGAAGGGTATTGTCTACTCTGTTGAAGGGTGTTGTCTACTCTGTTGAAGGGTGTTATCTACTCTGTTGAAGGGTGTTGTCTACTCTGTTGAAGGGTATTGTCTACTCTGTTGAAGGGTGTTGTCTACTCTGTTGAAGGGTATTGTCTACTCTGTTGAAGGGTGTTGTCTACTCTGTTGAAGGGTGTTGTCTACTCTGTTGAAGGGTGTTGTCTACTCTGTTGAAGGGTATTGTCTACTCTGTTGAAGGGTATTGTCTACTCTGTTGAAGGGTGTTGTCTACTCTGTTGAAGGGTGTTGTCTACTCTGTTGAAGGGTGCTGTGCTACTCTGTAAAGGGTAAAGAGAAAACAGTCACTCACTTTTCAGTTGGGAGGCCAATCAGTTGGGAGGCCAATGATATTGTAAAAGCATTTCCTTCCCCTCTCCCCAAGCCTATACTCACTGTGTTTGAGAAGCATTGGAACTACTGAAACCCCTGCATAACATCACTACTTAGTTTCCCCATCTACAGTATTTAGGATCAGCAAAATGCAATATGATGACAACTCTGCTTTCCTACAATAGCAAAGACCACTTTCCTTCCAACCCTTCAACCCTCCAAGCCTCCACATCACTTCTGAAGGAGAAAAAATAAATAAAAAAATAAACACATTTCAGGCAAAATCTATAATCAAGATGCCTCGTTCCACCCCCTCCAGAATGGCCAATTGGTATTCTGAAAGATCCTCTGCCCCCTATTGCGTTCTCAATCTCCTAGCAGGAAGGAGGGAGAAGAGGCCACTAAGCCTTAGGCTGGAAAACGTAGAGCTATGGATTAATGACCAGTAGAACACATGAGACCATGAGAGGGTTTATACTGTATATATCACTACAAAGTAGCAGATTTTGTAGCAGTTCTATCTATCTATCTATCTATCTATCTATCTATCTATCTATCTATCTATCTATCTATCTATCTATCTATCTATCTATCTATCTATCTATCTATCTATCTATCTATCTATCTATCTATCTATCTATCTATCTATCTATCTATCTATCTATCTATCTATCTATCTATCTATCTATCTATCTATCTATCTATCTATCTGTCTGTCTGTCTGTCTGTCTGTCTGTCTGTCTGTCTGTCCGTCTGTCCGTCTGTCCGTCTGCCCGTCTGCCCGTCTGCCCGTCTGCCCGTCTGTCCGTCTGTCTGTCTGTCTGTTAAAAACAAACCACTATGTTTGCAGTAGGCATTGTTTTATTATATGAAATCAAGCTTTGCATGTATACTTACAAGACCATCATGCTTGATAGAGCATGGGTGGAGTAGGCATGGTGTTTCTCTTTTTTCTTAGCAACAAAAGTCAGCCATTAGCAGTGCTATTGTATCCTTTAATTTGGTATCTGCCAAAAGGTCTGGGCCTTAATGGCACAGGTGGAGTGCTGGCATAACTGCAAGGGTCGCTGGTTTAAAACTCCGGTATTCTAGCTGTATTCTAGCTGCTCAAATCAGTTTTGATTGAACTATTCAATTATTTTTTTGAGTTTAACATGGATAGTCAAAAGTAATTGTCTGTAGTTTTCAGAAGGTGAATAGCTCAAGTCTTACATAGTGAAATATGACTTAATTCCCATTGAAAGCAAAGGAAAGGAAAACGGTGTTAAGAAATTGACTTTTGAAGATTGTATAATGCAGCCATATAGACTAAACAAAGATATCCCCTGCAATCTCACCACACCCAGCGCCGTGTCACTGCAATGGCTGTGCACGGCAGAGTTGTTGACTGATTTAAATTGTGGAATAAAAATACAATCAAGATGGTCAAAGGGCAGAGTTGTTAGTTTGGCACTGGAGATCAACACATATTTGGATTAAATAGTCAAGAAGACAGGAGAAGGAGCGTACTGGAATCTATTCCGGATGTTTGAAACTGGTGAGTTTTTCAGATGCTAGCAAGCATGTATTTACACACTGCACTGTTTTCTTAGCTACAGTTTCAGTTGTGTCCTGATTGACAGTGAAATATGGCTAGCTCTTACCGTAGCTTGGACTACAAGGCCTTCCCCAGCCCCCCCTTCTGCAAATCAGATCATGCCTCCATTCTTCTCATCCCCATCCTATAGGAAGAAGCTTAAATAGGAAGTACCTGTGGTTAGGACTGTTCATTGTAATTCTGACCAATCGGAATCTATGCTTCAAGATTGTTTTGATCATGTGCTCTGGGATATGTTCTGTTTTGCCTCTGAGAATATCATTGGTGTATAAACTGACTCGGTCACTGAGTTCATCAGGAAGTGCATAGTAGGATGTTGTTATCTAAACCAAAAAAGCTTTTTGCATTTTCTAGAACTTAAAGCGCGAACCACCACATTTAAAAAAAAAGGCAAGGTGACTGGGAACATTGTACAGTGCAGACAGTCCAGCTATGCCCTCCGTAAGACAAAGTGGAGTTGCAATTCATTGGCTCAGACAGGAGACATACAGTATGTGTCAGGGACTCCAAACAATCAAGGTTGCCTGGAGGTATTTTTGTTGCTGATGTGAAGAAGAAACTGCCTGAAAGAGAGTACAGTGAAGATAGCAAAGGGGGGAAAAAAGGTTGCCCATATTTTCAAGACCTGAGCTACCTCATTTATTTAGGAAATGTTCTAGTTTATTTAGGCAATTTAATATGTTTGTTTAATAAGCTTGGCCTATTTAGTAGGCTATTTTGTAGCATAAAGCTATATTTGTTAGCATAAAGTTGAGTGACTCACTCATTCATGGTTTTTGATCATAATAAATAAGTACCAACATTCATTCCAATAGTCTTTAATAAATAAATTGACCAAGTTCATCTGCTCATGTTGTGTGTGTGGTTGTGTTCAATTATTTAGGTAGCCTAGTGGTTAGAGCGTTAGACTAGTAACCAAAAGGTTGCAAGATCAAATCCCCTAGCTGACAAGGTAAACAATCTGTCGTTCTGCCCTTGAACAAGGCAGTTAACCCACTGTTCCTAGGCTGTCATTGTAAATAAGAATTTGTTCTTAACTTACTTGCCTAGTTAAATTAAGGTAAAAAAACAAAAAACAAATGGTGATTACAAGGAAGAATAAATTATATTCATAATGAATAATCACATGATTGTTGCAAATGTTTCCTTTTTTGTAATCCTTTATATTTTTAGACAAAAGAAAACATACACATACAAACGACAACTACATCACCCCCTGCCCAAACCCACCTGCTCACAACCCTATCAACTACATCACCCCCTGCCCAGACCCACCTGCTCACAACCCTATCAACTACATCACCCCCTGCCCAAACCCACCTGCTCACAACCCTATCAACTACATCACCCCCTGCCCAGACCCACCTGCTCACAACCCTATCAACTACATCACCCCCTGCCCAGACCCACCTGCTCACAACCCTATCAACTACATCACCCCCTGCCCAGACCCACCTGCTCACAACCCTATCAACTACATCACCCCCTGCCCAGACCCACCTGCTCACAACCCTATCAACTACATCACCCCCTGCCCAGACCCACCTGCTCACAACCCTATCAACTACATCACCCCCTGCCCAGACCCACCTGCTCACAACCCTATCAACTACATCACCCCCTGCCCAGACCCACCTGCTCACAACCCTATCAACTACATCACCCCCTGCCCAGACCCACCTGCTCACAACCCTATCAACTACATCACCCCCTGCCCAGACCCACCTGCTCACAACCCTATCAACTACATCACCCCCTGCCCAGACCCACCTGTTCACAACCCTATCAACTACATCACCCCCTGCCCAGACCCACCTGCTCACAACCCTATCAACTACATCACCCCCTGCCCAGACCCACCTGCTCACAACCCTATCAACTACATCACCCCCTGCCCAGACCCACCTGCTCACAACCCTATCAACTACATCACCCCCTGCCCAGACCCACCTGCTCACAACCCTATCAACTACATCACCCCCTGCCCAGACCCACCTGCTCACAACCCTATCAACTACATCACCCCCTGCCCAGACCCACCTGCTCACAACCCTATCAACTACATCACCCCCTGCCCAGACCCACCTGCTCACAACCCTATCAACTACATCACCCCCTGCCCAGACCCACCTGCTCACAACCCTATCAACTACATCACCCCCTGCCCAGACCCACCTGCTCACAACCCTATCAACTACATCACCCCCTGCCCAGACCCACCTGCTCACAACCCTATCAACTACATCACCCCCTGCCCAGACCCACCTGCTCACAACTCCATCTCCAGCGCCCGCATCACTCTCAGCCACATGGCCTCAAACTGCACCATTTTGTTTCTCTCCGTCGCCCCACACACTTTCAACATTTACATAATAAAGCATACAAAGACATTGGTGGATTTCCAGTAACAAAAAAAGAATGTATACTTAAAGATGATTGAAGAGAAAAGTATCGTCCAACCCATAGGACATCTCACTGCACCCGTAAATGCCACATCTTGAAATATGCAGACAGACGGATTAGGACAGATAGATTAGGACAGATAGATTAGGACAGATAGTTTAGGACATAGATTAAGAGAGATGGATTAGGACAGATAGGTTAGGATAGATGGTTAAGGACAGACGGATAAGAAGGACATTGTAATACTTCTGACAGCCAACTTTCGAACTCCGCCCATAACTTTTAGACTTCATAACGTTCCCAGAAGGCATGGATTATTATAACCTAATGAAAAATAAAACTGGTAATTTAATTGTATTTACTGCAGGCCTAATACCTATGGCTTTAACCTTCTGAATGAATGATTATAATGAAGATAGAAGCGGCCTCTTAATGAGTTCCGAGAGCCGATCCATTACCCAACAAAATAACACACATTTATTTAGCCTAATTGTTTTTATGACTACAGACAGCAGGCTATTATTCCTCTTTTCCTTCATTAATTAATTTGTCTGCATGTCTATTCAACATTTGGCTATTTTTATTTTCACAATGCAATGCGGCACATTGAAACTCAAATCGCTTTATAGAGCCTTATAATATTAGACAACAAATAAACATACTAAGAAAATAACTTCAACAACAGTTCATTCTTCAGATGGATTTCTTCAAATTGCTGTGCAGAAAAATGATGCCATCTACCGTGCCTGGTCGGAGCTGGCTTCTCTCTGAAACCACACATCCATCTGTAGATGACGCTTTATCCTCTGAAACCACACATCCATCTGTAGATGATGTTTTATCCTCTGAAACCACACATTCATCTGTAGATGACTCTTTATCCTCTGAAACCACACATCCATCTGTAGATGACTCTTTATCATCTGAAACCACACATCTATCTGTAGATGACTCTTCATCATCTGAAACCACACATCTATCTGTAGATGACTCTTCATCATCTGAAACCACACATCTATCTGTAGATGACTCTTCATCATCTGAAACCACACATCTATCTGTAGATGACTCTTTATCCTCTGAAACCACACATCCATCTGTAGATGACTCTTTATCATCTGAAACCACACATCTATCTGTAGATGACTCTTCATCATCTGAAACCACACATCTATCTGTAGATGACTCTTCATCATCTGAAACCACACATCTATCTGTAGATGACTCTTTATCCTCTGAAACCACACATCCATCTGTAGATGACTCTTTATCATCTGAAACCACACAATTACCAGGTGGACAGTAGGCCTCTTGAGAGCGATAGAGGAAATCAACCAGATCCACAAGTATTCTATCGTCTTACCGTTATCTTCCGTACTGAGCAGCGCTGTCCCACTATCCGTGCTGAATAACATCCACTATTCGTTTATGTAATGGGATGCAAGTAACAATCTTTTTTTTTGTGTTTAAAAAAACATGTGTCAGTCCACATATCAAGTGTATTTGCGTTACTGTAATTAACACTTTTCTCCTATGCAGGGCTCAAGTGCAAGAGGAGAGAGACTCTAGGACAGAAACATTCACACCTCCATTCATTTACAAAAGGATAGTCTAATAGCTTGGCTAGGTGTGAAAAAATCCCCCCAATTTGTTTAGACCACCGATAGATGTTGTGGTCAGTCAGAGTTGAGTCATATTGTAAAGTGTAGCCTAATTGCCAAAAAGGGCACACTTGCATTGTATTTGAGGCTCTAGTCCTCTAAGGTTTTACATGTCTGACTCAATATCAGATACCTGATTTGCCCTATTGAAAAATGCATCACCCCCTACAAATGCAGTACCAGTCAAAAGTTTGGACAAGGGTTTTTCTATATTTTTACTATTTTTCACATTGTGGAATAATAGGGAAGACATCACAGCGATGAAATAACACATATGGGATCATGTAGTAACCAAAAAAGTGTTAAACAAATTCAAATGTATTTTATATTTCAGATTCTTCAAATAGCCACCCTTTGCCTTGATGACGGCTTCGCACACTCTTGGCATTCTCTCAACCAGCTTTATGAGGTAGTCACCTGGCTGTCCTTCCTTATGCACACCTGTCACCATCATTGCGAGCAGCTGCGCTATATTGGACTCACCTGGGCTCCATTACCTTGTTGATTTCTCCCTCCACATCTGTGTGCTCCTCCGTTTGTTCCCTGTGTCAGCATTGATGTCATTATTTTCCCCCTGTCCAGACGCTGCTCCTGTCCTGTTCCATGTCCCTTGTTAATTTACTGTTCTCCCTGTACCTGCTTCTCGTCTACCAGCGTCGATCCTTACACTTTGAAAACTAAATTGCTATCGACCCTGTTAAAAATCCGGTATGTCAGGAGTTACTCTTGTCATTTTAGTGTTTTAAGTCTTTGGCTTGTAGTGTGATTTTGTAACATCCGGATGGCTCATGACGAGAACCGAAGAGTGTGTTGTGTACCTCCAGTCAAGTTGATTTTCACATTTACATCAACATTGTTCTCATATTGTAGGTGCAAAAATAAAAAATATTGGCCAATATATGAATCACCACCTGGATATGTAGCAACATTTGAATGTCTGTTTTTTTTTACATTGGATGAAAGTAGAAACAGAGCTACAAAATGGTATTTCATCCACTGCATTTGAGGAAACAATGGGAAAGTAATTCTGCTTAGTAAGTTGAAAAGTTACTTTTGAGAAAACCATCTTTCAATGTTTTGGTATTACTACTGGAGAGCCCTGTTTGTCTACACCCATTTAGCATTGTTCACACCCTCTTACGCCTTAACCCCACCCATCTCTTTAAGGGATGATCTGTGCATTCTGTACTAACTTGCCAGCTACTTCCAGACATCTAAGAGAGAGAGAACAGCTCACTGAACATTACTCGCCCTATCGCTGTGGTTTCGCGTTCAGAGCGAACACTGGACACTGGCTGATAAGTAGGCCGGGGTTGTTCTGAAAGCTCTGGCTATCATTGGCTAGCTACTTACAGACACATAATGAGAGAACACCCCACCCCCCTATCAGAGCTGGTTATGCTTTTCATGTTATCCTGAGTGTTGGTGATTGTAACTGTGCTTCTGGCTGCAATTGAATGGCTGGCTCGTTAGCCAGCTAGCTAACAGTACACTTTAACTTGACATTAGGTTTATGCAGTTTTACTACGAAATACTTGTTTTTTTTTAAAGCCGCTTTCGACACGATTACCTAGACATACTGACCAGCTCCAATAGACAGGGGCGCGCAATATGGTAGATCAATGCAAACTCATCATGCTCTCTTTTTCTGTGGCCAAACCAACTAGGCTTGTAATTTAACAATTACTGTATATTCATATTTATAGATGGCATACAAGTTTAATGATATTTAGGCACATGAAAGTTCACAAGTTCGAGAAGGCATTTCTGCCCAAAAACTAATTTTGATTTAAAACAAATGGTTTGCCATTCAAACAGCCTATGAAGTTGTGACCTGCGACATACGCCTAGTTAGGGTCAAATATCTCCCTTTGCTGTCAAAAATGGAAGCAAAAGCCAACCGCCACGACCATAATATTCATCTGTCAAACTGTTTCGTATCTCTATTACCCTCCCATGGAATCACTGTTTCAGGTTTCTATTACCCTCCCATGGAATCACTGTTTCAGGTTTCTATTACCCTCCCATGGAATCACTGTTTCAGGTTTCTATTACCCTCCCATGGAATCACTGTTTCAGGTTTCTATTACCCTCCCATGGAATCACTGTTTCAGGTTTCTATTACCCTCCCATGGAATCACTGTTTCATATCTCTATTACCCTCCCATGGAATCACTGTTTCAGGTTTCTATTACCCTCCCATGGAATCACTGTTTCAGGTTTCTATTACCCTCCCATGGAATCACTGTTTCAGGTTTCTTTTACCCTCCCATGGAATCACTGTTTCATATCTCTATTACCCTCCCATGGAATCACTGTTTCAGGTTTCTATTACCCTCCCATGGAATCACTGTTTCAGGTTCCTATGGAAACAACATAGATTGGTGGCATTAGAATATGATCAGTAGTTTTAAAAGTCATGTTTGGAAGTGCAAATGTGGGAAATTGTGTTTGATTTCCCTTAATGTAGGGATTTGATCAACTGAAAATGTCTGCGGTAAGCAAGCTTTAGCAAAGATACAGTAGTGGGTGATGACTGCAATTAATATGTGTCTTCTCAGTAAGCGTGGGGATGCATTGAAATTACTATCCTCCTTTCCTGGTCTGTAAAACGTCTATCACAGATTCATTGTAGAGCTGGAGACGATGTAACTTTGCCTCAAATAAGGATGTTTTGAAATTCTCAAGAAATAGCCGGAAGTGACTATAATAATGATAATGATAATGATAACAATACTACTACTACTAATAATAATAATAATAATAAAGATAACGATAATGGTATTAATAATAATATACCAATAATGATAATAATGATAATGATAATAATGATAATGATAATAATAATAATAATAATAATAACGATAATGATAATGATAAAGATAATAATAATAACAATACTAATAATGATAATGATAAAGATAATAATAATAATGATAATTTAAAAAAAATAATAATACTGATAATAATGATCGTGTATGAACAATGAGCAAACAATTATATCCAGTCCCGACTTTTAGGAGAGCAAGCCCTGTGTGTGAAAGTATGAACCACCTATTTTGTGGCAATGCAATATATCAAACACGGGCGCTCAAAGTTGGAGCCAGTATTATACTGACGACTTCAAAACCTTGAAACTTTTTCTCTCTCTAAATCTACCCTCTTAAAGCTCTTCTAAAGCTCTAACCCTGTTGCTCGTCTTTTACTATCTCATAATGAATTAGCTAGCGGCAATAACCTGGCAAATCAATAGCAATCGGCAGCAAGACACTGACAGAAAGGCTATACAGACTGTACTGTGTGGTCATGTATGGAAAGAAAAAGAGGCCTTGGAAACCAAGCAGGATCTATTCAGCAGGGAAGACAAGGATCCATACATCAGGGCTTTGACCTTCTGCCTGTCTGCCTGCCTGCCTGTCTGTCTGTCTGTCTGTCTCTGTCTGTCTGTCTGTCTGTCTGTCTGTCTGTCTGTCTGTCTGTCTGTCTGTCTGTCTGTCTGTCTGTCTGTCTGTCTGTCTGTCTGTCTGTCTGTCTGTCTGTCTGTCTGTCTGTCTGTCTGTCTGTCTGTCTGTCTGTCTGTCTGTCTGTCTGTCTGTCTGTCTGTCTGTCTGTCTGTCTGTCTGTCTGTCTGTCTGTCTGTCTGTCTGTCTGTCTGTCTGTCTGTCTGTCTGTCTGCCTATCTGCTGTCTGCCTGTCTGCCTATGTACGTACCTATGTGCCTGCCTGCCTGCTGTCTGCCTGTCTGCTGTCTGCCCATCTGCTGCCTGCCTGTCTGCCCATCTGCTGCCTGCCTGTCTGCCTGTCTGCCTGTCTGCTGTCTGCCTGTCTGCCTGTCTGCTGTCTGCTGTCTGCCTTTGTACGTACCTATGTGCCTGCCTGTCTGCCTGTCTGCCCGTCTGCTGCCTGCCTGTCTGCCTGCCTATATGCCTCCCTGCCTGTCTGCTGCCTGTCTGCTGCCTGTCTGCCTGTCTGCATTCACCGCCAAAACATAGCCATGTATATCTTTCACCGATAATTATTTCTCGATACTATCTATGACAGGCTCCAAAAGCTGTCATCCTTCTTAATTTCAGCAAACTACAACTGCAATATATGTTATGAGGAACCTGGAAACGGAGGAGGACAAAACCATGGAGAAAGATGAGAGGGAGTTTCAATCACCGGTTAGACACATGACACCCTTGGGTTGAATTCTATTGCCAGCATCCTATAGAACCATGCTGCTTCCATCTGAAGACATTTAAAATTCACCACATGGTACAATATAGGCCTCCAATGAATCTCCTGTGATTCATATGTACTATGTACTATAACAACCCTGGAGTATAAACCTTCCTACACATTCATTCTTGAGCAGAGCTCTGGGTGTATTTTGTCTGAGACAATGGTTTAATAACAATCAATGAACCTGTACACCAATCCCACAAGGTAATGTTCATTGTATGACAACAGTGTATTTAACAGCAACGTCACAGAAGGTTTGTATGTCTTCATGTTTTCTGACGTCTGAAAGCATCCAGCCAAGGGAGCGGACCTTGAACAAGAAGCCAATCTAATCACACTATTTTCATTTAGATCACAAAAGGACTGCCTTGGTTTTTGTTGCATGCTTTTAGTTTTTACAATTGTATCGCTTTCTTTTTGGGGGGGGGGGGGGATAGGGAAATAAGACCCAACTTATTGTGTTTTCAGAATCCTGAGGAAGATTTGAAATTTCGAGTCCCACTGTTAATTTGTGTGTTGAGGTACCAAGGCGAAGTACATTACAATTCCAGGTTCCTGATCCTTTAAGGTCAACACGCTCACTTCCTTCCTTGTTTTTATTCTGAGGGGAAATGACTCTCAGTCAGGGCAAACTGAAGGAAATAAAAGAGAAGGTATTTAACCCATTGGAGACCGTTGCTATTAGTCTGGAGGTGGTGACGGAGCCAGAGGACTGACTGCTCACTCTCATCTTGTCTTGTCTGGCGGGCAGACCTGGGTTCAAATAGTATTTACACTTCAACTGTCTGCGTTAGCCTGCCTGGAATGACAAATGGACTGGATAAAAATAACAAAATCATACAAGTTCATTTCATTTCCATTTGGCCAGACACTCAATCAAGTTCAGGCTAAAGTGTTCGAAGTTGTTTCAAATAGTATTTGAACCCAGGTCTGCTGGTAAGAGAGAAGTAGACAACAGCAGATGGCTTGGACGACTCACATCCTGAAGGACGCACGCATGTCTCGTCCCCCCCCCCCCCCCCCCGTCCCCCGTCCCCCGTCCCCCGTCCCCCCCCCCCAGCCAGAAGGTCACAGAGGTGGGCTGAAGAGTAATTGGTGACTGTCTGGGAGACCAGACAACTGCAGGTTTAGCTCTTAATTGGCAATTGTAAATAACAAATGAAACTGATGGCTCAAATTACCCGTACCACAAGGCTTCTGCTTCAACTCATTAATTGCCTCCTGAAACGTGACACACAATAACAAATGATTGTGGGGGCTGGTGGGATGCTGGCTGCTGCCAGGTTGCCATTGTATGCTGGGTTGATATGAGACAGAGCGTACGACCCAAAATGGCACCCTATTCCCTATATAGTGCGCTACTTTTGACCAGAGTCCATAGGACCCATAGGCCTCTGTTCAAAAGTAGTGCACTATATAGGGAATAGGGTGCCATTTGGGACGTACCCAGAGAGAGGAATACATCAAGAAGGTAGAGGGTAGCAGATTGTTAATATCAGCCGTTTCATCTGACCGGGTGTGAAATAAACGGCAATGGGGCTTGCAGGTAGCGCGGCGCAGCGAGGACGTGTAATGGGGCGGAGCCAGTCTCCGCCAGGCGGGGCCGAATGAACAGACACAGTTTTTCACTGCGAAACCCACGACAATGTCAAATGTGTTGCGACACGCTATTTTGTGTTGTGTACATGGAGGACGTGACCGGCGACACGCAGGGGACCCGCTTAACCAAAGCAACAACATCCGTGTCTGGACAAATGTCTGGGTATTGTTGCCCCTTCTACCACACATGATAAACCAATAGGACGCCGTCGGTACAAAGAAATCACCAATCAAGTCGTACCAATCCAGCTAAGGGTTGTCCATTAGAGGTGGTCTCCTCTGCTCCTCAGTGTCAGTTGGCCACACACTTACAGCACTAGGCAGACTGGCCCTGTTCATAAGCTCTACAGGGACAGACATAGTACCTTTTCATTAGAGGTCTAGCAAGAAGTCATGTAGCAGAACTACTGTATGTGTTAAGGGTGGGATTTTGACTGATGATGGGGGAACGTTGCGGCTGCAGTGGCATTTGATTTACTGGCTCTCCCACCGCTGTAATGAGGAGTAATTCTGCCTTGACACCCTCCGTCCTCCCTCCATCCCTCCATCCCCCCGTCATCATCCCCCTCTACCAGCTAGCATCAGCTCCCACCCATCCCTTTGTGCAGGACTGTCACAGTGGCAGCTTCCCCACCACATCTTCCAACGAGAAGAAAAATCTGACACTTGTCTTATTAACCAAAGGATTTTGCATGTATCTTCATTATGGACCCATTAAAAATAGAGAGACACTGAACTCTCCGTATTCAATATCCGGCAAGGAAATAAAAGTTAACTCGGATGATTTATGTTTCTGCCAGGAAAATACATGTATTTAGTGTAAGTTCAAAGGCTAAATAAATCATAATTAGAACCTGAATAGGAATTGATTGGTTCAGGTGGGCGCAAATTGCAAAGAAGTAACATTCAGAGCAAAGCAACACATATAACCCTAACCCTATTTCTAATCCTAACCCTTGGACGGTAAGGGGTGAAAACTAAACCCTAACCCTTGGAGGAGAGGAGTGAAAACTAAACCCTAACTGTTGGAGGAGAGCAGTGAAAACTAAACCCTAACTGTTGGAGTAGAGCAGTGAAAACTAAACCCTAACTGTTGGAGGAGAGCAGTGAAAACTAAACCCTAACTGTTGGAGTAGAGCAGTGAAAACTAAACCCTAACTGTTGGAGGAGAGCAGTGAAAACTAAACCCTAACTGTTGGAGTAGAGCAGTGATAACTAAACCCTAACTGTTGGAGGAGAGCAGTGAAAACTAAACCCTAACTGTTGGAGTAGAGAAGTGAAAACTAAACCCTAACTGTTGGAGTAGAGAAGTGAAAACTAAACCCTAACTGTTGGAGTAGAGCAGTGAAAACTAAACCCTAACTGTTGGAGTAGAGCAGTGATAACTAAACCCTAACCCTTGGAGGAGAGGAGTGAAAACTAAACCCTAACCCTTGGAGGAGAGGAGTGAAAACTAAACCATAACTGTTGGAGTAGAGAAGTGAAAACTAAACCCTAACTGTTGGAGTAGAGCAGTGAAAACTAAACCCTAACTGTTGGAGTAGAGCAGTGATAACTAAACCCTAACTGTTGGAGTAGAGCAGTGATAACTAAACCCTAGCTGTTGGAGTAGAGCAGTGAAAACTAAACCCTAACTGTTGGAGTAGAGCAGTGATAACTAAACCCTAACTGTTGGAGTAGAGCAGTGATAACTAAACCCTAGCTGTTGGAGTAGAGCAGTGATAACTAAACCCTAGCTGTTGGAGTAGAGAAGTGAAACCTAACCCTAACTGTTGGAGTAGAGAAGTGAAAACTAAACCCTACTGTTGGAGTAGAGACGTGAAAAATAACCCCTAACTGTTGGAGGAGAGCAGTGAAAACTCAATTTCAATGAGTCATGCTGAAGTGAATGTGTCCCAAATTGCACCATATTCCCTATGTAATACAGTACTTTTGTCCATAGTGCCCTGGTCAAAAGTAGTGCACGATGTTGGGAATAGGGTGCCATTTGAAACTTTCCCAGTCAAAGGAACACCAAGGTCAATATAAAGACATGATCCAATGAGAAGGCCACATCCTTTCATTTCAATCTGTACATCATGTAAAGCACTCAGCAGGGAGGAAGGGAAAGGTGAGGAACCTTGCTATAAATCACACATACACCTTTGGACATTTTCTGTGGCAGAATTTCAAAATGCTTAATCAAAATAATACACACAAAATGAAATACCCACACCACTATCCATTTGGTAACACTTTGGTAACGGTCCATTATAAACCATGTTAATGGTCTGTTATAAACCATGTTAATGGTCTGTTATAAACCATGTTAATGGTCTGTTATAAACCATGTTAATGGTCTGTTATAAACCATGTTATAAACCATGTTAATGGTCTGTTATAAACCATGTTAACGGTCTGTTATAAACCATGTTAATGGTCTGTTATAAACCATGTTATAAACCATGTTAATGGTCTGTTATAAACCATGTTAATGGTCTGTTATAAACCATGTTATAAACCATGTTAATGGTCTGCTATAAACCATGTTAATGGTCTGTTATAAACCATGTTAATGGTCTGTTATAAACCATGTTAATGGTCTGTTATAAACCATGTTAATGGTCTGTTATAAACCATGTTAATGGTCTGTTATAAACCATGTTAATGGTCTGTTATAAACCATGTTAATGGTCTGTTATAAACCATGTTAATGGTCTGTTATAAACCATGTTAATGGTCTGTTATAAACCATGTTAATGGTCTGTTATAAACCATGTTAATGGTCTGTTATAAACCATGTTAATGGTCTGTTATAAACCATGTTAATGGTCTGTTATAAACCATGTTATAAACCATTTTAATGGTCTGTTATAAACCATGTTAATGGTCTGTTATAAACCATGTTAATGGTCCGTTATAAACCATGTTATAAACCATGTTAATGATCCGTTATAAACCATGTTATAAACCATGTTAACGATCTGTTATAAACCATGTTAACAGTCCTTTGTAAACCATGTTAACGGTCCGTTATAAACCATGTTATAAACCATGTTAACGGTATGTTTTAAACCATGTTATAAACCATGTTAACGGTATGTTTTAAACCATGTTATAAACCATGTTAACGGTCCGTTATAAACCATGTTAACTTTATGTTATAAAACATGTTAACGGTCCGTTATAAACCATGTTAACAGTCTGTTATAAACCATGTTAACTTCATGTTATAAACCATGTTAATGGTCCGTTATAAACCATGTTATAAACCATGTTAACAGTCCGTTATAAACCATGTTAACTTCATGTTATAAACCATGTTAATGGTCCGTTATAAACCATGTTATAAACCATGTTATAAACCATGTAAACTTTATGTTATAAAACATGTTAACGGTCCGTTATAAACCATGTTAACGGTCCGTTATAAACCATGTTATAAACCATGTTAACGGTATGTTTTAAACCATGTTATAAACCATGTTAACGGTCCGTTATAAACCATGTTAATGGTCCATTATAAACCATGTTATAAACCATGTTAATGGTCCGTTATAAACCATGTTATAAACCATGTTGTAAACCATGTTAACTTTATGTTATAAACCATGTTAACAGTCCGTTATAAACCATGTTAACTTCATGTTATAAACCATGTTAATGGTCCGTTATAAACCATGTTGACGGTATGTTGTAAACCATGTTATAAACCATGTTAAAGGTCCATTATAAACCATGTTATAAACCATGTTAACGATCTGTTATAAACCATGTTATAAACCATGTTAAAGGTCCATTATAAACCATGTTAAAGGTCCATTATAAACCATGTTAAAGGTCCGTTATAAACCATGTTAAAGGTCCGTTATAAACCATGTTAAAGGTCCATTATAAACCATGTTAAAGGTCCATTATAAACCATGTTATAAACCATGTTAACTTTGTTATAAACCATGTTAACGGTCCGTTGTAAACCATGTTATAAACCATGTTAACGGTCCGTTATAAAACATGTCAATGGTTCATTATAAACTATGTTATAAACCATGTTAATGGTCTGTTATAAACCATGTTAATGATCTGTTATAAACCATGTTAATGGTCCGTTATAAACCATGTTATAAACCATGTTAATGGTCCATTATAAACCATGTTAATGGTCCGTTATAAACCATGTTAATGGTCCGTTATAAACCATGTTATAAACCATGTTAATGGTCCATTATAAACCATGTTAATGGTCCGTTACTAACCATGTTATAAACCATGTTATAAACCATGTTAGTGGTCCGTTATAAACCATGTTAACGATCCGTTATAAAATATGTTAACGGTCCGTTATAAACCATGTTGACGGTATGTTATAAACCATGTTATAAACCATGTTAATGGTCTGTTGTAAACCATGTTATAAACCATGTTAACAGTCTGTTATAAACCATGTTATAAACCATGTTAATGGTCTGTTATAAACCATGTTAATGATCCGTTATAAACCATGTTATTAACCATGTTAACGATCTGTTATAAACCATGTTAACAGTCCTTTGTAAACCATGTTAACGGTCCGCTATAAACCATGTTATAAACCATGTTAACGGTCCGTTATAAACCATGTTATAAACCATGTTAATGGTCCGTTATAAACCATGTTATAAACCATGTTAACTTTGTTATAAACCATGTTAACGGTCCGTTGTAAACCATGTTATAAACCATGTTAACGGTCCGTTATAAAACATGTTAATGGTCCGTTATAAACCATGTTATAAACCATGTTAATGATCTGTTATAAACCATGTTAACGGTCCGTTATAAACCATGTTGACGGTATGTTATAAACCATGTTATAAACCATGTTAATGGTCTGTTATAAACCATGTTAACGGTCCGTTATAAGCCATGTTAACGGTCCGTTATAAACCATGTTGACGGTCCGTTATAAACCATGTTAACGGTCCGTTATAAACCATGTTGACGGTATGTTATAAACCATGTTATAAACCATGTTAATGGTCTGTTATAAACCATGTTAACGGTCCGTTATAAGCCATGTTAACGGTCCGTTATAAACCATGTTGACGGTATGTTATAAACCATGTTATAAACCATGTTAATGGTCTGTTATAAACCATGTTAACGATCCGTTATAAACCATGTTAACGGTCCGTTATAAACCATGTTGACGGTATGTTATAAACCATGTTATAAACCATGTTAATGGTCCGTTATAAACCATGTTAACAGTCCGTTAGGAACCATTTTAACGGTCCGTTATAAACCATGTTAACGATCCGTTATAAACCATGTTAACGGTCCGTTATAAACCATGTTGACGGTATGTTATAAACCATGTTATAAACCATGTTAATGGTCCGTTATAAACCATGTTAACAGTCCGTTAGGAACCATTTTAACGGTCCGTTATAAACCATGTTAATGGTCCGTTATAAACCATGTTAACAGTCCGTTGTAAACCATGTTATAAACCATGTTAACGGTCCGTTGTAAACCATGTTATAAACCATGTTAACGGTCCGTTATAAAACATGTCAATGGTTCATTATAAACTATGTTATAAACCATGTTAATGGTCTGTTATAAACCATGTTAATGGTCTGTTATAAACCATGTTAATGGTCCGTTATAAACCATGTTATAAACCATGTTAATGGTCTGTTATAAACCATGTTAACAGTCCGTTAGGAACCATGTTAACAGTCCGTTATAAACCATGTTATAAACCATGTTAACAGTCCATTATAAACCATCTTATAAACCATGTTATACACCATGTTAGTGGTCCGTTATAAACCATGTTAATGGTCCGTTATAAGCCATGTTATAAACCATGTTAATGGTCCGTTATAAACCATGTTAATGGTCCGTTATAAGCCATGCTATAAACCATGTTAATGATCTGTTATAAACCATGTTAATGATCTGTTATAAACCATGTTATAAACCATGTTAATGATCTGTTATAAACCATGTTAATGATCTGTTATAAACCATGTTAGTGGTCCGTTATAAACCATGTTAACGATCCGTTATAAACCATGTTAACGGTCCGTTATAAACCATGTTAACAGTCCATTATAAACCATGTCAATGGTCCATTATAAACCATTTTAATGGTCCATTATAAACCATGTTAATGGTCCATTATAAACCATGTTAGTGGTCCGTTATAAACCATGTTAACGATTCGTTATAAACCATGTTAACGATTCGTTATAAACCATGTTAACGGTCCGTTATAAACCATGTTAATGGTCCGTTATAAACCATGTTAATGGTCCATTATAAACCATGTTAATGGTCTGTTATAAACCATGTTAACGGTCCGTTATAAACCATGTTAATGGTCTGTTATAAACCATGTTAATGGTCCATTATAAACCATGTTAACGGTCCGTTATAAACCATGTTAATGGTCTGTTATAAACCATGTTAATGGTCCATTATAAACCATGTTAACGATCTGTTATAAACCATGTTATAAATCATGTTAACAGTCCGTTATTACTAACCTAGCCTTAACCATTACCTTACCTAACCTAACTTAACCCATCCTAACCTAACCCTTAGCTAACCTATTCTAACCTACCGAACCCTTTCAAACCTAACTTAACCCTTCCGATCCTAACACTTAGCTAACCTAACCTAACCTACCTAACCCTAACCCTAAATGGTGTTCAATATGTTTTTGTAAATGCCTGATAAATGTTTTATGACAGACCGTTTCAATAAAGTGTAACTGTTGATTGAAATATTGTGCCATAGACAGAACGTTAAGTCGCAGTGAAAGCTTTACCGAAGTCAACTCTTGTTTATTATGAGGACTAGCTCTAACCTCATACATGGGGTCACAGTAATAGCTGTCAGGTGTAACATGTTATTTGTCTAATATACAAAGGTACAAAATGAGAAGCACAAAGGTCTGATGTCTCAAACAAACGCAGAGTGTAAAATACATGCCCGTAAAGAAAGAGAGAGAGAGATCTATGCCAGGCATACAAAGCTTTGTTGTTTCTCTAGCCACATCTATTCTGTAGCCTTCCCACCAGAGTAGGAGTCAACTGTAATCTCTTTTCATATATAGAAATACAGAATGAAAAGAGACTTCCCTCGCTCTTGTAAGAAGTCTTAATTAGCCGAAGCAGAGGTAAACACCACTTTACTTTCCACCCCTTTGAATGTATCTACTTTAGAAGGACGGAAGCATCAAAAGACATCATATCACAACAACAGGAAGGAGCAGAAAATAAAACCAGCTCTTCTCCTCTCCAGTTATCTATCCTCGCTTTCTCTATGACATGTTCATACCCAACTACTGTCCTATACCACCATCCCTCTGTCTAGCCGGTCGCTAACCCTGAACCTCACAGATCTACGCTCATTAAAACCTTATTCCCTGATTTTAAAAAAACACAGTCCTTGTCACTGGCACATAAGAAAGAGTCTTCCATTTCGCTCTCATCCAACACTAACATATTTCCTTACTGAGAGTCTGTCTAGTACGCTGGGCTGTGAAGGGGCATATTTCCTCACTGAGAGTCTGTCTAGTACGCTGGGCTGTGAAGGGGCATATTTCTGCCCGGTGAATAGGAATGTCAAGGTGGAGGAATGCTGCTGAGAGCAACATGGTTTTGCTGTGTTGTTGTATTAAAGAGAAAGTTGCAGGCTCTGAAAAAAATAGATATGGATTAAATCAGTTGCAGATATCAGATAATTGGTGAGTCAGTGACCTGTGACCTCCTGTTAAAAACTGTTTTCCAAACCCTCTAACCTGTAGCGTTTCTTCTAAAACCCTTTAACTTTAGTAGTTGGTGATTTTATCACAAAAGGAACGATTCCTTCAAAAAAATGTCTTCTAGCTGGCCCATTATATAGCATTTTCTTTAGGTTCGAAGAACATGTGTTGTTTGAACCCTCTCCTTCTCCAATAAGAGATCCACGGGGTCAGAGAACTTTGTAATGAACTGCTGGGACTGCATGTTAGACTACCAGACCAGACAGTGGTGATACTGTATGTTAGACTACTAGACCAGACAGTGGTGATACTGTATGTTAGACTACTAGACCAGACAGTGGTGGGACTGTATGTTAGACTACTAGACCAGACAGTGGTGATACTGTATGTTAGACTACTAGACCAGACAGTGGTGATACTGTATGTTAGACTACTAGACCAGACAGTGGTGATACTGTATGTTAGACTACTAGACCAGACAGTGGTGGGACTGTATGTTAGACTACTAGACCAGACAGTGGTGATACTGTATGTTAGACTACTAGACCAGACAGTGGTGGGACTGTATGTTAGACTACTAGACCAGACAGTGGTGATACTGTATGTTAGACTACTAGACCAGACAGTGGTGGGACTGTATGTTAGACTACTAGACCAGACAGTGATGATACTGTATGTTAGACTACTAGACCAGACAGTGGTGATACTGTATGTTAGACTACTAGACCAGACAGTGGTGGGACTGTATGTTAGACTACTAGACCAGACAGTGGTGGGACTGTATGTTAGACTACTAGACCAGACAGTGATGATACTGTATGTTAGACTACTAGACCAGACAGTGGTGATACTGTATGTTAGACTACTAGACCAGACAGTGGTGGGACTGTATGTTAGACTACTAGACCAGACAGTGGTGATACTGTATGTTAGACTACTAGACCAGACAGTGATGATACTGTATGTTAGACTATAGACCAGACAGTGGCGATACTGTATGTTAGACTACTAGACCAGACAGTGGTGGGACTGTATGTTAGACTACTAGACCAGACAGTGATGATACTGTATGTTAGACTACTAGACCAGACAGTGGCGATACTGTATGTTAGACTACTAGACCAGACAGTGGTGGGACTGTATGTTAGACTACTAGACCAGACAGTGATGATACTGTATGTTAGACTACTAGACCAGACAGTGGGTAACTTGTGTAACATTATACTTGAGATGCCGTCTAGATAGAGGAGCTATACATCCTGGATATTGTTGCCTCAGAGAACATTTCCTTCCGTTTGATCTGATCTCCCCAGCAGGCAGACTCCTAACTCCTAACAGTCCTGCCTGAACATTTAATATTTCAAGAGAAATCATTGGCTATGGTGTTATGTAATGTGTAGTGCAAGCTGAGAAGCTACACAGCACTGGGTCTAAGGAGACGTAGCTAGCTTATCTTGACAACCGTAAAAAAATAAAAATAAAGCTTCCTTAGCGATTTTCTTTCTGAGATCTTCTTACACAGGTAGTATAAAGGTAGACACTTTTACACTATCCTCCATCTCTTTCAAACAGGACTCTTGTACATTTATTTTTTTACAAATATAAACAAACCAAAGCATATTCTGTGTGTGTGTGTGTTTGTGTGTGCGTGTGTGTGTGTGTATGTGTCACTGTGCTAAAGGGACATCAAAGCCCTCGATCTCCCTCCCCTGTGTCCTCTGTGTTCTCCTGCCCAATGTCTCTCACTGAACAGAAACCCGTTGTCCTCCTGCCCAATGTCTCTCACTGAACAGAAATCATTTGTCCTCCTGCCCAATGTCTCTCACTGAACAGAAACCCACTGTCCTCCTGACCAATGTCTCTCACTGAGCAGAAACCATTTGTCCTCTGTCCTCCTGCCCAATGTCTCTCACTGAACAGAAATCCTCTGACTTCCTGCCCAATGTCTCTCCCTGAACAGAAACCCATTGTCCTCCTGCCCAATGTCTCTCACTGAACAGAAATCCTCTGTCCTCCTGCCCAATGTCTCTCACCGAACAGAAATCACTCACTATCTACTCTCTGTTTTTCCAGTCAGGGTGCTGCTGACTGCAGGTTACACATTCAATGGGCCTCCAGCCTTCAAATAAAGTACAGGGCAATTTATTTTTGATTTATTTTATTTAACCTTTATTTAACCAGGTAAGCAAGTTGAGAACAAGTTCTCATTTACAATTGCGACCTGGCCAAGATAAAGCAAAGCAGTTCGAAACATACAACAACACAGAGTTACACGTGGAGTAAAACAAACATACAGACAATAATACAGTAGAAAAATAAGTCTATATACGATGTGAGCAAATGAGGTGAGAAGGAGGTAAAGGCAAAAAAAGGCCATGGTGGCGAAGTAAATACAAAATAGCAAGTAAAACACTGGAATGGTAGATTTGCAGTGGAAGAATGTGTCAAGTAGAAATAAAAATAAATGGGTGCAAAGGAGCAAAATAGAAAAAAAAAATACAGTAGGGGAAGAGTTAGCTGTTTGGGCTAAATTATAGATGGGCTATGTACAGGTGCAGTGATCTGTGAGCTGCTGTGACAGCTGGTGCTTAAAGCTAGTGAGGGAGATAAGTGTTTCCAGTTTCAGAGATTTTTGTAGTTCGTTCCAGCTATCGGCAGCAGAGAACTGGAAGGAGAGGCGACCAAAGGAGGAATGGTTTTGGGGGTGACCAGAGAGATATACCTGCTGGAGCGCATGCTACAGGTGGGTGCTGCTATAGTGACCAGCGAGCTGAGGTAAGGGGGGACTTTACCTAGCAGGGTATTGTAGTTGACCTGGAGCCAGTGGGTTTGGCGACGAGTCTGAAGCGAGGGCCAGCCAAGGAGAGTGTACAGGTCGCAGTGGTGGGTAGTATATGGGGCTTTGGTGACAAAACGGATGGCACTGTGACAGACTGCATCCAATTTATTGAGTAGGATATTAGAGGCTATTTTGTAAATGACATCATCGAAGTCGAGGATCGGTAGGATGGTCAGTCTTACGAGGGTATGTTTGGCAGCATGAGTGAATGATGCTTTGTTGCAAAATAGGAAGCTAATTCTAGATTTAACTTTGGATTGGAGATGTTTAATGTGAGTCTAGAAGGAGAGTTTATAGTCTAACCAGACACAAAGGTATTTGTAGTTGTCCACATATTCTAAGTCAGAACCGTCCAGAGTAGTGATGCTGGACGGGTGGGCAGGTGCAGGCAGCAATCGGTTGAAGAGCATGCATTTAGTTTTACTTGTATTTAAGAGCAGTTGGAGGCCACGGAAGGAGAGTTGAATGGCATTGAAGCTTGTCTGGGGGGTTGTTAACACAGTGTCCAAAGAAGGGCCAGAAGTAGACAGAATGGTGTCGTCTGCGTAGAGGTGGATCAGAGACTCACCAGCAGCAAGAGCGACATAATTGATGTATACAGAGAAGAGAGTTGGCCCAAGAATTGAACATAGAGACTGCCAGAGGCCCGGACAACAGGCCCTCTGATTTGGCACACTGAACTCTATCACAGAAGTAGTTGGTGAACCAGGCAAGGCAATCATTTGAGAAAGCAAGGCTATTGAGTCTACCGATGAGGATGTGGTGATTGACAGAGTCGAAAGCCTTGGCCAGGTCAATGAATACGTCTGCACAGTATTGTTTCTTATCAATGGCGGTTAAGAGATCGTTTAGGTCTTTGAACGTGGCTGAGGTGCACCCATGACCAGCTCTGAAACCAGATTGCAGAGCGGAGAAGGTGCAGTGGGATTCGAAATGGTCGGTAATCTGTTTGTTGTCTTGTCTTTCGAAGACCTTAGAAAGGCAGGGTACGATAGATATAGGTCTGTAACAGTTTGGGTCAAGAGTGGCCCCCCCTTTGAAGAGGGGGATGACTGCAGCTGCTTTCCAATCTTTGGGAATCTCAGACGACACAAAAGAGAGGTTGAACAGGCTAGTAATAGGGGTTGCAACAATTTTGGCAGATCATTTTAGAAAGAAAGGGTCCAGATTGTCTAGCCCGTCTGATTTGTAGGGGACCCGATTTTGCAGTTCTTTCAGAACATCAGCTGACTGGATTTGGGAGAAGGAGAAATGGGGAAGGCTTGGGTGAGTTGCTGTGGGGGGTGCAGTGCTGTTGACTGGGGTAGGGGTAGCCAGGTGGAAAGCATGGCCAGCCGTAGAAAAATGCTTAATGAAATTCTCAATTATAGTGGATTTATCGGTGGTGACAGAGTTTCCTATCCTCAGTGCAGTGGGCAGCTGGGAGGAGGCGTTCTTATTCTCCATGGACTTTACGGTGTCCCAGAAATGTTTTGAGTTTGTGTTGCAGGAAGCAAATTTCTGCTAGAAAAAGCTAGCCATGGCTTTTCTAACTGCCTGTGTATATCGGTTTCTATCTTCCCTGAAAAGTTGCATATCACGGGGGCTGTTCGATGCTAATGCAGAACGCAATAGGATGTTTGTGTGTTGGTTTTAAGGGCAGTCAGGTCTGGAGAGAACCAAGGGCTATATCTGTACCATGTTCTACATTTCTTGAATGGGGCTTATTTAAGATGGTGAGGAAGGCATTTAAAAAATTAGCCAGGCATCCTCTACTGATGGGATGAGGTCAATATCCTTCCAGGATACCCGGGCCAGGTCGATTAGAAAGGCCTAATCGCTGAAGTGTTTCGGGGAGCGTTTGACAGTGATGAGTGGAGGTCGCTTGACCTCTGACCCATTACGGATGCAGGCAATGAGGCAGTGATAGCTGAGATCTTGGTTGAAAACAAGTTGGTTAGGATGATATCTATGAGGGTGCCCGTGTTTACGGCTTTGAGGTGGTACCTGGTAGGTTCATTGATAATTTGTGTGAGATTGAGGGAATCAAGCTTAGATTGTAGGATGGCTGGGGTGTTAAGCATGTTCCAGTTTAGGTCGCCTAGCAGCACGAGCTCTGAAGATAGATGGGGGGCAATCAGTTCACATATGGTGTCCAGAGCACAGCTGGGGGCAGAGGGAGGTCTATAGCAAGCGGCAACGGTGAGAGACTTGTTTTTAGAGAGGTGGATTTTTAAAAGTAGAAGTTCAAATTGTTTGGCTACAGACCTGGATAGTAGGACAGATCTCTGCAGGCTATCTCTGCAGTAGATTGCAACACCGCCCCCTTTGGCCGTTCAATCTTGTCTGAAAATGTTGTAGTTAGGGATGGAGATTTCAGAGTTTTTGGTGATCTTCCTAAGCCAGGATTCAGACACGGCTAGGACATCCGGGTTGGCAGAGTGTGCTAAAGCACTGAATAAAACAAACTTATGGAGGAGGCTTCTAATGTTAACATGCATGAAACCAAGGCTATTACACTTACAGAAGTCATCAAAAGAGAGCACCTGGGGAATAGGAGTGGAGCTAAGCACTTCAGGGCCTGGATTCACCTCTACATCACCAGAGGAACAGAGCAGGAGTAGGATAAGGGTATGGCTAAAAGCTATGATAATTAGTCGTCTAGGACCTCCGGAACAGAGAGTAAAAGGAGGTTTCTGGGGGCGATATAGCTTCAACGTATAATGTACAGACAAAGGTATGGTAGGATGTGAATACAGTGGAGGTAAACCTAGGCATTGGGTGATGATGAGAGAGATATTGTCTCTAGAAACATCATTGAAACCAGGTGATGTCATCGCATGGGTGGGTGTTGGAACAGAAAAGTTGGATAAGGTATAATGAGCAGGGCTAGAGGCTCTACAGTGAAATAAGCCAATAAACACTAACCAGAACAGCAATGGACAAGGCATGCTGACATTAAGGAGAGGCATGCTTAGCCGAGTGATCATAAGGGTGCAGTCAGTAGCGAGGTTGGTTGGGGTCACGGCGATTTAGACAGCTAGCTGGGCAATCGGTAGCAAGCTGGCAGAGGATGGAGGTCTGTTTTTAGCCACCATATGCGTTTCCGTCGATAGATTAGTGGGGTTCTGTGTGGTAGAGGGGACCAATCCAATTGGCAAAATCGATATAGTTATAGTGACCCAAGAAAATTATTTGATAGACCTATTCAGATAGCAGCCGATAAGACAGCTAACGATTAGCGGCCCGCAGATGGGCTTTCAGGTAACGTCGCGACGGAGGGTTTAGTTGGATAATTCCCTCGGGCAGATAACGTCGGTATTCCAGTCGTGAAGCGATAGCTTTTTGAGCTAAAGGATAGCTGATGACCACCAACCGTGGTTAGCTGAATACTAACGTTAGCCAGTAAATTGCTTCTGGCTAGCTTCTGGCTAGCTTCTGGCTAACTTCTTGCTATCTTCTGGCTAGCTTCTGGCTAACTTTTTGCTATCTTCTGGCTATCTTCTGGCTAACTTCTTGCTATCTTCTGGCTAGCTTCTGGCTAACTTCTTGCTAGCTTCTGGCTAACTTCTCGCTATCTTCTGGCTAGCTTCTGGCTAACTTCTTGCTATCTTCTGGCTATCTTCTGGCTATCTTCTGGCTAACTTCTTGCTATCTTCTGGCTATCTTCTGGCTAGCTTCTATTGTGGATTTCAGATTTGAGGTGAATAATACTTTTTTTAAATTGGTGAGGCGGGTTGTGTTTTGAAGTTGAAATTTTTAGAAAAAAAATATATAAAAAGATATGCGAAGAAAAGATGTAAATATATATACAAGGGACACGACAAGACGATGACAAAGGATGTCTGACTGCTATGCCATCTTGGGACATCTCATGTTGATGATAGGGATAATAGGGACAATGGCCTTGGAATACAGGAGACAATGCTTTCACACCACAGTTCCACTCACAGGGAGAAAATGGTACTTCAGGAGGGACAATCATCAAAGGGAAATGGCATTGCTCGATGTCCATAATCATCTCTTTAAATTGTCTTACAGTAGAAGCGTGGGGCTACAGGAAGAGACGATAAAACACACCCGAAAAAAGAGAAACATTCAAACTAATTCACAGCATCAAAATGATTGTATTGGTACTTGACAGAGCAGGGTGCCATAGACTGTACATCGTAGCTTTGACTACCCATAATGATGCAATTATAGCAGAAACATGTTGTACTTTTAAAACTAGCTGATCTTCTCATTCCCCTTCTGACGGAATTGATTGCTGGCTGTTATTAGGTATTCTCATTGCTATTAACCACTGCTGAATGAACTGAGGCATGTATTCCCTGTGCTTGACTGCTTCACCGAAATAAACCTTGGGATAATTGCTATAGAAGTGTATGGGGGTGGCAAATTGAGGTTGTGCTGTGCCCTACAGCCTATTTATAGATGTTCAGCAAACTGCTTTATAAAATGAAGTGAGAGTCGTGTGTGTGTGTGTGTGTGTGTGTGTGTGTGTGTGTGTGTGTGTGTGTGTGTGTGTGTGTGTGTGTGTCTGTGTGTGTCTGTGTGTGCGTGTGCGTGTGTGTGGGTACGGCCGACCTGCTCATTAGGCAGGATTAGAGGGCCGTTCATAGCGGAAGATTTACGAGGGCATTTTCTGAGCTAAACTGACCAAGACACACCTCCAACAACAACACATAAAACCTCACATAATTCTGCCCAAAAACAATGACAATTTCTCTCAACCAGTGACATATGGGCTTTTTTAGGTGAGCGCTGATGCCGCCCTGTGATAAGCATTGTCCACTTTGTTAAAGGCAGGGACGCAACATATTTCTCTTTTCCATACCCAGCGCTCCTCTCCAGTGTGCTGTTGGAGAGAGGCATCGCTGCGGCAGAAAGAGTATGTGGCCTTTTCTGTAGCCTACAGGCTGGAGGTAAAATGTGAGACAATGTAATGAGGGACACTTTTTTCACATCATGCAGATTTCTCAGATTAAATAGCCTAACCTAAATGGCATTCCAATCAAACAAAAAATAAAGTGCTGCCATGTTAAACAAACAACATATCCCCCCCCCAAAAACAAGACAGGTCAATGTAAAATGGATGATATGAAATGGATAATCACAACTGTTCTCCAGGAGTTTCACCCCATTGTCATTGCTCAGTGATTTAAAGTTTGTATCCATACATTTTTTTTTGACAAGCTGATCAATAGTGAAAATATTTTTTTAAAAAGGGCTGCATTTCCAGCTGTGTAAACACATAGGCTCATGCAAATAGGCTCACGATAACTCTTGATGAAGTTGGGTAGCTGATATTCAGTGCTTAAAAAAAGCCAAATTGATTGGTCACAGGAATCAGGACTAATAAAGCCAAACGGTGGGCCTACCACATGGATGGGCCTACCACATGGATGGGTCTACCACATGGATGGGCCTACCACATGGATGGGCCTACCACATGGATGGGCCTACCACATGGATGGGTCTACCACATGGATGGGCCTACCACATGGATGGGCTACCACATGGATGGGCCTACCACATGGATGGGCCTACCACATGGATGGGCATTCTTCAAATTTGACATGGCAGGCTACACCCCAGTAAGCACGAGCCTATGTCTTTCGGACATCTGTGTTTGGTCGGATCTTTTTTTGTTGTCCTGCTATTATTTTTTAATTTTTTTGGAGGGGTGGGTATTTTACAAATGGTAGACCTACCATACAGATGGGCATTCATAAAATGTAATTTCAGGCATAACTGTAGGCAGCTCAGTCAGCTCGGGCCGGCGTCTTTTGGACGTCTTTTTTTGTGACACATCCCGGACCGGCCTTGATTTTCACATCCATGGACATAGACGTCTGTGTTTTATTCAGATTTTGTTCGGTCTAGACCAGGCTTGATTTGACCCAAAACCTAGACGTCTATAAATTACGTATTTTCAATCTTCATTCAGAACCAAAAATCAACCTGATTTCAACATCTGGAAAACAGGTATTTTTCAACTTCCGGGAAAGGCGCCCTGGAAAATATGTATTTTAAACGTCTGGAAAATTATTATATTCACCTTTCATTCAGAACCTAAATTGAACCTAACTTCAATGTGTGGACAATATGTCTTTTCTATGTCTTTTCAACGTCCTTTTGCTTACTGGGACTGTTATAGCTTTGAAGGGGTAACATATTTTTTTTGGTCTCACCTAAAGTGGCAGAACGGCAAAGACTGGCCCTGTGTGTGGTTTTTTAGAGGAGTGTATGCCTGAAGGGCCACAAGGTAACTTTTTCCTGCCTTCTAATTGTGTTTATGGACAACCACAGCCACAACATACTGTTCATCAATATTTGTAAAACTGAAGTTGTTCCTTTCAAAGTAATCAGCTAATTAACACATAGATGCAGTGCTCTGGTCAGATTTATTGGGCTATTGTAGGGCTCTGGTCAGATTTATTGGGCCATTGTAGGGCTCTGGTCAGATTTATTGGGCTATTGTAGGGCTCTGGTCAGATTTATTGGGCCATTGTAGGGCTCTGGTCACATTTATTGGACTGTTGTAGGGCTCTGGTCACATTTATTGGGCTTTTGTAGGGCTCTGGTCAGATTTATTGGGCTATTGTAGGGCTCTGGTCAGATTTATTGGGCTATTGTAGGGCTCTGGTCAGATTTATGGGACTGTTGTAGGGCTCTGGTCAGATTTATTGGGCCATTGTAGGGCTCTGGTCAGATTTATTGGGCTATTGTAGGGCTCTGGTCAGATTTATGGGACTGTTGTAGGGCTCTAGTCAGATTTATTGGACTGTTGTAGGGCCCTGGTCACATTTGTTGGACTGTTGTAGGGCCCTGGTCACATTTGTTGGACTGTTATAGGGCCCTGGTCACATTTATTGGACTATTGTAGGGCCCTGGTCACATTTATTGGACTGTTGTAGGGCCCTGGTCAGATGTATTGGACTGTTGTAGGGCCCTGGTCACATTTATTGGACTGTTATAGGGCCCTGGTCAGATTTATTGGACTATTGTAGGGCCCTGGTCAAAAATAGAGATGCAAACATTATTTATTTGTTACGTGTTCAAGAGTTCTTACTCCATAGGAGAGGTCTTTAACAGCTTGTCTTTGTGCTAAATGTTTCTAATCGATCTTAAACTCATATGTGTTCTCTGTCCTCAAACACAAAGCTCTCTATTGTATTCACTCTGCTTCGTCATATTCAGCTTTATTGATTAACAATATGTCACAAAATGAGCATCTCTTTCACTGAAAATCTTCATTAACTGAATGAATGGCCCCTGAGTGGGTGTTGATGAATAGTCATAGCAAATGCTTGAGATGGCCTGACGATAAGAAAATCCCACTTCTGACACCAACGCAGCGACTTCAGGAAATTATAAGGCTTTTAGAACACCTACTCATTCAAGGAATTTTTCTTTATTTTTACTATTTTCTACATTGTAGAATAGTAGTGAAGACATCAAAACTATGAAATAACACATATGGAATCATGTACGTTTTGCAGATTGTAGTGTTGATGTACTACATGTGGCATCGGTGCCATGTGGAGCAAAATCAATATGGTGACAGATGAGACTTGTTGGCCGCGACCAGTGATGTAACACTATGTCTGCATCACAAATTAGATCCTCTACCCCAAATTCCCTTCCCTACTATTCCCTATTAGTGCACTACTTTTGACCAGGATTTTAGTTGAAAGTAGTGCACTATATAGGGAATAGGGTGCAATTTAGGACGCATTCCAATACGAATTCATATTGGTATGTGTATTGAATGTGTATTGAATGCAGCTAATAACAGAAATAGTTCAGACTCTGTTCAAGGTTCCTCTGTGACCTTCACAGGTCTGTGATGGTAGGACTATGTTCAAGGTTCCTCTGTGACGGTAGGACTATGTTCAAACTTCCTCTGTGACCTTCACAGGTCTGTGACAGTAGGACTATGTTCAAGGTTCCTCTGTAATCTTCACAGGTCTGTGATGGTAGGACTATGTTCAAGGTTCCTCTGTGACCTTCACAGGTCTGTGATGGTAGGACTATGTTCAAGGTTCCTCTGTGACCTTCACAGGTCTGTGACGGTAGGACTGTTCAAGGTTCCTCTGTGACGGTAGGACTATGTTCAAACTTCCTCTGTGACTTTCACAGGTCTGTGACAGTAGGACTATGTTCAAGGTTCCTCTGTAATCTTCACAGGTCTGTGATGGTAGGACTATGTTCAAGGTTCCTCTGTGACCTTCACAGGTATGTGATGGTAGGACTATGTTCAAGGTTCCTCTGTGACCTTCACAGGTCTGTGACGGTAGGACTGTTCAAGGTTCCTCTGTGACGGTAGGACTATGTTCAAACTTCCTCTGTGACCTTCACAGGTCTGTGACAGTAGGACTATGTTCAAGGTTCCTCTGTAATTTTCACAGGTCTGTGATGGTAGGACTATGTTCAAGGTTCCTCTGTGACCTTCACAGGTCTGTGATGGTAGGACTATGTTCAAGGTTCCTCTGTGACCTTCACAGGTCTGTGATGGTAGGACTGTTCAAGGTTCCTCTGTGATGGTAGGACTATGTTCAAGTTTCTCTGTGACCTTCACAGGTCTGGGGCGGTAGGACTGTTCAAGGTTCCTCAGTGACCTCCTTCACAGGTCTGTGACAGTATCCTCTCTCTCTCTCTCTCTCTGTCTCTCTCTCAACTCACAGCCCAGCTAACACAGCGACAGCCTGGCTGACACAGAGACTGCCTGGCTGACACAGAGACTGCCTGGCTAACACAGAGACTGCCTGGCTAACACAGAGACTGCCTGGCTAACACTGAGAAGGCCTGTCTAACACTGAGACGGCCTGGCTAACACAGAGACTGTCTGGCTAACACTGAGACTGTCTGGCAAACACAGAGACTGTCTGGCTAACACTGAGACTGTCTGGCTAACACTGAGACTGTCTGGCTAACATTGAGACTGTCTGGCTAACACTGAGACTGCCTGGCTAACACTGAGACTGCCTGGCTAACACTGAGACTGCCTGGCTAACACTGAGACTGCCTGGCTAACACTGAGACTGCCTGGCTAACACTGAGACTGCCTGGCTAACACTGAGACTGCCTGGCTAACACTGAGACTGTCTGGCTAACACTGAGACTGCCTGGCTAACACTGAGACTGTCTGGCTAACACTGAGACTGCCTGGCTAACACTGAGACTGCCTGGCTAACACTGAGACTGTCTGGCTAACACTGAGACTGTCTGGCTAACACTGAGACTGCCTGGCTAACACTGAGACTGCCTGGCTAACACTGAGACTGCCTGGCTAACACTGAGACTGCCTGGCTAACACTGAGACTGCCTGGCTAACTCAGACGGCAAATGGCACCCTTTTCCCTTTATAGCGCACTACTTCTGACAGAGATCTATGGACCCTGGACAAAAGTAGTGCACTTAATAGGGAATAGGGTTCCAATTTGGAATGCACAGTCTGTGTGTGTGGATGCACTGTGTTTATTTACGCAGTACAGGACTGTAGTGTGTGTCTTGGGATTGATAATATAAATTCTACTAGAAATCATTAATGCGCCAAAGATGGTCAAGGCCACATTCATATTTCATTATGTCCACTCCATGAGTGGCATCTGCCAATTAGGGGTGTTTGAAAGAATCCCAAAGAGTGACATATCATCCTTGGTTAGTTCCACTTCCACATAGTTCAATTTCTATCCCCCCCCCCCCCCCCCCCCAACGCAATGAAAAACCCCATACACAAAATATTCCCAGAAATCATTGTTTAAGGCTCTAATTTCAGTGGCAGGCCTTGCAAATCTTATCTGGGCAGTAATGTTATTTCACATCGCCCTGGGCCACTGCATATTTAAGCAAATCATCCTGTCTTTTTTTTCAGACAGGAAATGTGAATTATAGAAAAGCATGTATTTCTCCAACTAAATGAATTTGATCAGCACCTGGGAGTTGAATGAATAGCTGTCACCATATAGATTAAATAAACAAACACATTGAGGTTCCAGTTATTTATTTTAATTTTGCAATTTGCAGTGACACCAGTCCGTCATGCCAATTAAACACATTTCTACAAGTCCAATCATTTGTGAGAAGTGCCAAGCGGATGCCAGATTATAAATGTCCTCAGTGATTTAAATTCTGACTGCTCCATCCATACGTGACCAGAGAATCCAGGTGACCACCCAGGGTCACTGCTGTAATAAATGGAAAAGAAAGTAATTGAGATTTGACAGAGTATCTTGGAAAGCAGTACTTGTTGCACGTAAATCCCATTAAGTTATTGAAAACGGCCAACAAATATTTACATTCCTGTGTCTTTTTACCAGTTTTGTCTGAAGTCTATGAACGAGACAGTTGAATCAATCACAACACACAAATTATATCAGTCTTGTGAGGACTGCATCATTCTTCACTGTATCACCTGGTCACAGTAGTGGGTACTTGATATTGACATGTTTACCTATCATGAATCAGCACTAGTATCGCTGTACTACCCAAACACTCCCTCTCTGAACTACTGATACCGTATCCGGGAGCGTAACTACACCCTCAGGCTCATTACCATAACGCAACGTTAACGATTTCTCAAAATCGCAAATGAAATGAAATAAATATGCCTGCTCTCAAGCTTAGCCTTTTCTTAACAACACTGTCATCTCAGATTTTCAAAATATGCTTTTGAACCATAGCAAATCAATCATTTGTGTAAGAGTGATAATGGCTGCCGTAGCATTTAGCGTAGCATTTAGCACATAACATTTTCACAAAAACCAGCAAAGTAATCAAATAAAATAATTTACCTTTGAAGAACTTCAGATGTTTCAATGAGGAGACTCTCAGTTACATAGCAGATGTCCAGTTTTTCCTGAAAGATTCTTTGTGTAGGACAAATCGCTCCGTTTTGAACCGAAAATTCAGTCACCAAAACGTCAAACTTTTTTCCGAATTAACTCCATAATATCGACCGAAACATGGCAAACGTTGTTTGAATCAATCCCCAAGGTGTTTTTTCACATATCTCTTCATTGATATGCCGTTCGTGGAAGCATGGTTTGTCTCTGAATTCCATGGAAAAATACCAGCACCTGAGTTTTGCGCATCAATTTCCACGCAGGACACCGTGCGGGACACTTGGAAAATGTAGTCTCTTATGGTCAATCTTCCAATGATATGCCTGCAAATACGTCACAATGCTCCAGACCCCTTGGGGAAACGATAGAAAGGGCAGGCTCATTCCTGTCCCATTCACAGCCATATAAGGAGATTATGCAAATCGGTGCCTCAGAAATCCTGTTCATTTCCTGGTTGCAGAAACATCTTGGTTTTGCCTGTAGCATGAGTTCTGGGGCACTCACAGTGAAAATCTTTGCAGTTCTGGAAATGTCAGAGTGTCTTCTTTCCAAAGCTACCAATTCCATGCATAGTCGAGCATCTTTTTGTGACGATATATTGCGCTTAAAACGGGAACGTCTTTTTATCCAAAAATTAAATAGCGCCCCCGTAGGCTTAAGAGGTTTAATGAACAGTGAGCCAGGTGAAATTTGGGGAGCGCATCGTCAGTAGTGTACCTTTGGTTCCTAAGGTGTTTCGGGCCTTTCACACTATACACCCTCCCCAAAGGCGGCCAGCGACAGGGTGATCAATTCTACGCTTGCGTCCCAATCCCAATTAGTCATAGGAGTTGCCTTGTTGTTGATAGCCAACATCCCATGGGACTATGCATGGCAGGGGCGTCCTCCTCCCTGAGTCAAGCATTGTTGACCGCATACCTCCTGGCCCTCTCACTTCGGGGCCCAGCTGGGGTCTTTCCTCTTCATCCAGAGCCACTGACTGCTGCCTTCTGCCGCCTCCGATACAGCTTTGATTGCCGAACGCTGGCTCTGGCCCTTAATTCCCAGGTCTCTGAGCAGTCTGGTTGTAGATGTTGCCACAAAACCTCTGCAGCCCACCTTCACTGGTCGGACTTCTGTGTTCCAGCCATGATGCCATGCTTCAACAGCTAGATCGGCATAGCGCAGATGTTTTCGTTCATAAGCCTCATCTACTGAGTCCTCCCAGGGTACTGTGAGCTCAATGATGAAGACCTTCTTGAGCGAACGGGACCAGAGCACCATGTCAGGTCTTAGGGTGGTGGTTGCGATCTCCGGAGGAAACACAAATTGCCGGCCAATGTCAGCTAGCATTTTCCAGCCAAGCGCAGCTGGTCTCGCTCTAATGGTGTAGAGCCGCTCTTCGGTGGTTTAGCCCCTTCGCGGACAAAGTTTGTCCGTAAGGGGTGTGATGCTGCTGGGGGTGGTAGGGAGTTGGAGGCAGCTCGCTTGTCCTCCAGGGTGGACGCAAGGTTTTAAAGGACGTGGTTGTGACGCCAAGTGTAGCGTCCTTGGGTGAGGCTTTTTTTACACCCTGTGAGAATGTGCCTGAGGTTGGCTGGCATGGAACAGAGGGCACAGTCCGGATCTTCACCATACCATTGGTGAAGATTAACTGGTGTTGGAAGGACGTCATATGTTGCTCTGATGGAAAATCTCAACCGCCTCGCTTCCATGGCCCACAGATCCTTCCAGTTGATCTTCCTCTTCTCCACATTGTCCCATCGAGTCCACTGTCCCTGTTAGGAAAGAGAGACTGCCTTGGCCCACCTTGCAGCCTCCTCCTGATGGCGTACTTCCTGCACTACCATCTTCCGCCGCTCTGGTGCAGTGGCCTTACTCCAAGCAGCACGGCTAGTTAGCCCAATGCCTCATCTCCCTTGCTGAACATGACCCACAATGTCAGCATGTCTGAGGGCTGTTGTTGCCTCCTGGACTGCTTTTCCTGGCCTCCATTTACGCCCAGTTGCCAAGGTCGGCGGGTTGTTGATCACCACTGGGTCTCGAGATTCATTCAGTGTCATCTGGAGCCTGGTTTTTGCACACTTGAAATCGTCTGTTAGACTGGTGAGGGGCAGCTTGAGGACACCATCAGAGGCCTATGGTGGTAAGGCATCGTGGAACTCCGAGCCACTTCTTTAAGTAGCCTGTGACTCCTCTTTCCATCTTCTCCATTGTTGAGATTGGAACCTCATACACTGCTAGGGGCCAGTACACCCGGGGTAGGAGACCAAACTGCAGACACCAGGTCTTTAACTTTCCAGGTAGCTGGGTGTTGTCGATGTACTGTAGGCTACTACTGATGTCTTTGCGCAGCTGTTGCACCTGGTATTTGTCCTTCAGGCTTGCGTCATACCACCTTCCAAGGCTTTTTACCGGCTGCTCAGACACTGTTGGGATTTGGTCATCTCCGATGAAGAATTTCAGGTCAGAGAGTACTCCCTTCACAATAGAGATGCTGCGTGACTTGGCTGGTTTAATCTTCATACGGGCCCAACTGATGTTCTCCTCAAGTTTTCTGAGCAGTCTCCTGGTGCATGGGACAGTGGTGGTCAATGTTGTAATGTCGTCCATGTAGGCTCTGAGTGGAGGGAGGCGGAAACCAGAGTCAACTCACTGTCCACCAGCAACCCATTTTGAGGATCTGATGATCCATTATGAATGCCAACGGAGACATGGTACATCCCGCCATTATACCTAGATTCAGGCACTGCCATGAGGTGGTGAACTCGGAGGTGGTGAAGCAGAACTGCAGATCCTGGAAGTACGACTTCACCAGGGTTGTGATGGTGTCCAGTATGTATCTGAAGGCAGACCACAGGAGTTCATGGGGCACAGAGCCAAATGCATTGGCGAGGTCGAGGAAGACTACATGGAGGTCCCTTTTCTCCACCATGGCCATTTGGATCTGGTGCCAGATTATGCTGGAATGTTCCAAGCAGCCGGAGAACCCTGATATTCCTGCCTTCTGTACAGATGTATCGACGTACACATTCCTTTGCAGGTACTCGGCCATCCTCTGGGCTATGACCCTTAAGAAGATTTTACCCTCGACAGTCAGTAAGGAGATTGGGCGGAATTGGCTGATGTTCACTGCATCCTTCTCCTTAGGGATCAGGACCGCACCTGCCCCACGCCACACTTTGGGTATTATCTTCTTTTGCCAAGCTGTTCTCATAAGCCTCCAGAGGAACCTCAGGACGTCTGGTGCGTTCTTATACACTTTGTACGGGACTCCATTTGGCCCCGGGGCTGATGCTGTTCTTGCCCGTCGAACTGTGTTTTCCACGTCTTTCCATGTCGGAGGGCTGGTCTCAATATGATGTTCCGGGGGTTCAATGGGTGGGATATCTGATGGGATGTCCAGATGTTCATGTCGCTTTGAGTCAAAGTTTCTACTGAGTCCTCCCAGGGTACTGTGAGCTCAATGATGAAGACCTTCTTGACTCTTACCCTGACACTTAACCTGACACTTAACCTGACACTTACCCTGACACTTACCCTGACACTTAACCTGACACTTAACCTGACACTTAACCTGACACTTACCCTGACATGTACCCTGACACTTACCCTGACAGTTAACCTGACACTTACCCTGAAACTTACCCTGACACTTAACCTGTTACTTAACCCGACACTTAACCAGACACTTACCCCGACACTTACCCCGACACTTACCCCGATATTTACCCTGACACTTAACCCGACACTTACCCTGACACTTACCCTGACACTTACCCCGACACTTACCCCGACACTTACCCTGATATTTACCCCAACACTTAACCCAACACTTACCCCCGACACTTAACCCGACACTTACACCGACACTTACCCCGATATTTACTCCAACACTTAACCCAACACTTAACCTGACACTTACCCTGACACTTAACCCAACACTTAACCTGACACTTAATCTGACACTTACCCTGACACTTAACCTGGCACTTACCCTGACATTTACCACGACACTTACTCTGACACTATGAATTCACCATACCACTGACACTCCTCCCAACATCTCCATCAGCTCATTGGCAACATTTAGCTCAACTTGTTGACGTTATTATCTTGTTAAGAGTGTCTGGCAGTGACAAACAGGGGGAGAAGATGCAGAATATTCCACAATGGGATTCTCAGATTGCCTGACCTGACCAGCCCATTCCACGGAGAGCCGAGGCAAAGCTGAGCTTGTCACATTGTGCAAGGTGCAGAGAGTAGAATTCTGGAAGTAAAAAATAAAAAGTGACAGAATATTGATTTGCTTATCTCTGCTGTGCAGACACACAGAAGTGAAGGGCGAGTTTGGGGGGGGGGGGGTGGTTATCAGGCTTCAGCGTCTGATAGAGAAAACAGTGAGAGGGGAAAAAAATGATTCCTTAACCGATTGGTTAACTTCAATTTTTGTTCCACTTTCTTCTGGTGCATTACAGTAAGAGCCAAGGTACTTTTACAGTAGATGAAAAGTAGTGGAGCTTTTTGGATGTTGATAGGATTATTCACGGCCAAATAGAAAGCTGAATGAATGTTGGTTTTTATCTGTAATGGCTATTGATGGATGATTCATCAATATCCTGGCTGTGTAATTGGGTAAATTAATCATGTGAAACCATCACAATAACCTACAGTTGATGTACTCAATTTAATTTGTGGTTGAGAGAACCAATCAACATAGCCTATTATCAACACAGCCTATCATCAGTATGAAAACATCACCCTGGCACATTTTATTGCAAAAAAAAAAAGTTAAATGTAACAGTAGCTGACGTATTTCTCAATGCACTGAGGTCAATGGGAAAAGATGTGTTATGTGGTTGATGTTTTTGTCAGTACATTGGGTTCAATGGGAAAATATGAGTGTCACAGGGTTGATGCCTAAGTGAATACATGAAATTCAATAGGGGAAGATTAGCGTCACAATATGGACACATATTGAAAGGCATCACAGACATGACACCTGCCCCTCCCTCCCTCCCTCCCTCCCTCCCTCCCTCCCTCCCTCCCTCCCTCGCTCCCTCCCTCCCTCCCTCCCTCCCTCCCTCCCTATCTCCCTCCCTCCCTATCTCCCTCCCTATCTCCCTCCCTCCCTCCCTATCTCCCTCCTTCTTTCCCCCTGTATCCAATAAATTTCTCTCTCCCTCCTCTTGCTCTCTCTCCTCTCTCCCTCCTCTCTCTCCTCCCTTTCCCTCCTCTCTCTCCCTCCTCTCTTTCACTCCCTCCTCTTCCTCCCTCCTCTCCCTCCTGCCTCTACCTTCCTCCTCTCTCTCTCTCTCTCTCTCCCTCCCACCTCCACCCCTCACTCCACTTTCCCACCTCCACAGACATGATATTGACGCATAGATATGCATCAAAGGTATTGGCGCATAAGTCAATACATTGCATTCAATGAAAAAAGTTGGTGATAGATCTGCAATGGGAAGATTGGTGAAAGACTCAGACAGAAAGACAGACAGACAGATCCACTCAACAGATCGACAGACAGGCAGGCAGACTCTAAATTCAACACTAAATCTAAAACTAACCCTAGCTTCATGTCCACATCCTGACACAACCCTAGCCCTAGCCAGGGTCTAACCCTAGCCATAGCCTTAACCCTAGCGTTAGCCCTAACCCTAGCCAGACGCTAACCCTAGCCATAGCCTTAACCCTAGCTTTAGCCCTAACCCTAGCCTTAGCCCTAGCCTTAACCCTAGCCATAGCCGTAACCCTAGCCTTAGCCTTAGACCTAACCTTAGCCATAGCCTTAACCTTAACCCTAGCCTTAGACCTAACCTTAGCCATAGCCTTAACCCTAGCCATAGCCTTAACTCTAGCCTTAGCCCTAACCCTAGCCTTAGACCTAACCCTAGCCTTAGACCTAACCTTAGCCATAGCCTTAACCCTAGCCATAGCCTTAACTCTAGCCTTAGCCCTAACCCTAGCCATAGCCTTAATTCTAGCCTTAGCCTTAATCCTAGACATAGCCTTAAACCTAGGCTTAGACCTAACCCTAGCCATAGCCTTAACTATAGCTTTAGCTCTAACCCTAGCCTTAGACCTAACCTTAGCCATAGCCTTAACCTTAACCCTTAGACCTAACCTTAGCCATAGCCTTAACTGTAGCCTTAGACCTAACCCTAGCCATAGCCTTAACACTAGCCCTCCACATCTTGGTTCAGCTCTTGAAGTAAAGGTTGAGCCGAGAAATGGACAAGAAGTTAGGGTTATGGCCAGGGTTAAGGTTGACCTAAGATGTGGAGATGAAGCCAGGGTTAAGGTTGAGCTGAGAGTTGATATGAAGCCAGGGTAGTGGACATGAAACTAGGGTTAGATTCTTAACCCTAGACATAACTCTAACCTTAATCCAATTAACAATTATTAGCAGAATGGTTGAGGCTAGAAACAAAATGAATGTGTGGGACCGTTCAACAGGTGTTCCCAATGAGTGCAAGCCTACGTCTGACCATCTGAAATGAACTAATCACAGTGAAAACTTGGTCCCACAGAGAACAAGTCTTTTCTTCTATAGGAAATCATTACCTACAGCCCTCATATAGCCATGACACCTCCGACGACTGCGATTGAGCTAGCTAATCGTCCTTGCACACAACCAATCATTACCTTTATAGGAATGCTCTGTGTTGAAGTTCACAGGGCATCAGCTTCACAGGGCATTCAGATTACAGGAAGTGACTTAATTGGGGGTACTAGGGGCGGTTTCAAAGGGTTAATCCTCCCAAATTGTAACCATTTTAAGGACCGGGGGACAGGCATATGAAATTTGAAGTCAATCGACCCAAAAGCGTGTTTGACCTCCATTGGACACAATGGTCTTTCAGTTCTCGAAACTAAGAGGCTTGTTATCAATTATTGATAGGATATTGGTCAATTTGTATTAGATAAACTTGAAGCTATGTCAAAAGTCCTTTCCTCGATTCATTGCATCCTCCTTCCTCGTCCTCCTTTTAAAATTGTCAAACCGATGTGAGGATATCACCTTGGATTGGTTAGACAGACAATACGATGTCAGACGGACATCGCTTTCTTTGCCCTCACTTGTCATAATAAACGTATAATTTTTCAGAGATGTTAGAACCACAGATCCTCTCTCTGTCGATATGTGAGGTTATTAAACTGACAGAAGTTGGCTTTCCTTTTACGATCATAACGATGAAAGCAGTGCTATTTACTGGGGAAGACATGGTGACGGGGTGAAAAATCAATGATAAAGGAATATAATCAGAAAATCTATCCCAGTTATTTCCTCTAGAAAAAGTATGTCCAAATTAAGGAAAACCTATGAATATAATTGTAGGTGAAATCGAACTTCAAGCATTGAAGTTTTCTATGAACCTAATCTGACAGTGTATTTACCAAGTTCCACTACTGTAATTTCCCACCACTACTGTAATTTCCCACTACTACTGTAATTTCCCACCACTACTGTAATTTCCCACCACTACTGTAATTTCTCACCACTACTGTAATTTCACGCTGCCTAGTTCTTACATGCATTACAATTATGTTTTAGAATCTTACCATTTTCAAGAAGCATTTTCAACATCTAACATGCAGTGTCACATACAGTTTAGCATACAGGTACAGTTTTCATTTCTTCACCTTTCATAGATTTGATCTGGAAACACGCATGTTCTACGTAGGATAGACAAAATTAAGCATCTGTGTAGAAGAGTAAAGTTGTGTAATTCTTCTTTAGACTTTCCTACTGTAGAGTCAGTAGTTGTTTTGGTTGAACTCAGTTGAACTCAGCAGTTGGTTGCCATAGCAGCCCGTGTCTAGGCTATGACTTCAGTGTTGAGAACTACAGTGATAACAATGACAATGGCAGAATAATGACACTGGTCAGACATAAGATATTACCAAGTCAAGAACAGAACGTCACTCTCATTTACAGCCACGCAGCTTTGTCGTACGTCCAACAGTGGTGTTACAACACATCAGAAATACATGATAAATAAGATCTTTAATACTGCTAATTAAAGATCTTCACTGATGAACGGGGAGGTGAAGGTCACTGACAGACAGACAGACACTGACACTCCATCGGCAGAGTTACGTTCTTACAATGTTCATCTTGAAACCTTTGTCATTGAAACAATGGAGTTGTCATCTTATTCAATAAAAATATATAAATTGACTAACTTAGCCAATAGAAAGATCTCAAGGCCATGTGGGAAAACTACCCCCCCCCCCCCCCCCCACACACACACACACACACAAAAGAAAGGAATGAGAACGGCTGATTAAATTGTCTTCATTTACTTAACTTGCTGCTAATATTTCAATTAGAGCGACTGGAGGCAGTGACACTGTAGGTTAAAAATGGAACAGGAGAGAATTAGTCCCACTGAGTAATAGCAAGGGAAATGAAGACTTACTTCTGTTTCCTCTCTTCCACTCACATGAGACACTATCATCCCTCTGGCTCTGTTCATCACTGACACTCACCCTCATATTCATTCAATTAAAAATATATATATATATCCGTTTATCAAGGTTCTATTCACTTACAATGGTATAAAACATTTGGAGATCAGCCTCTACAGCCTTCCTTGTGTTGAGTATTGACTAGTTAGTCCTCTGTAAGGAACAACAGATACGAGTTACAACCGTTAGCTGCCAGAGAGCGAGAGCTAGAGAGAGAGGAGAGATCCGCATTGAATTTGACAAAAAAGCACATTTGAGACTTCCTTTCCCCTCCTCTGCCCTTTCCAATTACCATAAACCCACTCACTCATGATAACCATTAATGTGTAGTCTTATTAAAAACCTATCAATACACATGCTGCCACGCCACTAATGGCTAGGAATTCCTCTCAGTTAAATCTCGACTTTGGTGTTCCAGTCAGGACTAATGAGATCCATACCTCAGCATCTCTTTGGGCTAAATCACCTTTATTTGTATCTGCCTACTCCTCGCTGCTGGTAATTTATAGAAGTGTCGTACAATGGGAGATGCATTATGCCTCTGGAGCCTGGGGGGGCTGTGTTGTGCTGTGTTGTGCTGTGGCTAGCTGCTGGCTGCTGGCTGGCTGTGCTTCTCTTGCCTCCCTCTCTCCCTGGGTGATTCAGGTTTTAGGGAACCATAGAGAGTCGTTAATTGTTCTTGGTCAGGGCTCGGGCAATAAAAAGGTCTACCACCGTCGCTGATGAGGCATCGCTGTCTAGAAGTTGATCTTTAATGTCAAGTCACAGAGAGGGCAGGGTGGGTTGTGAAGCTGCAGCTAGCCGAGCTCCACACGGGGGGGAATTTGCCCTCTAACTCAGGGGAGGAATTGAATATTGCTCTATCAATCTGAGTGTTTTACGGCTCCAGGTCTTCCCAGCCGTGAGAAATGTGGGGGGTGTATTTACACTGTCATTTACTGTCCACTGAGTCAGAGTCTGAATCTCAAATGGCACACTATTCGCTATATAGTGCAATATTTTTGGTCAGAGCCCATTGGTACAAAGTAGTGAAGGAAATAGGGCACCATTGGAGATGCAGACAGAGGAAAACCTCCACATGCTTTGGGAGTAGTGAGTGAGTTTAAACCATAAAAGTGCTAAAATGTACCTAATCAAACTAAGAGACTTTAACCCTTGTGTAGCGTTCTGGTCTGTGGGATCCATTTTCAATTTCTGTCTCCCTGCCTGTCTACCTGTCTGTTTCCCTGCCTGCCTGTCTGTCTCCCTGCCTGTCTGTCTGTCTCCCTGCCTGTCTGTCTGTCTGTCTCCCTGCCTGTCTGTCTGTCTCCCTGCCTGTCTACCTGTCTGTCTCCCTGCCTGTCTGTCTGTCTCCCTGCCTGTCTGTCTGTCTCCCTGCCTGTCTACCTGTCTGTCTCCCTGCCTGTCTGTCTGTCTCCCTGCCTGTCTGTCTGTCTCCCTGCCTGTCTGTCTGTCTCCCTGCCTGTCTACCTGTCTGTTTCCCTGCCTGCCTGTCTGTCTCCCTGCCTGTCTGTCTGTCTCCCTGCCTGTCTGTCTGTCTCCCTGCCTGTCTACCTGTCTGTTTCCCTGCCTGCCTGTCTGTCTCCCTGCCTGTCTACCTGTCTGTCTCCCTGCCTGCCTGTCTGTCTGTCTCCCTGCCTGTCTACCTGTCTGTTTCCCTGCCTGCCTGCCTGTCTGTCTCCCTGCCTGTCTGTCTGTCTCCCTGCCTGTCTGCCTGTCTCCCGCTTTTCTCTCACTCTTTACCCTTTGTAGTGTGTGAAACTGCACAATGTCTTGCGGGAACCTGCACAATGTTATTACAACACATTATTTTGACACAGTATTTTGATACATTGTAAAAAATGCAGTATTTTCCAACAATACCGGAGCCTGATGCAAATTAGGGGGAGGGAGACAACAAATCAATAGCTTTGCATGTGTGGCTCCTTACCACAATCAATCAGTAAATAATCTCTGCTCAGAGGGCCATAGAAATATTTTTTTCAGAGAGAGAAGCTAGTGTGGATGGAGCCTCTTCCATTTTGGAAGATGAAGAATTTTCAGAATATGAAGATCATGTCTGTCAATTCGGAGTCTGACAGTGAGTTGGAAGAAGATGAGATTGAACCTCAGCCAGCCCCAGGACCAGCCCATCAGCAGCCAGCCCCAGGACCAGCCTATCAGCAGCCAGCCCCAGGACCAGCCCATCAGCAGCCAGCCCCAGGACCAGCCAATCAGGACCAGGACCAGCCCATCAGCAGCCAGCCTCAGGACCAGCCCATCAGCAGCCAGACCCAGGACCAGGACCAGCCCATCAGCAGCCAGCCTCAGGCTTCAGAGGAGACAGCTCTTTCTAGAGGAGCTGGGCAGGGCATTGGTAAGACCTCACATCCAGAGGAGACGTCTCTTTCTAGAGGAGCTGGGCAGGGCATTGGTAGGACTTCACATCTAGAGGAGACGGCTCTTTCTAGAGGAGCTGGGCAAGGCATTTGTAAGACCTCAAATCCAGAGGAGGCAACATGACCCAAGGACCCCAGCTTCTGCAGCCATCGTGAGGAGGATTCAGGAGGAGGATGCTGGTGCCCCATCCGCCCGACCCACAGAACCAACTACTCCAATACCGGAAGTAAGTGTGAGTGATGTTGTTGCATTTATAATTTCTATAAAATATTGTATGTAAATAAGTCCTTCCAATTTGGTCAGCCCAAAGCAATAAACATCAATAGTGATGAAAACCTTGTTTAATTTATATTTGTTCAAGATAAACATGATTTATTCCAGCCATGTCTTGATTATAATTTATTTGTTTACACAAATCACATTTTATTTAAAAACAACAAAGAGCGCTTGTATTGATAAATGTGATCTAACAGAGGTAAATGGCAAATATTAACCATGTATGCTGTCTACATTGTTTGTAATTGATATAAGTCAACATCTAAGTAGTAAGTATTGTTTTGGCTGTATGGTTTAAAATAAAGGTCCGTCAGACCTGTAAACATTGAGTGAATAACAGAAACATGAACACCACATAAGATTAAACAGTGGTAATGATCCAACCACCCTATGTATCTCTTTAGCTAGTAGTGGTAATGATCCAACCACCCTATGTATCTCTTTAGCTAGTAGTGGTAATGATCCAACCACCCTATGTATCTCTTTGGCTAGTAGTGGTAATGATCCAACCACCCTATGTATCTCTTTGGCTAGTAGTGGTAATGATCCAACCACCCTATGTATCTCTTTGGCTAGTAGTGGTAATGATCCAACCACCCTATGTATCTCTTTAGCTAGTAGTGGTAATGATCCAACCACCCTATGTATCTCTTTGGCTAGTAGTGGTAATGATGATACCCTCCTATGTATCTCTTTAGCTAGTAGTGGTAATGATCCAACCACCCTATGTATCTCTTTGGCTAGTAGTGGTAATGATGCTACCCTCCGTTGGCTAGTAGTGGTAATGATGATACCCTCCTATGTATCTCTTTAGCTAGTAGTGGTAATGATGATACCCTCCTATGTATCTCTTTAGCTAGTAGTGGTAATGATGCTACCCTCCTATGTATCTCTTTAGCTAGTAGTGGTAATGATGCTACCCTCCTATGTATCTCTTTAGCTAGTAGTGGTAATGATGTTACCCTCCTATGTATCTCTTTAGCTAGTAGTGGTAATGATGATACCCTCCTATGTATCTCTTTAGCTAGTAGTGGTAATGATGATACCCTCCTATGTATCTCTTTGGCTAGTAGTGGTAATGATGATACCCTCCTATGTATCTATTTAGCTAGTAGTGGTAATGATGATACCCTCCTATGTATCTCTTTGGCTAGTAGTGGTAATGATCCAACCACCCTATGTATCTCTTTGGCTAGTAGTGGTAATGATGATACCCTCCTATGTATCTCTTTAGCTAGTAGTGGTAATGATGATACCCTCCTATGTATCTCTTTAGCTAGTAGTGGTAATAATGCTACCCTCCTATGTATCTCTTTGGCTAGTAGTGGTAATGATGATACCCTCCTATGTATCTCTTTGGCTAGTAGTGGTAATGATGCTACCCTCCTATGTATCTCTTTAGCTAGTAGTGGTAATGATCCAACCACCCTATGTATTTCTTTAGCTAGTAGTGGTAATGATGATACCCTCCTATGTATCTCTTTGGCTAGTAGTGGAAATGATGCTACCCTCCTATGTATCTCTTTGGCTAGTAGTGGTTTACAATGACAGCCTGCCCCGGCCAAACCCGGCCAAACCCGGACGACGCTGGGCCAATTGTGCACCGCCATATAGGACTCCCAATCACAGCTGGATTTGATACTCCCTGGAATAAAACCAGGTTTGATGCAGTGCCTTAGACTGCTGTGCCACTCGGGAGCCCTGAGATAACTCAGACAAACATAAGATGCAATGTTAAGGATGGGTCGGTCACTCCTAAAAATGCCCTCTACACCAGAGCTTTAGATAATTGGCTGACAAGCCACCTATCATCACAGATTAACATTATCATCTACCAGGAAGTAGATGTCATTGGCAGTCCACCTCCCGGGGCGGCAGGGTAGCCTAGTGGTTAGAGCGTTGGACTAGTAACCGGAAGTTCAAACCCCCGAGCTGACAAATCTGTCATTCTGCTCCTGAACAGGCAGTTAACCCACTGTTCCTAGGCTGTCATTGAAAATAAGAATTTGTTCTTAACTGACTTGCCTAGTTAAATAAAGGTAAAATAAATAAATAAACCTCAAAGCCTTTAGGATTGCCTCCCAAATGACACCATATTCTCTATACAGAGCACAATTGTTGGCCAAAAGTAGTGCATTATGTAGGGAATATGGCTCCATTTGGGACTAGCCTGTTGGCTCACTACAAAGCCATGAACTCCCTTTGAAATGCCCCCTACTGTCTCCTTGTCAATAAGTAAAAACATAAACAGCTACAGTATATACAAGAAAGGTTCTGGCTCTAGCTGGCTGGCAACAAAGGTAACCAAGGGCAAAGCTACATTTAATATTTATGATGGTATGATGGAATCATTGCAAAGCACCTATTCGTTAGTGCAGCATACACTTCCACATCCATCGATGTTCAGAAACAGTGGAGGAGATGTACAGTACGGTATGGTACTAGGTCTTCATACTGGGTCTAATAACTGTCATTCAAACAAGCCAATAAGAGCTTTTCTGTTATAGCCAATCGCAATCATCGTCAGTTCTGGAAAGGCTGTTACTGAACCACTAGAAAGCCAGAGAGGTTGCCGAGAGAGAGAGAGAGAGAGAGAGAGAGAGAGAGAGAGAGAGAGAGAGAGAGAGAGAGAGAGAGAGAGAGAGAGAGAGAGAGAGAGAGAGAGAGAGGCAGTAAAATAAATGCACTTTGAAGAATTGGGGAGGGAGGGATGCCATTCTTTTTTAGTTGCCAGATATATATCCAGAGCTATAAAATCACAGGCAACAAGCTGAAAGCTGACTCAGTCTCTGAACAATCACACAGTCTGAACGGAGAATGGATTGCTCTTTTTCTTTTTGAAAATAATATGGGGGTTTTGGGGTAATTACTGCATTCTGCTCACAAAATACTGACAAACACATCATTTCTACCTCAAAAAGGTGATCGGAGAGAGAAGAGAAAATGCCACATATGTTTTTGTGGGGACTGATTGAAGAGTAGCCAATCTAAAACTGATATGTTTAAACTTTTTTTTTTTACGCTACACTAAGGCAAGGCTGGCTGTCTGGCTGGGGGGAACAGACACTGGGGGGCAGCATTGCTATGCCAGGTGTTGGTAGTCATTGATCATAGATTTAAATTAGTTTTGTAGAATATGAGCTCTCAACAATTTAGTGATCTATCAGTCACAACACATTAGCCTACACATGTGCTGTAGATGTGTGTGTGTGTGTGTGTGTGTATGCGGGGGGGGGGGGGGGGGGATGCAGGAAAACCAGGTTGAGTTGACATTGTGAGGCTGAACTAGACTACTGAGAACTCAGAGGTATTTCTATGTTACAGCTGCCTTGGTTTGTCCTCAGATTGGTAAGTTATTTATTATCTCTGCATAGCAAGTGGATGGGAACACGGGGAGGACTCTCATTAATGAAATATGATGTGGACGCTGTATGGCCTATTTAAATCTAATACAGATACACTATGGTCAGATTTACGACAGTCTCTCTGTGTTGTATAGCTAATGATAGACAGTGAGCGGTAGCAGCAGGATAATAACTATGCATGTAATATTTTAATAAGCTTCCGTAGCTACGCTCTAAGCTGAAAGGTTTCAGAACCCTGGAGGATTCCAACGGGTCGGTGTTGTCTCTTTTCATTTAAAAGGTGTTTTTACCAAAGCATGGTATTATTCTGCATTGAACCACCACAGCAGCATTTTCTTAAGAGCAGGAATTTCAAAGATATCGTAACACAGTACAGCTCTTTTTTTTTGTGAGCAACTTTTTAAAATGTATATATGTATATATATATATATATATATATATATTTTTTTTTTTTTGTGAGGGGTTCAGATCACAGACAACGCAATAATATTGAAATAATAAATATATAAAATGGAAAAATATAAAATAAATCATTATTTGTCCTGTCTGTCCCATCTCCCATCTCCCTGCCCCTTCTCAGTGGGTGTGACCCATTACTACTACCCCCCCCCCCCCATATATATGCATAAAACTAAAACTAAACTCATCTTATGTTTGTAAAATTGCTTGTGTTACCAAGGAATATAATCAGTCATTACCATCAATATTAAATACAGATATTCCAAATACAGTAGATAAATTTAAACATGATTACATTACATTGACTCATAATAAGCATTGACCTTTTGACCTTTTTGACTGCTCCATTGAACATGTCTAATGATGTTTCCTTGGTGCTGTTCACGCGTTGCTGTGGATCTGCTCTAATGAAAGAACATCTGAAGGAAGTTTTGTAGCCAATGAATTATGCTGAGCTTATGTGGAAGCTTCCATCTGGTCACTAACATCATTTCTTTTGCCGCAGTCCGTCCAGACAACCATACTCACTTCTAGGGTACTGTGAAAGTCAGTGTAGAGTCATCGTTCAACAAGAATATATTGGGGAGATTCGGAATGGGAACACCAACTATGCTCGATAGAAACGTGGAAACTTGAGACCAAAAGGTCTTCATGCTGGGGCACTACCACATCATACCGTATGCATGTAAGTTCCAAATATTTATTTGATAACACAACAGACAATTTGGAATAGGAACAAGTTTAAATTGATCTGTGAATTAATTTGTAGTGCGTTAGTTGACCATTCATATTGAGGAGGACATTGGGATATTGTTCCAGACTCGTTCCAATCTGTATGTTGTTGTATTCCATACCGTAACTATTCCCATTGGTTTACAGAGGGCTTCTAGTATTAGTTTTTATTTTTATATAGATTGGATACAAAACCTCCACTTGTGTTCTGGCTACCTAAAAACTCAATGAGTGAATGGAATGAGAGTCGTTGGCTCTATGGGACTCCATAAGTGTGCAAAGCGATTTTAAATGTTTTTAAAAAAGAAAGAAATGAAGAAAATTAGACATATTTTTTACGTCATGAAAGCAAAATCAACCTTAATCATTCATTATGTCCTTTTTCAGACAATTTTAAAAAATGATAGGTGTCCCTCGCTGAATATTAGTGATGCGGTATTGCATTGCACTTTCCACTTAACTAGATTTCTAATATGTTGCCAGGTCTGTATTAAGTGAGCGATGATTAGTCCCAAACTGAGTACGGCAAAACTTAGGAGATAAGGCAGAGAATAGTACATATTCAACTGTAAATGGTGACACCATATTTTCCTCTGTTTCCAACCAAGGAAGAAATTTGACATGATCAAACAATTTCATAAGTGGGTGAAGATCTAGAGACAAAGGACATAATTTGAAGTTGGGTAAATCTAGATCCCCAAAACCTTTGGGTTGCTGGAGTTTAGTAATTTTAAATCTGGGACATTTCCCTTTCCATCTAAAATTCAAAATGTAACTTTGAATCTTTTCCCAATAACCTAATGGCATGGGCAAAGGAATCAAGCTAACAAAGACATTTAGTCTAGGCAATATATACATTTTGACTTTCAACATGATACATTTAATGTTAGATTAAAACCATCGGTTGAGGTCTGCCGTAATTGCAGTTGACACTTTGTAGTTCTTTTGTGACTGTTTGTAGTTCTTCAAAAACAATTTTATCTAGCATGGGAAAAATACCAATAACCAGGTATTTTAAATCGGTCACAATTGGTATCTTTGATTCTATGTTGAGATTAAACATTGCTTGAACTTCCACGATGCATACAAAGCCCTCCCCCGCCCTCCTTTCGACAAATCCGACCACGGCGCCATCTTGCTCCTTCCGTCTAATAGGCAGAAACTCAAACAGGATGTACCAGTGACGAGAACCATTCAACGCCGGTCTGACCAATCGGAAGCCACCCTTCAAGATTGTTTTGATCACTCGCAGAAACCATGGATGGATGGCAGCCTTCGGGCAAAACTGTAAGAGCGATCAACTGCATTTAACCATGGAAAGAGGTCTGGGAATATGTCTGAATATAAACAGTGTTGTTATTCCCTTATTCCCTTTGCGAGGCAATCAAACAAGTGAAATGCCAGTACAGGGAAAAGGTGGAGTCGCAATTCAACAGCTCAGACACGAGACATATGTGGCAGGGTCTACAGGAAATCACGGACTGCAAAAAGAAATCCAGCCACGTCACGGACACCGACGTTTCTAGACAAACTAAACACCATCTTTGCCCGCTTTGAGGATAATACAGTGCCACTGTCGCAGCCCGCTAACAAGGACTGCACCTATCCTTCTCCATGGCTGACGTGAGTAAAACATTTAAACGTGTTAACCCTCGCAAGGCCGCTGGCCCAGACGGCATCCCCAGCCGCGTCCTCAGATCATGCGCAGACCAGCTGGCTGGTGTGTTTATGGACATATTCTATCTCTCCCAATCCCAGTCTGTTGTCCCCACATGCTTAAAGATGACTACCATTGTTCCTGTACCCAAGAAGGAAAAGATAACTGAACTTAATGACTACTGCCCCTGTAGCACTCACTCCTGTCATCATGAAGCACTTTGAGAAACTAATTAATCATATCTCTTCCACTTTCCCCCCCACCCTAGATCCAGGTTCAGTTTGTATACCGCCCCAACAAGTCCACAGATGACGTAATCGCCATCACACTGCCCTATCTCATCTAGATCCAGGTTCAGTTTGTATACCGCCCCAACAAGTCCACAGACGACGTAATCGCCATCACACTGCCCTATCTCATCTAGATCCAGGTTCAGTTTGTATACCGCCCCAACAAGTCCACAGACGACGTAATCGCCATCACACTGCACACTGCCCTGTCCCATCTGGACAAAAGTAATACCTATGTAAGAATGCTGTTTATTGACTACAGCTCAGCATTCAACACCATAGTACCCTCCACGCTCATCATCAGCTGAGGGCCCTGGGTCTCAACCCCGCCCTGTGCAATTCTGTCCTGAACTTTCTGATGGGTCGCCCCCAGGTGGTGAAGATAGGAAACAACATCTCCACTTCGCTGACCCTCAACACTGAAGCCCGACAAGGGTGCGTGCTCAGCCCCCTCATGTACTCCCTGTTCATCCACAACTGCATGGCCACGCACGCCTCCAACTCAATCATCAAGTTTGCAGGCGACACAGCAGTAGTGGGCTTGATTACCAACAACGATGAGACAGTCTACATGGAGGAGGTGAGGGCACTTGGAGTGTGGTGACAGATTAAAAACCTCTCCCTCAACATGAAAAAAAAACAGAGGAGATGATTGTGGACTTCAGGAAACAGCAGAGGGAGCACCCCCATCCACATACTGTATTATATATCTATTGCACCTTGCCTATGCCACTCGGTCATCGCTCATCCGTATACTTACATGTACATATTCTCATTCACCCCTTTAGATTTTTTGTATTAGGCAGTTGTTGGGTAATTGTTAGATTACTTGTTAGATATTACTGTTAGATATTATTATTAGATATTACTGCACTGTCGGAACTAGAAGCGCAACCATTTCGCTACACTCGTATTAACATCGGCTAACCATGTGTATGTGACAAATAACATTTGATTTGATTTGTTACTAGATGCACTGGATACCTTTTCTAATAATATTGTGCCAAGTTCAGACCAAAGGATGAATTAAAATTCAGTTGCGATGCCATCCCATCCAGGGGATTTACCTCGGTTCGTGTCTTTTCGCTGCATTGTGCAAATCATTGAGTGTTATAGATGTGCATCATTGGAAGAGATTTGTGGTAGATTCAGCCCCTCTAAAAAGGTCTCATAATGTCTTATTATATTATATCATGTATTAAAGATATTATGTATTAAAGATATTATGTATTAAAGATATTAGGTATTATATATATTATGTATTGTATATATTAGGTATTATGTATATTAGGTATTATATATATTAAGTATTATATATATTATGTATTATATATATTATGTATTATATATATTATGTATTATATATATTATGTATTATATATATTATGTATTATATATATTATGTATTATATATATTAGGTATTATATATATTATGTATTATATATATTAGGTATTATATATATTAGGTATTATATATATTATGTATTATGTATTATGTATATTATGTATTATGTATTATATATATTTGGAATTATATATATTATGTATTATATATATTAGGTATTATATATATTAGGTATTATATATATTATGTATTATGTATATTATGTATTATATATATTATGTATTATGTATTATATATATTAGGTATTATATATATTAGGTATTATATATATTAGGTATTATATATATTATGTATTATATATATTATGTATTATATATATTAGGTATTATATATATTATGTATTATGTATTATATATATTATATATTATGTATTATGTATATTATGTATTATGTATTATATATATTATGTATTATGTATTATGTATATTATGTATTATATATATTATGTATTATATATATTAGGTATTATATATATTATGTATTATGTATATTATGTATTATATATTATGTATTATATATACTAGGTATTATATATATTATGTATTATATATATTAGGTATTATATATATTATGTATTATGTATTATATATATTATATATTATGTATTATGTATATTATGTATTATGTATTATATATATTATATATTATGTATTATGTATATTATGTATTATGTATTATATATATTATGTATTATGTATATTATGTATTATGTATTATATATATTATGTATTATGTATTATATATATTATGTATTATGTATATTATGTATTATATATTATGTATTATGTATATTATGTATTATGTATTATATATATTATGTATTATGTATTATATATTATGTATTATGTATATTATGTATTATATATATTATGTATTATGTATATTATGTATTATGTATTATATATATTATGTATTATGTATATTATGTATTATGTATTATATATATTATGTATTATGTATTATATATATTATGTATTATGTATATTATGTATTATATATATTATGTATTATATATATTATGTATTATATATATTATGTATTATATATATTATGTATTATATATATTATGTATTATATATATTATGTATTATATATATTAGGTATTATATATATTATGTATTATATATATTAGGTATTATATATATTATGTATTATATATATTATGTATTGTATATATTATCTTTTATGTATTATATATATTATGTATTATGTATTATATATATTATGTATTATATATATTATGTATTATATATATTATGTATTATGTATTATATATATTATGTATTATGTATTATATATATTAGGTATTATATATATTAGGTGTTATGTGTATTATATATTAAGTATTGTATATATTAGGTATTATATATATTAGGTATTGTATATATTAGGTATTGTATATATTACAATACCTAATATATTAGAGGAGATGATATATTTATGTATTGTATATATTATGTATTATATATAGTATGTATTATATATATTATGTATTATATATAGTATGTATTATATATATTATGTATTATATATATTAGGTATTTTATGTATTATATATATTATGTATTATATATTATGTATTATATATATTAGGTATTATATATATTATGTATTATATATATTAGGTATTATATATATTAGGTATTATATATATTATGTATTATATATATTATGTATTGTATATATTAGGTATTATATATATTAGGTATTATATATATTAGGTATTTATGTATTATATATATTAGGTATTATGTATTATATATATTATGTATTATATATATTATGTATTATATATATTAGGTATTATGTATATTAGGTATTGTATATATTAGGTATTATGTGTATTATATATTATGTATTATATATATTATGTATTATATATATTATGTATTATATATATTATGTATTATATATATTAGGTATTGTATATATTAGGTATTATGTGTATTATATATTATGTATTATATATATTATGTATTATATATATTAGGTATTATATATATTATGTATTGTATATATTATGTATTATATATATTAGGTATTATGTAATTCATTGAAGGTGAATCATGCAACAAAACTGAATCAAAACAATATCAGCAGACGAAGCTAGGTCTATTTACCGTCCAGATGATCAGTTTGTCTAACTCTATGAAGTACACATTCTGCTCTTAAAGGTGAGTAAGTTATTTAACTCAGATTTGATGAGTAATAATTTTCTCTCCTTCTTGGCGGAGAAACTGTTCTGTTGATGGCGAGTTAGTCAGGATAAATTGGACTCCAGTTCGGCTACTTGTTTTCAGTTGGGACATGTTCAATCCAGAAGCAAATGATATTGTTTCTAATGAACCATTTAATGGCATCCCACAGGAATCCATTGTCATTTACAGACACTTTGTTGAGGATAAGGAATGTAAATCAAACCTGAATTGATCACAGAAATCCACATTTGTTAAGAGGTTAAATCTCCACCTTGTGGCACGATTTGGAGCAATGGCTATGGATAATTTGCATGATGATCAGACATAGACATGTTTATATCTTCTGAACTAGATCACAAACTGGGATTAAAGTCATGTAATCTATCCTTGAAAATTATAGGTGCCTAGTGGAGTTAAAAGTGTATTCTTTCAGCTGTGGATTATACACTCTCCATATCTGCTAGCGTTAAATCAGAGACCATATTTCACAATGCTATGGTGGCTGGTGGTGCAGTCCCAGATGTGTTAGATTTTCCCATTGTCAGGTTAAGTGTTGTATTCATATAACTACCTAAAACCACATGGAAATCAGATATCCCAGCAAGTTCTGGGGATAAAGAAACAAAAAACTAATAATCATAAATATTGGGGGCATATGCAGAAATAAAAACTTCATTTTTTGGGGAGGGGGGGGCAGATAAAATGCCTTTCACATAGGCAAATCCTTCCTTCTTGATCATTCCCTTGGTCTAATATATGCAACTTGAAATGACAGAGAAACACAGCAGTTACTCATTGTGTTGTATTATTAGTGGAAGAAAAGGCAGCAGTTTTCTTTTATTTTCTATATTGCTTCTATCATTCTGGAGCAATATCTACTTATTTCCTATTCACATGTCATTTCTAACCAAACATAAACTTTCAGGAGAGAAACTAGATTCATGCAAGCTTTTACTGATTATCTATGTGGGATTAAACAAGCTATACAAGGCTGGGACTGAGGCTGGGACTGCTCTGAGATTGAAAATGACTTGTGATGAGTTTTATTGCCCCTCAAAGCAAAAATGATTCCCAGATGGATGTTTTGGGATTGCATAGGAATGAGACAGAACAGAATGTGTCCTCAGAGTCTCATACAGGCTACTAAATGTCAGTTGGTCCTAGGATATACTGCCACAATTCAAACTACACATTAGGGAAACCATCACAAATTTTAACTGGACTGCAGTGCCGAATTAACTGTCAAATTACCATTGTAATTTTAACACCATTATCTTTACAAATTGCAGCACTGAGTTAATGTTAAAGCTGCATGTGTGCCCTAAAAAAGGGATATTTTATGTTTATTCCAGTTGCATGTTTTCCTATGTTTATTCCAGTTGCCGCTTTTGTTATGTTTATTCCAGTTGCAGCTTTTTGCTATGTTTATTCCAGTTGCAGGTTTTGCTATGTTTATTCCAGTTGCAGGTTTTGCTATGTTTATTACATTTGCAGGTTTTGCTATGTTTATTCCAGTTGCAGGTATTGCTATGTTTATTCCAGTTGCAGGTTTTGCTATGTTTATTCCAGTTGCAGGTTTTGCTATGTCTATTCCAGTTGCCAGTCTTGCTATGTTTATTCCGGTTGCAGGTTTTGCTATGTTTATTCCAGTTGCCGGTTTTGCTATGTTTATTCCAGTTGCAAGTTTTGCTATGTCTATTCCAGTTGCCAGTCTTGCTATGTTTATTCCGGTTGCAGGTTTTGCTATGTTTATTCCAGTTGCCGGTTTTGCTATGTTTATTCCAGTTGCAAGTTTTGCTATGTTTATTCCAGTTGCAGGTTTTGCTATGATTATTCCAGTTGCAGGTTTTGCTATTGACCACCGTATCCCCCTGCCGCTGTGCTTCTGGAGTTGGTTCTGGTTAGTCTCTGAATGGAAAACCATATGGATTGGATTTGAATCTTTGTGAACAAAGTAAATGTAAACAAACACTGTATAGCCTAAAGGTATGGTTAAAACTATCATTTTGATATAATGGATAGTCAGTTCTTGCATCCATCTATTGGATATGAGAGTGGATGTATTTCTCCAGCTGAAAGTCTGGCGGAGAGAAATCTGTGTTCATTTTTTTTTTTCAATTAAGGATGACTGCTTTAAGGACCTTTTAATAGAGTCATAGTGTTATTATATGGTTATTATATGGTGCAATACTCGAGCGAATGAGTTACTTTTGTGCCATTAATATCAAGCAAAACGTCTTAAAGTTGAGAACAGAATTCTTAGTATCGCAAACAAGAAGTGTGCAACTGCATATCTAATTCTCACGTGAAAGTTTTTTAACATCTGAAACTGCAAATCACATGTGAGATGAAAACAGGTGGTGTTAACATGTGAACTCTACATTTTAATGTCAAAATACATGGTTTCATATGTGAAATATAAGCTAAACATGTGAAAACAGCTATTTCACATGTGAAACTGCAAACACGACTATGTATTTCTTTGTAACGGTGTACTGTGTACGTACCGGACATACTGTATGTACAATAAATTGTGTGCATACCTCTGATAAAACAGTTGTTCATTCAACATTGCCCACATCCATCAACTGGAGGTCGGTCAGCATGTCACCTTCTGTCTTTGTGACTCTCTTTATGGTGCTTCAGACATAATCCCTAAACAGACTAGACCCCTACATCAGTGTCCCTGACCTCCTCCAGACCCCCTGCAGCCTCTGTTAGTACCGGGGCATTTACACCCTTTGATGTGACCCCGGATCGGACTGGCTCACTGGGCTTGTCTCAGGAATTGATACGGGTGCTACTGCCGCCCCCGTAGCCTGGAGGTCTCTGTGTCTCTGTGTGTATCTGGAGTCTGTTGGAGGCTGCACGGTGACAATGAACGGTAAGGACGTATTATGAGAGAGATAACCTTGAAATACACTGTATTACTGCATCCTAGTCCTCGTCTAACCAACAAACAAACATTGATTTGCGTAAAATGTATTGCAACACCCTCCGCCCCGACCCCCTCATACATACAAGCCCAGCGTAATTGTATAAATGTACTTGTTTTAAAGATGAATCATCTTGAAATTGATGAGTAGCAGCCAAAAACCACAGATGAAATGCTGTAGCTATAAAACAAGTTATGGACCAGTGAAACCCAACCCCATGTAGATGTAGATGATAGGCATAATCAAGACATGAGGGACAACGGAAGGGCTCATTTTCCCAGAGATTATTGACAGAGGTAAGTGCATCAAAAACAGCACGCTATTACCTAATTAGCGCACTACTTTTGACCAGGATCCATAGAGTAGTGCACTATATAGAGAATTAGGGTGCCGTTTGTGACACATATGAGTGTGCCATTTGAGAGGGAGGGGGGTGTGTTCAGGTTTCAAGTTTTTTTTTGTCACATGCACAAGGACAGTGAAATGCTTTGCCGAAAATCTTCAGATTAAATTACTGTTGACTGAGTGATGAGGGTTTCAATCCCATCTAATGCCCTTAAGGATAGTCCTCAACATGTAAACCTGTTAGCTAAACACATGGAAGCCTAATGCATTTAATATGGGTTAAAAATGCTTCAAGGAATATATCACAAATGATATCACGTGACGGGAAAATGCACAATGATTTAATGTGAAGAAACACTGCAATTATTTCTCTCCGGTGTACTCTTTGAACAGATCATTTAATTTAATTATTCAGCGTACATCTTTTTAATACGCTTTCCTAATTTCCTCACACATTGATTATGTGTACGCAATTTCGGTTCCTGTTTAATCTACATATCTCTGGCCTTCTCTAGAATTGGTGAGTGTGACTGTGGCTGAATCTCAAACGGCATCCTATTCCCTATATAGTACATTACTTTAGACCAGAGCCCTTTTCCCTATACAGTGCACTACTTTAGACCAGAGCCCTTTTCCCTATACAGTGCACTACTTTAGACCAGAGCCCTTTTCCCTATACAGTGCACTACTTTTGACCAGGGACATTTGGAACCTAGTCACAGCTGGAAAGTGTAGTGCAGACAAGTGACAGTAAATTAATTACTCACGATGTGTTGTTAGGAATCCTTAAGAATTTGTGCGTCAATCAAAGGAAAATAATATAATAAAATATCCACGAAAAATCAGTCTGTTTATTAACCTAGAGATGTGTTTATTTTTTTGTTGTTGCATGGGTTGGGTCTCAATCCGCTGCATTCACCTAAACCCCTGAGCTCACCTCAAAACTGTCCCTGGCCATTTTGAGTTTCAGCATCACAATCCCAACACCATCCATGCACTATCTTTCCATCACACCCCCCAAAACATTCCAACACCATCCATACACTATCTTTCCATCACACCCCCCAACCCATTCCAACACCATCCATACACTATCTTTCCATCACACCCCCCAACCCATTCCAACACCATCCATACACTATCCTTCCATCCCCATCCCCTCCCCATCCTAATTGTTTCTGTCTCTTAGGTAGCATGGCTCAGCTTTGATGTTCAAACCCCATCTCCCTTACAAAGACTTGTGACTGAGGTGAGCAGGGAGGAAGGCAGATGGGGTGTGACAGGATGGGGCGAACCTGACGTCTTTCTTCCCCTTTCAAGTGCTCTGGTTCAATCATCCCTCGCCACACAAGCTGTTGTGTAGCACCTTTGAAATCATGGCGTCGGCACAATAGTCTTGACAGTTAATGACTTCTTGTAAAGTTCTAAAGCGGAACCTGATTACACGCTCTCGCTAACGTGTCATGCAACACACACCCACGTGCATGCACACACGCGCACATACACACACACAAACATGCACAAACACACACCTTATGCCAGGGAAACATGCCCATACAAACTCTGCTCTGCCTCCATTGCTCAACACTCGTAGATATCGTTGTTATTGTTTTTGGTTATTCCCTGTGATTTATTTCTCATAACAATTTATATTTTTTTATTGTATATTTATCTTGAATTTTGCATTGTTGGAAAAGGACCCGTAAGAAAGTTTTCCACATTTAGTTTACACCTGTTGTTTAAGATGCATGTGACAAATACACTTCGATTTTGATTTGAAAATAAATGCAGGAATGAAAATAAACAATTCACATGTTCATAAGACTTGTTGAACAGTACAGAAGGGAAGAAAAGAGCTCTAAGCTCCTCCGAAATGAATCAGAACTATGTATTGTGTTTGAACTTGAGGTGTGAGAATTTTTGGCTACAGATGAAGAAACGTTATATTCAGCCATCTTGATGATTTAAAACACGCAATGTTTTCTATGAAACAGCCAAAACAAAAGCTTTTCAAAGAAAGCCAAAGCATAAGATTTTCTCAGAAAGCCAACACAAAAGGTTTTCTAAGAAACTGCCAAAACACAAGGGTTTTCTAATAAACAATCAAAACACAAGGGTTTCTAAGAAACAGCCTAAACAAAAGGTGTTCTAATACACAACAAAAACACAAGGGTTTCTAAGAAACAGCCTAAACAAAAGGTGTTCTAATACACAACAAAAACACAAGGGTTTTCACCCCGAGAGTAATGGGCAGGTGGAGAGAGTGAACCAGGATGTGGGCAGGTTTCTACGGTCCTATTGGGCAGGATCGGCCGAGGGAGTGGGCAGCGTTCGTGCCCTGGGCCAAGATGGCTCAGAACTCGCTCCGCCACTCCTACACTAACCTCTCCCCCTTCCAGTGCGTACTGGGGTACCAGCCGGTTCTGGGACGTTGGCATCAGAGTCAGACCGAGGCCGTGGACGAGTGGTTCAGGCGCACTGCCCATGTTCACCTCCAGCGGGCCTTGCTGCACCAGAAAACCAGCGCAGACCGTCACCGTAGTGAGGCCCCGGTGTTCGCACTGGGGGACCGGGTCTGGCTCTCAACCCGTAACCTGCCCCCCCCCCCCAGCCTGCCCTGCCGGAAGCTGGGTCCGCGGTTTGTGGGGCCATTTAAAGTACTGAGGAGAGTGAACAAGGTTAGTTATAGATTACAGCTATAGGTTAGTTATAGGTTACAACCGTATTAACCCCTCATTCCATGTGTCTCTCCACAGACCGGTGGTGGTTGGCCCGCTCCAGGAGTCTGAGGTCCGGGAGGTTCCTCCGCCCCCTCTGGACATTGAGGGGGTCCCGGCGTACTCTGTTTGTTCATACTGGATTTGAGGCGTCGGGTGAGGGTCCTTTAGTAACTCGTGGAGTGGGAGGGGTACGGTCCGGAGGAGAGGTGCTGGGTTCCGGTGGAGGACGTGTTGGACCTTTCAATGCTGCGGCAGTTCCACCGTCTCCGTCCTGATCTTCCTGCGCCTCGCCCTCCAGGTCGTCCCCGAGGCCAGCGTCGGCGCGTTGCTGGAGCCGCGCGTCAAGCGGGGGTACCGTCACAACTTCTACCGAAGTCGGTTCCTCCTTGTTTGGGCGGCACTTGGCGGCCAGCGTCGCCAGTCTTCTAGCCATCATCGATCCACTTTTCCTTTTCCATGTGTTTTGTCTTGTTTTTTCTCCTCACACCTGCTTTCAATTCCCTCAATTACTTGTTATATATTTAATCCTCTGTTCCCACCATGTCTTTGTGTAGGATTGTTTATTGTAAGTGCATGTGCACGTTTTCTCTGGTGCCTGACGGGTTTTTGTACCCATTTGTTTGTTGTTCTGGTTTCCGGTGGTTTTATGAATAAAACTGCTCCATTGATTACCCAGTTTTGCTCTCCTGCGCCTGACTTCCCTGCCGCCAGTTACGCACTCCCTTACAGAAACAGCTTAGACAAATGATTTTCTAAGAAATTGCCAAACTCCAAGGTTTTCTAAGAATCAGCTAAAATAAAACGTTTTCTAAGAAACAGCCAAAACTTTTTATTTTTATTTTTTAGAAACAGCCTAAACAGATGTTTTTTTTTAAATGAAATAGCCAAAACACATGGTTTTCTAAGAAACAGCCAAAACACAAGGTTTTCTATGAAAGAGCCAAAACACAAGGATTTCTTAGAATCAGGCAAAATAGTTTTTCTGAGAAACAGTGTTGTCACGACTTCTACCGAAGGTAACTCCTCTCCCTGTTCGGGCGGCGCTCGGCGCTCGGCGTCGCCGGTCTACTAGCAGCTACCGATCCCTTTTTCTTTTTCTGGTTGTTTTGTCTGTGTTCCTTTTCACACCTGGTTTTCAATTGCTTTGATTTTTGTGGGTATATATGGCACCTGTTACCTGCAGTAATTCGTGCAGGATTAGACTTGTGTGCATTGCGCTCGATTGTATTTGATGTTTGTTGTTTTTTCGCTATTATGCACGTGTATGTAAAGTGTCGGAACTGTGTTTGTTCCTCCGTGCGTTTGCACGAGTTTCTGATTATTCGAGAGCGTAGTTTTGGGATTTTTGTCTGTGCCGTTTTTGTATTGCTGGACTATATTATTAAACACGCTTCTCAGACATCCCTGCTCTCTCCTGCGCCTGACTCCTACACCTCTCACCAAGACGCATGTTATCACAAGTGTAAACAAATGGTTTTCTAAGAAATTGCCAAACTCCAAGGTTTTCTAAGAAACAGCTAAAATAAAACGTTTTCTAAGAAACAGCCAAAACTTTTTATTTTTATTTTTTAGAAACAGCCTAAACAGAAGTTTTTTTTTTAAAGAAATAGCCAAAACACATGGTTTTCTAAGAAACAGCCAAAACACAAAGATTTCTTAGAATCAGACAAAATAGTTTTTCTGAGAAACAGCGTAAACAAATGGTTTTCCAAGAAACAGCCAAAACTCCAAGGTTTTCTAAGAAACAGCCAAAACACAGGTTTTTTTTAGAAACAGCCAAAACTTTTTATTTTTATTTTTTAGAAACAGCCTAAACAGAAGTTTTTTTTAAAGAAATAGCCAAAACACATGGTTTTCTAAGATAAGGACATAACACAAGGTTTTCCAAGAAAGCAAAAAGAAAATATTTCTAATAAACAGCCAAAACACAAGGTTTCATAAGAAACAGCCAAAACACAAGGTTTTCTAAGTTAACTAATACAGGTGGCTAATTACTGTATGTAGTGAAGGACCTCATATTTTAGATTCAGTGTTTATTCAGTGACATACCATCATCGTATTGCAGCAGGGAGAAAATACATTATAGTGCACGTCTACGAAATCATGTTCTTGACTGCCTCTTGAGAGCAAAGGACAAATTGTTTTAACTCTTACATCTGGAACAGACATAAGAAATACTTTCTCTACAATCAAAGTTTGAAATCTCTGATAATTTCTGTTCTTACCTAAAGGAGTAATTGCAATGCAACTTTTGGGATGAGCAAAAAGTTTACCACATTCAGAATCTTCTGGCCACCAAAGAAATCTAGAAATAAATGCAATTCACTTCCCTTCAGTTAAATAAACAACAGCAAGAGCTTGGTACAAATGCTCTATTCACTTCCCAAGCATTCTGTTCAGCCTTGAGAAATCTGTTCGACAAGCCAAAGATCAATTTTTTTTCATAGTTTTTATAAGGTGACAAAAGATTTTGCTCTTAATAAATTCAGCAAGAAAATACAGTTGAAGGGAATTTATCCTGAATTAAACTTCATCTACATTTCAGTTTACCTTCCTAGGACTGAGCACCCCTCGATCAGTCCAGACAATCATTTAGAATACTGATTATAGGGCCATGCAGCACACCACAACTAACTAGTTTATATATAGTGTTAATGTGACTACAACTAACTAGTTAATATATAGTGTTGATGTGACTACAACTAACTAGTTAATATATAGTGTTGATGTGACCAGTGAACTAGTTAATATATAGTGTTGATGTGACTACAACTAACTAGTTAATATATAGTGTTGATGTGACTACAACTAACTAGTTAATATATAGTGTTGATGTGACTACAACTAACTTGTTAATATATAGTGTTGATGTGACCAGTGAACTAGTTAATATATAGTGTTGATGTGACTACAACTAACTAGTTAATATATAGTGTTGATGTGACCAGTGAACTAGTTAATATATAGTGTTGATGTGACTACAACTAACTAGTTAATATATAGTGTTGATGTGACTACAACTAACTAGTTAATATATAGTGTTGATGTGACCAGTGAACTAGTTAATATATAGTGTTGATGTGACTACAACTAACTAGTTAATATATAGCGTTGATGTGACTACAACTAACTAGTTAATATATAGTGTTGATGTGACCAGTGAACTAGTTAATATATAGTGTTGATGTGACTACAACTAACTAGTTAATATATAGTGTTGATGTGACCAGTGAACTAGTTAATATATAGCGTTGATGTGACCAGTGAACTAGTTAATATATATTGTTGATGTGACCAGTGAACTAGTTAATATATAGTGTTGATGTGACTACAACTAACTAGTTAATATATAGTGTTGATGCGACTACAACTAACTAGTTAATATATAGTGTTGATGTGAACTAGTTAATATATAGTGTTGATGTGACTACAACTAACTAGGTAATATATAGTGTTGATGTGACCAGTGAACTAGTTAATTTATAGTGTTGATGTGACCAGTGAACTAGTTAATATATAGTGTTGATGCGACTACAACTAACTAGTTAATATATAGTGTTGATGTGACCAGTGAACTAGTTAATATATAGTGTTGATGTGACTACAACTAACTAGTTAATATATAGCGTTGATGTGACCAGTGAACTAGTTAATAGATAGTGTTGATGTGACTACAACTAACTAGTTAATATATAGTGTTGATGTGACCAGTGAACTAGTATATAGTGTTGATGTAACCAGTGAACTAGTTAATATATAGTGTTGATGTAACCAGGGAACTAGTTAATATATAGTGTTGATGTAACCAGGGAACTAGTTAATATATAGTGTTCATGTAACCAGTGAACTAGTTAATGTATAGTGTTCATGTAACCAGGGAACTAGTTAATATATAGTGTTCATGTAACCAGCGAACTAGTTAATATATACTGTTCATGTAACCAGGGAACTAGTTAATATATAGTGTTCATGTAACCAGGGAACTAGTTAATATATAGTGTTCATGTAACCAGTGAACTAGTTAATATATAGTGTTCATGTAACCAGTGAACTAGTTAATATATAGTGTTCATGTAACCAGGGAACTAGTTAATATATAGTGTTCATGTAACCAGGGAACTAGTTAATATATAGTGTTGATGTGACCAGTGAACTAGTTAATATATAGTGTTCATGTAACCAGGGAACTAGTTAATATATAGTGTTGATGTAACTTCTCCTCCTACTCTATGCCTCCTCAGTTGTCAAATCCACACAGTCGTGGGTGGCCTTGAGTTTACTTTTACAATAATGACATTTCAGTAGGAGGATGATTGGATTATTCTACTGTTCTCTAAGGTGATCCCTCAACGTTGTCCCGGCGATAAAATAGTTGACATCGGTGTGACCTCCACGACTAAATCAAATCCAAATCAAATCAAATTTTATTTGTCACATACACATGGTTAGCAGATGTTAATACGAGTGTAGCGAAATGCTTGTGCTTCTAGTTCCGACAATGCAGTAATAACCAACAAGTAATCTAACTAACAATTCCAAAACTACTGTCTTATACACAGTGTAAGGGGATAAAGAATATGTTCATAAGGATATATGAATGAGTGATGGTACAGAGCAGCATAGGCAAGATACAGTAGATGATATCGAGTACAGTATATACATATGAGATGAGTATGTAAACAAAGTGGCATAGTTAAAGTGGCTAGTGATACATGTATTACTAGGCTAAAACCTCCTTTCCACGGCTCCGTCCCAAAAGTCAACCCGTTCCCTATATAAGGCACTCCATTTGACCACAGCTAAAAGTCAAAGTAGTGCACTATATAGGCAATAGGGTGCCATGTGGGACTCACACCCAGTCCATAGCTATCTGTTGCACTGTAAAGAGAATATAAAGCTGGAGAATGGGCCCAGTCCACATCTATCTGTACTACAAAGAGAATTTAAAACTGGATGGGCTAAGTCCGAATCTATCTCTTGTACTGTAAAGCGGGGTGGCAGGTAGCCTAGTGGTTAGAGCGCTAGACTAGTAACAGAAAGGTTGCAAGATCAAATCCCCGAACTGAGAAGGTAAAAACCTGTCATTCTGTCCCTGAACAAGGCAGTTAACCCACTTTTCCGAGGTCATCATTGAAAATGAGAATTTGTTAAATAAAGGTTAAATAAAAAATTAACTATAAAGCTGGTCACCTGGATGGGCCCAGTCCACATCTATCTGTTGTACTGTAAAGAGGATATGAAGTTGGATGGGCCCAGTCCACATCTATCTGTTGTACAGTAAAGAGGATATGAAGCTGGATGGGCCCAGTCCACATCTATCTGTTATACAGTAAAGAGGATATGAAGCTGGATGGGCCCAGTCCACATCTATCTGTTATACAGTAAAGAGGATATGAAGCTGGATGGGCCCAGTCCACATCTATCTGTTATACAGTAAAGAGGATATGAAGCTGGATGGGCCCAGTCCACATCTATCTGTTATACAGTAAAGAGGATATGAAGCTGGATGGGCCCAGTCCACATCTATCTGTTATACAGTAAAGAGGATATGAAGCTGGATGGGCCCAGTCCACATCTATCTGTTATACAGTAAAGAGGATATGAAGCTGGATGGGCCCAGTCCACATCTATCTGTTATACAGTAAAGAGGATATGAAGCTGGATGGGCCCAGTCCACATCTATCTGTTATACAGTAAAGAGGATATAAAGCTGGATGGGCCCAGTCCACATCTATCTGTTGTACAGTAAAGAGGATATGAAGCTGGATGGGCCCAGTCCACATCTATCTGTTATACAGTAAAGAGGATATAAAGCTGGATGGGCCCAGTCCACATCTATCTGTTGTACTGTAAAGAGGATATAAAGCTGGATGGGCCAGTCCACATCTATCTGTTGTACTGTAAAGAGGATATGAAGCTGGATGGGCCCAGTCCACATCTATCTGTTGTACAGTAAAGAGGATATGAAGCTGGATGGGCCCAGTCCACATCTATCTGTTATACAGTAAAGAGGATATGAAGCTGGATGGGCCCAGTCCACATCTATCTGTTATACAGTAAAGAGGATATGAAGCTGGATGGGCCCAGTCCACATCTATCTGTTATACAGTAAAGAGGATATGAAGCTGGATGGGCCCAGTCCACATCTATCTGTTGTACAGTAAAGAGGATATGAAGCTGGATGGGCCCAGTCCACATCTATCTGTTATACAGTAAAGAGGATATGAAGCTGGATGGGCCCAGTCCACATCTATCTGTTATACAGTAAAGAGGATATGAAGCTGGATGGGCCCAGTCCACATCTATCTGTTATACAGTAAAGAGGATATGAAGCTGGATGGGCCCAGTCCACATCTATCTGTTATACAGTAAAGAGGATATGAAGCTGGATGGGCCCAGTCCACATCTATCTGTTATACAGTAAAGAGGATATGAAGCTGGATGGGCCCAGTCCACATCTATCTGTTGTACAGTAAAGAGGATATGAAGCTGGATGGGCCCAGTCCACATCTATCTGTTATACAGTAAAGAGGATATGAAGCTGGATGGGCCCAGTCCACATCTATCTGTTATACAGTAAAGAGGATATGAAGCTGGATGGGCCCAGTCCACATCTATCTGTTATACAGTAAAGAGGATATGAAGCTGGATGGGCCCAGTCCACATCTATCTGTTATACAGTAAAGAGGATATGAAGCTGGATGGGCCCAGTCCACATCTATCTGTTATACAGTAAAGAGGATATGAAGCTGGATGGGCCCAGTCCACATCTATCTGTTGTACAGTAAAGAGGATATGAAGCTGGATGGGCCCAGTCCACATCTATCTGTTATACAGTAAAGAGGATATGAAGCTGGATGGGCCCAGTCCACATCTATCTGTTATACAGTAAAGAGGATATGAAGCTGGATGGGCCCAGTCCACATCTATCTGTTGTACAGTAAAGAGGATATGAAGCTGGATGGGCCCAGTCCACATCTATCTGTTATACAGTAAAGAGGATATGAAGCTGGATGGGCCCAGTCCACATCTATCTGTTATACAGTAAAGAGGATATGAAGCTGGATGGGCCCAGTCCACATCTATCTGTTATACAGTAAAGAGGATATGAAGCTGGATGGGCCCAGTCCACATCTATCTGTTATACAGTAAAGAGGATATGAAGCTGGATGGGCCCAGTCCACATCTATCTGTTATACAGTAAAGAGGATATGAAGCTGGATGGGCCCAGTCCACATCTATCTGTTATACAGTAAAGAGGATATAAAGCTGGATGGGCCCAGTCCACATCTATCTGTTGTACAGTAAAGAGGATATGAAGCTGGATGGGCCCAGTCCACATCTATCTGTTATACAGTAAAGAGGATATAAAGCTGGATGGGCCCAGTCCACATCTATCTGTTGTACTGTAAAGAGGATATAAAGCTGGATGGGCCAGTCCACATCTATCTGTTGTACTGTAAAGAGGATATGAAGCTGGATGGGCCCAGTCCACATCTATCTGTTGTACTGTAAAGAGGATATGAAGCTGGATGGGCCCAGTCCACATCTATCTGTTATACAGTAAAGAGGATATAAAGCTGGATGGGCCCAGTCCACATCTATCTGTTGTACTGTAAAGAGGATATGAAGCTGGATGGGCACAGTCCACATCTATCTGTTGTACAGTAAAGAGGATATGAAGCTGGATGGGCCCAGTCCACATCTATCTGTTGTACTGTATAGAGGATATGAAGCTGGATGGGCCCAGTCCACATCTATCTGTTGTACAGTAAAGAGGATATGAAGCTGGATGGGCCCAGTCCACATCTATCTGTTGTACTGTATAGAGGATATGAAGCTGGATGGGCCCAGTCCACATCTATCTGTTGTACTGTATAGAGGATATGAAGCTGGATGGGCCCAGTCCACATCTATCTGTTGTACTGTATAGAGGATATGAAGCTGGATGATGGACTATAATACTAAACAGCACTTTATTTGTTTACTGTATTTATTGGTGCACAATATTAACAAATACAACATCAATAATAACACTATGACTGCACAGGCGAAATCCTCACCATTAAATACAATATAAACTATGTATTGAGAGGTATGTATTGATGAACACAGACGTCATTGATCCTTGAGACGGAATAAAATACACGTTGAAACATTTTAACATTCATGTTATTTGAGGTGGCAGTCAAAATTCCACCCCTGTGTGAGATGGTGTGTTGCGCAATGAATAGAGTGCCTTTAAAATGCACTAATGTATTGGACTGCCTTGAGAAGAGGAGGAGGAGGAGGAGGGGAGAGGGGAGGAGGATGAGGAGGAGGGGAGAGGGGAGGAGGATGAGGAGGATGGGAGAGGGGAGGAGGAGGAAGACAGCGGTCCTTTCTCTCCAGATCTAAGCTTCAAGGACCAGCCGTAATGAGGTAGTGGTGACAGAGAACACCTGGCATGGAGAGGTGAAGGAGAGGTTTACCTGCAGCAGTCAGCACACAAGAGGTTCACTACTCACAGCTTAAGCTGATAACAGAACAAGAAGTTAAAAGTGTCAAGAGGTCATGAGAAGAAGTATTTTCCACCAGACAGAACTGGGAAAGTCTTATACTCAGAAATATGGTGTAACATTAGCCAAGATGAAAAGTACAGCAGAAAACAGGATGGAAGGCAGCTTTAAGCACCAAAAGCAATCCCAACAGCTTCTTACTGTAAGCGAACTGACCAATACTGTATTATGTGTATTATCTCTTTCACAAACCAAATAGAGGAATGGGTCTTAGAAATAAATTGTAGAAGAATATTTTCATAACAAGTGGTCCAGATAGAATAGAACCAGAGATTTACCGACTACGTCAAAGCAAGTCTTTAACAATCCAACACATCGAGTCGTCATTTCAAAGTGAAAGGAAATGGCCTTGATTTGAGCCTGTTGAGAAATAGTCATATCGTCAATACAAAAAATACATTGGAATTATTAACAGTTACAGATTTTGTAGCGAAGTATTGACATGAACCAGTTAAGTAGTTAAGTTAGCCAATTGCGGAGTGTTTGTTCAAAATGGCAACCTATTCCTTATGTAGGGCACTACTTTTGACCAGGCCACATAGGGTACGTGGAGTGTCTCAAGTGAATTATAGGCCTGGGTTTCACAGACATGTTGTAGGAAGCAGAATGGTCCAGTAGTCTGATGTGACTCAGGCACATTACCACTGCAATTGAGTGTGACCAAACGTGGCCATCTAGTCATTAATCCACATTAAGATGTGTTGCCTAATGAGCAACATCTCCGGGTTGTTGAAGTCAAACATATTCATGACTAGTTTAATATAGCATGATTCCCTGTCAATGTTGTTTAGGATTTCCAGCCCTGAAATTCAAGCGAGGCTCACTTTACTCAATAAAGTTAGCATTTCAACACTCGTGGTGTTAGGCGTAAACTCGTTTGTGTAAATAAATCAAATCAAATCAAATGTATTTATATAGCCCTTCGTACATCAGCTAATATCTCAAAGTGCTGTACAGAAACCCAGCTTAAAACCCCAAACAGCAAGCAATGCAGGTATAGAAGCACGGTGGCTAGGAAAAACTCCCTAAAAAGGCCAAAACCTAGGAAGAAACCTAGAGAGGAACCAGGCTATGCGGGGTGGCCAGTCCTCTTCTGGCTGTGCCGGGTGGAGATTATAACAGAACATGGCCAAGATGTTCAAATGTTCATAAATGACCAGCATGGTCCAATAATAATAAGGCAGAACAGTTGAAACTGGCGCAGCAGCACGGCCAGGTGGACTGTGGACAGCAAGGAGTCATCATGTCAGGTAGTCCTGAGGCATGGTCCTAGGTCTCAGGTCCTCCGAGAGAGAGAAAGAAAGAGAGAAAGAGAGAATTAGAGAGAGCATACTTAAATTCACACAGGACACCGAATAGGACAGGAGAAGTACTCCAGATATAACAAACTGACCCAAGCCCCCCGACACATAAACTACTGCAGCATAAATACTGGAGGCTGAGACAGTATAAATAAACCAGTATAAATCAGGTAGAGTTGTGTTTATAAATCAGGTAGAGTTGTGTTTATAAATCAGGTAGAGTTGTGTTAATAAATCAGGTAGAGTTGTGTTAATAACTGTCACGCGTTGGTCGTAGTATATTATGTTTGTCTTCATTTATTTGTTCAGGCCAGGGTGTGACATGGGTTTTTGTGGTGCGTTTTTGTCTTGTGGTTTTGTGGGTTGTCTAGCATAGTCTATGGCTGCCTGAGGCGGTTCTCAATCAGAGTCAGGTGATTCTCGTTGTCTCTGATTGGGAACCATATTTAGGTAGCCTGGGTTTCACTGTGTGTTTGTGGGTGATTGTTCCTGTCTTTGTGTTAGTTGTCACCAGATAGGCTGTAGAGGTTTTCACGTTCCGTTTGTTGTTTTTGTATTGTCGTGTTTATTTCGTCATTAAACATGTATCGTATTAACCACGCTGCATTTTGGTCCGACTCTCTTTCGACGGAAGAAAACCGTAACAATAACAGTATAAATCAGGTAGAGTTGTGTTTATAACAATATAAATCAGGTAGAGTTGTGTTAATAAATCAGGTAGAGTTGTGTTTATAAATCAGGTAGAGTTGTGTTTATAAATCAGTTAGAGTTGTGTTTATAAATCAGGTAGAGTTGTGTTAATAAATCAGGTAGAGTTGTGTTAATAACTGTATAAATCAGGTAGAGTTGTGTTTATAAATCAGTTAGAGTTGTGTTTATAAATCAGGTAGAGTTGTGTTAATAAATCAGGTAGAGTTGTGTTAATAACTGTATAAATCAGGTAGAGTTGTGTTTATAAATCAGTTAGAGTTGTGTTTATAAATCAGGTAGAGTTGTGTTAATAAATCAGGTAGAGTTGTGTTAATAACTGTATAAATCAGGTAGAGTTGTGTTTATAAAACAATATAAAATAGGTAGAGTTGTGTTACTAGACCAGTATTGTTGAATACAACCAGTCCATTTGCATGTAAACATTTGAACTATTGCTTTAATTTATTGCAACTTTCCTGGATGAATTTCAGGAAATAGTTTAGTAGTGTGTGGTCCAGACCTTCACATCTTTTAGTAGAGATACTGCTGTCCTTAGAGATAATTACTGGTACTCAGACAAATAGGTTCAATGGTGAAATCAGATACTATGGCCAGACAGTAATACGGTCACTAACAAATTACTGAACTAATTACACGTGACATATGCGTTCATTGGTCTACTCTGTACCTCTTGTAGTAACAAAATACCAATAACAAGCATCTGTAGTGAATGGAATCCCAATACCAACGCTCTTGGGCACAATGTAACAAAATACCTATACAGTACACCTTAATGTGTCTTGTCTTCTATGTTATTGAAAGTAGGTCTGTGAGCACTGTTGCACTGTTGTGAGCCAACTATCCAGCAGCCAGTAGCAAGTAGACACCAGCAGTGAGTAGAAACCAGTAGCAAGTAGAAACCAGCAGCAAATAGAAACCAGCATCGAGTAGAAACCAGCAGCGAGTAGAAACGAGTAGCAAGTAGAAACCAGCAGCAAATAGAAACCAGCATCGAGTAGAAACCAGCAGCGAGTAGAAACCAGTAGCAAGTAGAAACCAGCAGCAAGTTGAAACCAGAAGCAAGTAGAAACCAGCAGCAAGTAGAAACCAGTAGCAAGTAGAAACCAGCAGCAAGTAGAAACCAGTAGCAAGTAGAATCCAGAAGCAAGTAGAAACCAGCAGCAAATAGAAACCAGCAGCGAATAGAAACCAGCAGAGAGTAGAAACCAGTAGCAGGTAGAAACCAGCAGCAAGTAGAAACCAGCAGCAAGTAGAAACCAGTAGCAAGTAGAATCCAGAAGCAAGTAGAAACCAGCAGCAAATAGAAACCAGCAGCGAATAGAAACCAGCAGAGAGTAGAAACCAGTATCAAGTAGAAACCAGCAGCAAGTAAAAACCAGCAGCAAGTAGAAACCAGCAGCAAGTAGAAACCAGCAGCAAGTAGAAACCAGCAGCAAGTAGAAACCAGTAGCACGTAGAAACCAGTAGCAAGTAGCAATAAGAGCAATTGATCCATGTTTTGTACAGTTACCCATTTATTACAAGCAAAACTAAACATTCATTTTTTAATACAGTTAACATGTTTTTATATATTCCTCGACTGTTTCCCTATGAATGGGCCTAGAACCTGTGACTATAGTACATGCTAAGAAAGTAAACTATACTGAACAAAAATAGGAACGCAACATGTTGGTCCCATGTTTCATGAGCTGAAATAAAACAAACAAACACCTTATTTCTTGCTAATTTTGAAGGAGCATGCAATTGGCATGCTGACTGCAGGAATGTCTATAGAGCTGTTGCCAGATAATTGATTGTTCATTTCTCTACCAAAGCCACCTCCAACGTCATTTTAAGAGAATTTGGCAGTACGTCCAACCCCAACCTCACAAACGCAGACCACGTGTAACAACGCTAGCCCATGACCTCCACATCCGTTACATAACAACGCTAGCCCATGACCTCCACATCCGTTACATAACAACGCTAGCCCATGACCTCCACATCCGGCTTCTTTACCTGCGGGATCGTCTGAGACCAGCCACCCGGACAGCTGATGAACCTGAGGAGTATTTCTGTCTGTACTAAAAATCATTCTGATTGGCTGGGCCTGGCGCCCCAGTGGGTGGCTCTGGCTCTCAAGTGGGTGGGCCTATGCCCTCACAGGCCCACCCACGGCTGTGGCCTTGTCCAGTCATGTGAAAGCCATAGATAAGGGCCTAATGAATTGATTTCAATTGACTGATTTTCTTAAATGAACTGTAACTCAGTCAAATTGTTGAAATTGTTGCATGTTGCGTTTATAATTTTGTTCAGTACACATCGAAAAACATATTGACCGTACTTCAGCATTACATTCTCATAGAGAGTGCACTCTAAGGATTCTCTACATTTTGTAATGCAGTCTTGAACCTGTTAACTGGACACAAGAGTGTATATAACTAGTCTAGGTGGTGAGATTGAATTCTGGGACACATTAACAGGTGACCGCCAGTGAGAGAGGATTATGTAGCTATTCAGGCTCAAGGACACAACACACACAACTAAAAGGGGAAAAGATTTCAGTCGAATATCTTACCCTGTTAAAACATGTCTATACAGGTGTATTCTGGGTGTATTCTGCTGAAACCAGTGCCACTGAAAACAACTACCTACACTAGAGAGGAATCCGCTGCAAAAGCACTTAACAAAATATTGGACTAACATGTCACATGCTGGAGGACCACTTTGGAAATAAGAGTTTTAATGGTAACACTTCATTTGAAGGGATCCTTATTACAGTGTATCTCAGTGCAAGAGGCGTCACTACAGTCCCTCGTTCGATCCAGGCTGTATCACATCCGTCCGTAAGTCCCCATAGGGACTCCCACAATTGGCCCAGCGTTGTCCAGGTTTGGCCGGGGTAGGCTGTCATTGTAATAATAATTTGTTCTTAACTGACTTGTCTAGTTAAATAAAGGTTCAATTAAATAAATCAAAAAACATGTGTAGAGGGCTTAATATACAGGGGATTACTGGGGCCGAAGCCCCTGGGCCCTGGCCTGTGGGGGGCCCAAGAGGTAGCAATTCAAAAATACATTTTAAAAATCTTAATAATTATACATATATTAATCTGTGTATACATTATATATTAAATATGTAATATACAGTTGAAGTCGGAAGTTTACATACACTTTAGCCACGTACATTTAAACTCAGTTTTTCACAATTCCTGACATTTAATCCAAGCAACAATTCCCTGTCTAAGGTCAGTTAGGATCACCACTTTATTTTAAGAATGCGAATGGTCAGAATAGTAGTAGATAGAATGATGTATTTCAGCTTTTATTTCTTTCATCACATTCCCAGGGGGTCATAAGTTTACATACACTCAATTAGCATTTGGTAGCATTGCATTTAAATTTGAACTTGGGTCAAACATTTCAGGTAGCCTTCCACAAGCTTCACACAATAAATTGAATGAATTTTGGCCCATTACTCCAGACAGAGCTGGTGTAACTGAATCCGATTTGTAGGCCTACTTGCTCGCACACGCCATTTCAGTTCTGCCCACACATTTTCTATAGGATAGATTTTTATTTATGTATTTATTTAACCTTTATTTAACCAGGAAGCTCATTGAGATTTAAAATCTCTTTTTTCAAGAGCGTCCTGGCCAAGATAGGCAGCACCAAGTCATTACAAAAATGACAGACAAACAACATGAAAAACTACAAGTAATCTAGTTAAAACAATAGAATTCACAAGAGTATAACAAGAGTATAACAAAATCAAAAACTGCAAATTGACTTTAATATTCACATGGAAAAATCCACAGACCCACTCCAAAAGGCTTTCGGAGCCGTCATCGACTCAGTGGGTTTTGTCCAACATGTCTCTGGACCTACTCACTGTCACAGTCATACTCTGGACCTAGTTTTGTCCCATGGAATACATGTTGTGGATCTTAATGTTTTTCCTCATAATCCTGGACTATCGCACCACCATTTTATTACGTTTGCAATTGCAACAAATAATCTGCTCAGACCCCAACCAAGGAGCATCAAAAGTTGTGCTATAAATTCACAGACATCACAAAGATTCCTTGATGCCCTTCCAGACTCTCTCTGCCTACCCAAGGACGTCAGAGGACAAAAATCAGATAATCATCTAACTGAGGAACTCAATTTAACCTTGCGCAATACCCTAGATGCAGTTGCACCCCTAAAAAAAAACATTTCTCGTAAGAAATTAGCTCCCTGGTATACAGATAATACCCGAGCTCTGAAGCAAGCTTCCAGAAAATTGGAACGGAAATGGCGCTACACCAAACTGGAAGTCTTCCGACTAGCTTGGAAAGACAGTACCGTGCAGTACCGAAGAGCCCTTACTGCTGCTCGATCATCCTATTTTCCAACTTAATTGAGGAAAATAAGAACAATCCAACATTTTGATACTATCGCAAAGCTAACTAAAAGGCAGCATTCCCCAAGTGAGGATGGCTTTCACTTCAGCAGTAATAAATTCATGAACTTCTTTGAGGAAAAGATCATGATTATTATAAAGAAAATTACGGACTCCTCTTTAAATCTGCGTATTCCATCAAAGCTCAGTTTTCCTGAGTCTGCACAACTCTGCCAGGACCTAGGATCAAGGGAGACACTCAAGTGTTTTAGTACTATATCTCTTGACACAATGATGAAAATAATCATGGCCTCTAAACCTTCAAGCTGCATACTGGACCCTATTCCAACTAAACTACTGAAAGAGCTGCTTCCTGTGCTTGGCCCTCCTATGTTGAACATAATAAATGGCTCTCTATCCACCAGATGTGTACCAAACTGACTAAAAGTGGCAGTAATAAAGCCTCTCTTGAAAAAGCCAAACCTTGACCCAGAACATATAAAAACTGTCAGCTTATATCGAATCTTCCATTGCTCTCAAAATTTTTAGAAAAGGCTGTTGCGCAGCCACTCACTACCTTCCTGAAGACAAACAATGTATACGAAATGATTCAGTCTGGTTTTAGACCCCATCATAGCACTGAGACTGCACGTGTGAAGGTGGTAAATGACCTTTTAATGGCATCAGACCGAGGCTCTGCATCTGTCCTCGTGCTCCTAGACCTTAGTGTTGCTTTTGATACCATCGATCACCACATTCTTTCGGAGAGATTGGAAACCCAAATTGGTCTACATGGACAAGTTCTGGCCTGGTTTAGAAAGATATCAGTTTGTCTCTGTGAATGGTTTGTCCTCTGACAAATCAACTGTACATTTCGGTGTTCCTCAAGGTTTCGTTTTAGGACCACTATTGATTTCACTATATATTTTACCTCTTTGGGATGTAATTTGAAAACATAATGTTATCTTTCACTGCTATGCGGATGACACACAGCTCTACATTTCAATGAAACATGGTGAAGCCCCTGTCCAAAAATGATGCAGGAAAATGAATCCATGCTTTTGTTACTTCTAGGTTAGACTACTGCAATGCTCTACTTTCCGGCTATCTGGATAAAGCACTAAATAAACTTCAGTTAGTTTTAAATACGGCTGCTAGAATCCTGACTAGAACCAAAATATGTGATCATATTACTCCAGTGCTAGCCTCCCTGCACTGGCTTCCTGTCAAGGCAAGGGCTGATGTCAAGGTTTTAATGCTAACCTGCAAAGCATTACATAGGCTTGCTCCTACCTATCTCTCTGATTTGGTCCTGCCGTACATACCTACACGTACACTACGGTCACAAGACGCAGGCCTCCTAATTGTCCCTAGAATTTCTAAGCAAACAGCTGGAGGCAGGGCTTTCTCCTATAGAGCTCAATTTTTATGGAATGGTCTGCCTTACCCATATGAGAGACGCAAACTCGGTCTCAACCTTTAAGTCTTTACTGAAGACTCATGTCTTCAGTGGGTAATATGATTGAGTGTAGTCTGGCCCAGGAGTGTGAAGGTGAACGGAAAGGCTCTGGAGCAACGAACTGCCGTTGCTGTCTCTGCCTGGCCGGTTCCCCTCTTTCCACTGCGATTCTCTGCTTCTAACCCTATTACAGGGGCTGAGTCGCTGGCTTACTGGTGCTCTTTCATGCCGTCCCTAGGAGGGGTGCGTCACTTGAGTGGGTTGAGTCACTGATGTGATCTTCCTGTCTGGGTTGGCGCGCCCCCTTGGGTTGTGCCGTGGTGGAGAACTTTGTGGGCTATACTCGGCCTTGTCTCCGGATGGTAAGTTGGTTGTTGAAGATATCCCTCTAGTGGTGTAGGGGCTGTGCTTTGGCAAAGTGGGTGGGGTTATATCCTTCCTTTTTGGCCCTGGGGGTATCATCGGATGGGGCCACAGTGTCTCCTGAACCCTCCTATCTCATCCTCCAGTATTTATGCTGCATTAGTTTATGTGTCGGGTGGATAGGGTCAGTTTGTTATATCTGGAGTACTTCTCCTGTCCTATCCGGTGTCCTGTGTGAATTTAAGTATGCTCTCTCTAATTCTCTCTTTCTCTCTTTCTTTCTCTTAAGTATGCTCTCTTTCTCTCCTGAGCCCTAGGACCATGCCTCAGGACTACCTGGCATGATGACTCCTTGCTGTCCCCAGTCCACCTGGCCATGCTGCTGCTCCAGTTTCAACTGTTCTGCCTGCGGCTATGGAATCCTGACCTGTTCACCGGACGTGCTACCTGTCCCAGACCTATTATTTGACCATGCTGGTCATTTATGAACATTTGAACATCTTGGTCATGTTGATGTTAGAGTCTCCACCCGGCACAGCCAGAAGACGACTGGCCACCCCTCATAGCCTGGTTCCTCTCTACGGTTTCTTCATAGGTTTTGGCCTTTCTGGGAGTTTTTCCTAGCCAACATGCTTCAACACCTGCAATGCTTGCTGTTTGGGGTTTTAGGCTGGGTTTGTGTACACAGCTGATGTATGAAGGGCTATATAAATTCATTTGATTTGAAATTAATAACATTGACAGGTCAGGGAATCAGTCGCAAGATCATTCATCAGTGATTAAAAAATACCAATCGGGACAAGTTCATCCAGTTTAAAAGTATTTTGTAAGGCGTTCCAAGACGATGGCGCAGAGTACATAAAAGCCCTTTTACCAAATTCAGTTTGGACATTTGGAACAGTTAGCAGGATAATGTCCAGCGAACGAAGAGAGTACCCAAAACATTTCTGAACAATAAAAATGCCTAAATAAAAAGGTAGTAAACCCAAAATGGCTTTGTAAATGAAAGTATACCAGTGCCTGAGCCTACGAGTGACTAGAGAATGCCAGCCAACCCTGGTATACAAAGTGCAGTGGTGCGTAAGGGTTTTGCAGTTTAAAATAAATCTCAAAGTGCCATGGCATTCATATATAAAATATCCCCATAGTCTAGTAAAGGCATAAATGTAGCTGATTACTAGCCTCCTTCTGGCTAGTATGGGGTCATTTTCCAAAAATTGACACAAGGTATGTTGAACAGTATAAAAAGCAGTTTGCAAGTTCTGGAAAGCTTTTGTAAGAGATGAGGCACAACAGTAAATAACAGTATCATCAGCATAAAAATGAAGTTGTGCATTTTGGAATTTTTTGTCTAAATCATTTATATAAATAGTGAATAAGAGAGGACCAGGTACAGAGCCTTGGGGCACACCATTAAAGACAGACAATTTAACAGACATAAGCCTATCAAATTGAGTGCACTGAGTTCTATCAGACAGATAGTTATTAAACCATGCAACTGCATGCTCCGAAAGACCTACACTCAACAATCTCTGCCTACAGCATGATCAACTGTATCTAAAGCCTTAGAGAGATCAATAAAAAGTGAGACACAGTGCTGTTGTTTTGTCAATGGCTTCAGTGATATCATTTAAATCATTTAAAACCTTCATGGCTGCTGTAATTGTGCTATGCTCCTTCCTGAAGCCCGATTGGTACATTGATAAAATAGAGTTAGTAAATAAAAACTATTTTAGCTGTTCCCTCACATCAGCTATGTAAGTGGTTCAGCTATGAAATCAGCTGTCAGATTTAAAAAGCAGGGATCCAAAACATCTGGACCTGCAGGCTTTCTCTGATCTAAGGATTTCAGGGCTTTATGTACCACCTGCACTGAGAATGGCAAAAAGCTAAACGTTTGTCCAGCTCTCACTGGTTCATCTACACAGGGTTGTACAGAGGCAGAGGACACTGAATCAAACAGCCTACCAGGTGATACAAAGTGCTCATTGAAACAATTCAGTATTTCAGTTGTCATATACAGCAACATAGTCCTTGAAAACACATGATGTTAATTCATTAACTTTACTGTTACCAGACATAGACTTAATAGCCTTCCAAAATGTTCTAGGGTCATTCAGGTTATCAGTGGTAACAGACATAAAATACTCAGACTTGGCCTTCCTGAGAAGAAAAGAACACTTGTTTCATAACTGCCCAAAAATAAGCCAATCTGCATCAGAACATGATTTCCTTGCTTTAGCCCAGGCTAGATTACGGTTGTGAATAATACAAGACAGCTCAGAAGAAAACCATGGATTATCCCGCCCTTTAACCCTGAACCTGCGGAATGGGGCATGTTTGGTTACTATTTGGAAAAAACATAATGAAAGAATTTCCAGGCAGTTTCCACATCAGGGATAAACTCAATCTTCCTCCAGTCAAAATAAAACAAATCATGAAAGAAATCCTGCTCATTAAAACACTTCAAATTTCTCTAACTAATGAAATGTGGGTTTGTCTTAGGAACCTTAGTATTTCTAACAGCAACAACAGCAGAATGGTCACTTAAATCATTACAAAAAACACCAAACGCAGAATATTTATGTGGAACATTTTGTCAATAACAAATCAAACAGGGTAGATTTATCTGGACATTTGAGATTTGGTCGAGTGGGTGAGTTAATCAACTGGGTAGGATTCATAGAATTACAAAACATGTTTAAATCATCAGACACCGGCTTTAACCAACACCAGGTGAGATCACTAGTCAAGATCATTTCACTGTCAAGAAGTTTAGACATAAGGTGCTTAAAAGAAGAAAATGCATCACCGAGAGCAGAGGAGGGTACTATAACAGCCAATCACAGTTATAGAGAGACCCTTTGAAACCTCAATATTCAAAGCAAGAAATTCCAACGGTTGACAAATAGCTTCAGACTTTGCCAACATTACAGGGAATTTAGTTTTTACACATATAGCCACAACCCCACTTTTCTTAACTTGACCAGTGCGATAAACATTGTAACCACTTGCACAAATATCCTGAGATCAGGACTTTGTGATTGTCACTCCAATAACTTGACTTTGTTGTTCCTTAACCATTTTGCCACAACACTGGAAGTATGCTTGGGGTCATTTTCCATTTGGAAGACCCATTTACGACCAAGCTTTAACTTCCTGACTGATGTCTTGAGATGTTGCTTCAATATATCCACATCATTTTCGTTCCTCATGATGCCCTCTATTTTGTGAAGTGCACCAGTCCCTCCTGCAGCAAAGCACCCCCACAACATGATGCTGCCACCCTTGTGTTTCACAGTTGGGATGGTGTTCTTCAGCCTGCAAGCGTTTTTCCTCCAAACATAACGATGGTCATTATGGCCAAACAGTTCTATTTTTGTTCCATCAGACCGTAGGACATTTCTCCAAAAAGTATGACCTTTGTCCTCATGTGCAGTTGTTTTATTGCGGTTTTGGAGCAGTGGCTTCTTCCTTGCTGAGCGGCCTTTCAGATTATGTCGATATTAGGACTGTCATCAAGGCAAATGGTGGTTTCTTTATAGAATCTAAAATCTAAAATGTATTTAGATTTGTTTCACAGTTTTTTGGTTACTACATTAATCCACATTTGTTATTTCATCGTTTTGATGTCTTAACTATTACTCTGCAATGTAGAAAATAGTAAAAATAAAGAAAAACCCTTGAATGAGAAGGTGTGTCCAAATGTTTAAATGGTACTGTATACATTTTTTAAATTGGTTAGAAATGCAGAACATGAGCCCCCCCACACACAACACTTTGCCATACCCTAGATTAATCTGAACTGACACCACTTACTTGATTTCCTTCCCTTTCCTCATCTCATAAGAACACAACTGAACCCAACATGTAAGTATGTTTTATCTTCCTAATCTCATAACAACACAACTGAACCCAACATGTAAATATGATTTCTCTTCCTCACCTCATAACAACACAACTGAACCCAACATGTAAATATGATTTCTCTTCCTCACCTCATAACAACACAACTGAACCCAACATGTAAATATGATTTCTCTTCCTCACCTCATAACAACACAACTGAACCCAACATGTAAATATGATTTCTCTTCCTCACCTCATAACAACACAACAGATCCCAACATGTAAATATGATTTCTCTTCCTCACCTCATAACAACACAACAGATCCCAACATGTAAATATGATTTCTCTTCCTCACCTCATAACAACACAACAGATCCCAACATGTAAATATGATTTCTCTTCCTCACCTCATAACAACACAACTGAACCCAACATGTAAATATGATTTCTCTTCCTCACCTCATAACAACACAACTGAACCCAACATGTAAATATGATTTCTCTTCCTCACCTCATAACAACACAACAGATCCCAACATGTAAATATGATTTCTCTTCCTCACCTCATAACAACACAACTGAACCCAACATGTAAATATGATTTCTCTTCCTCACCTCATAACAACACAACTGAACCCAACATGTAAATATGATTTCTCTTCCTCACCTCATAACAACACAACTGAACCCAACATGTAAATATGATTTCTCTTCCTCACCTCATAACAACACAACTGAACCCAACATGTAAATATGATTTCTCTTCCTCACCTCATAACAACACAACTGAACCCAACATGTAAATATGATTTCTCTTCCTCACCTCATAACAACACAACTGAACCCAACATGTAAATATGATTTCTCTTCCTCACCTCATAACAACACAACTGAACCCAACATGTAAATATGATTTCTCTTCCTCACCTCATAACAACACAACAGATCCCAACATGTAAATATGATTTCTCTTCCTCACCTCATAACAACACAACAGATCCCAACATGTAAATATGATTTCTCTTCCTCATCTCATAACAACACAACAGATCCCAACATGTAAATATGATTTCTCTTCCTCACCTCATAACAACACAACTGAACCCAACATGTAAATATGATTTCTCTTCCTCACCTCATAACAACACAACTGAACCCAACATGTAAATATGATTTCTCTTCCTCACCTCATAACAACACAACTGAACCCAACATGTAAATATGATTTCTCTTCCTCACCTCATAACAACACAACTGAACCCAACATGTAAATATGATTTCTCTTCCTCACCTCATAACAACACAACTGAACCCAACATGTAAATATGATTTCTCTTCCTCACCTCATAACAACACAACTGAACCCAACATGTAAATATGATTTCTCTTCCTCACCTCATAACAACACAACTGAACCCAACATGTAAATATGATTTCTCTTCCTCACCTCATAACAACACAACTGAACCCAACATGTAAATATGATTTCTCTTCCTCACCTCATAACAACACAACAGATCCCAACATGTAAATATGATTTCTCTTCCTCACCTCATAACAACACAACAGATCCCAACATGTAAATATGATTTCTCTTCCTCACCTCATAACAACACAACAGATCCCAACATGTAAATATGATTTCTCTTCCTCACCTCATAACAACACAACTGAACCCAACATGTAAATATGATTTCTCTTCCTCACCTCATAACAACACAACAGATCCCAACATGTAAATATGATTTCTCTTCCTCACCTCATAACAACACAACTGAACCCAACATGTAAATATGATTTCTCTTCCTCACCTCATAACAACACAACTGAACCCAACATGTAAATATGATTTCTCTTCCTCACCTCATAACAACACAACTGAACCCAACATGTAAATATGATTTCTCTTCCTCACCTCATAACAACACAACTGAACCCAACATGTAAATATGATTTCTCTTCCTCACCTCATAACAACACAACTGAACCCAACATGTAAATATGATTTCTCTTCCTCACCTCATAACAACACAACTGAACCCAACATGTAAATATGATTTCTCTTCCTCACCTCATAACAACACAACTGAACCCAACATGTAAATATGATTTCTCTTCCTCACCTCATAACAACACAACAGATCCCAACATGTAAATATGATTTCTCTTCCTCACCTCATAACAACACAACAGATCCCAACATGTAAATATGATTTCTCTTCCTCACCTCATAACAACACAACAGATCCCAACATGTAAATATGATTTCTCTTCCTCACCTCATAACAACACAACAGATCCCAACATGTAAATATGATTTCTCTTCCTCACCTCATAACAACACAACAGATCCCAACACGTAAATAAAAATGCCAAGTGCTACCTGACTAAACCTTGATTACTTTTCCTGCATCACCCCTGAAAAAAGGGATTGTCCAACACCAACAGTCATTGACTAACCCCAGTGTATACATGCCGTTTGATGTTTGCATAGAGAGATAATTAGAATTATGGGGATTGACTATCATTAATAAGTCCCCCCTTTGAAAATCATTTCTAACCTGCAAGCGAATTCAATTGATTTCGTGCCACTGGATATTCCCTGGGGCGTTTTTTTCCCCCTCCATCGTCGTCGTCTCCATGTCAGCACTCACCAACGCTAACCTTTCTCGTCCTCATGGTTGCGTCATCATCGGGAATTACACTAGAATAAATACAAATGTAGGATTAAGGTTACACTCATGCAAATGTATCATTGCAAAGCCATTGAACAGATGTGCTAGATGGGATGGGATAGCTGTGTGTCCATTGAATTTACTGTTCTGGACATCTGAGAGATCTACTGTAGGTGCAGAGAGGCCGCCCAGTGCAACTTATGTCTTTAAAGGTGTCTCTGAGGGAATTGAACGAGTTAGTCCTTACATCCGTTTCGATTTCTGTTTACAGAGAGTGGAGCATGTACAGAGAACAAATGCCTTTGATTAAAGCATCATCCCCGAGACTCTTTTACTGGAGGAGAATGTCTCCGGCTAACGACAACATGAGGTTAACAGCGGATTCTGAAATAATGTGCCATTTCCCAATAGGCCTCCCCCTGTCCTTTTCATTTTCTTTGTGCCACTGGAACAATGCAGACAAGGGGAACTGATTCTGCACTGTGTCAACATGATGTGACTGCAGTCCTGACAATGTTTGTGGCAATAGATGAGCCAGACTGCCGAGGGAAATTAATTCCCTTATAGTTGGTGCTGGATGAGGGCAGGGGATGGAGAGAGACTGGTGACAGGGTTGGGGTGATGGGGCTGGGGTGATGGGGCTTGGGAGATGTGACTGGGGTGATGGGGCTGGGGAGATGGGGCTGGGGCGATGGGGCTTGGGAGAAGTGACTGGGGTGATGGGGCTGGGGGGATGGGGCTGGAGTGATGGGGCTGGGGAGATGGGGCTGGGATGATCTGGTTGGCGTGATCTGGTTGGGGTGATGGGCCTGGGGAGATGGTGCTGGGGTAATGGGGCTGGGGCGATGGGGCTTGGGTGATGGGGCTAGGTTGATGGGGCTAGGTTGATGGGGCTGGGCTGATGTGACTAGGGTGATGGGGCTGGGGTGATGTGGCTGGGAGATGGTGCTTGGCATTGTGTGCGTGCCTAGAAACCAAAACTCAGACTATTTTGATGGCATATGAAGATGTCGCAAAATAAATAAAAAATAGTTATTAGGATTTGGTCATATCATGGGGCATTGGTTTGGTTTAATGTCACTGAAATCCATCCAGAATGAAATAGAAACATCCCTTTTGCTTCTGACCTAGAGTGTGTCCCAAATGGCACAATATTCCCTTTATAGTGCACTACTTTGATCTGGACACACAGGGCACTATTACCCCATAGGGCTTTGGTCGTAAATTGTGCACTATATAGGGGACAGGCTGTCATTTGGGATGCACCCATGGAATGAGAGTTACAGTTTCATTTCAGCACTGGTGCTTGGAAATGGCAAGGCCACTACTGGTCTCACACACTGTGATCTAAACAAAAGCTTCTAATTCCTATTGGGATAATTAGTCGCGAGTAGTGAGTAGCATAAATGATTTCAAACAATTAGACAATTTTCCTAAGACCCTCTTAGCCAGACCAGATTCTTGGATAAGAGATACAAGACATAACAATTAAGCCAGATGTTTTCACAGCTGTAGTCTCATCTAGAAACAGAGTTTAAATGAACAGGATTAATTGAATATCACAGCCTATACTAATACTGTCTCAATGGCTTTTGACTAAGGGAAATCAGCAATGAAAGTGATCATTTAGAATATAAATTAAATCACAAAACTTTATGATGGATTGGAATCACATCAATAATGGTAATTAAACTGTGATTACAACAAAAAGAGACGATAATTGCTATGGGCTGCAAATATCGTTATAATAAATTACACGGTAGCTCCGGATCGTGACAGTCAAATAACACAGCAATTATGTTATTGATCTTTGTCACTCTGTACCGATGGGGATGCTTCACAGCCATATTTATAATGATCCATATTCATGTTTTGGATTGGCTGCATAGGCTACACCATTTTTTCATTTTATTTTTTACATTTCAGTTTATTCTAGTTTTAACCATTTAACTGTCTGTTATTGGAAGAAAAAAAAACATGTTAAAACAAACATTTCACCTTATATTCCTACTAGTAGGAACTTTAAAGTTTATTTAGGAAGTTACAGAGCTTTACCATGGTTATATTATCTCCCACCAATTTTTTGGGGAGTATTCCCTCAGGAAGGACCATCTGTAACGGATTTCAATTTCCGCCCTTACTTGGGGTGAAAAGCATGTCTTTAAATCTTTAATTGAGATGGATATGGTCATCCAATTAACCTTAACACACATGGGTGTCCTTCCTCCTTCCATCCATCCCTTCCTCCCTTCCTTCTTTTCTGCTGAAATTGCTGAAGCAGTCATGCTTTTGGCTATTGTCTCGGCTCTTTAAATCACTACAGGAACTAGTACACACTATACATGTTAATGGAGTTGAGCTGTGCCTCTAACAAAGAACAGAGCAGAGCCATGCCATAGGTGATCCATGGTTGTCCAGTAAATAAATGTACACCAGGGGCTGTATGTATCAAGCGTCTCGGTGTATGAGTTCTGATCTAGGATCAGTTTTGCATTTTAGAACTCAATGAATAAGATTACATGTACAGGCGGGGACCTGATCCTCGATCAGCACTGCTACACAGAGACCCTTGATAAATCCGACCCATGATTGTAAAAAAAAAAAAAACATCTCAATGTCATATGCAACCATTCAAGGTTACTACTTTAATGTGTTTTTAGAAATCCCTAAAATACTACAGGGAAATACATGAAGTATTATTTTAACCAGAAAATGGAGACACACTATTGTTTCTGAAGTAAAACACAACAACAAAGAACAAGCTGCATTAGGCACCAGACACCCCAGCAGTCATTTTTAATTATAGATAATCTTACAAGCTATGCCACTTTTAATTGTACAGGGAAGTAAAACTGATTCAGATTTTGGGGCAATTTAAATTGAAATGCAAGTCCTTCAAGATGGAAGGTTCTGCCAGGAGTCATGGGGAGAAAATTGTCTTAATTGTTTAATCCATATCAGTTATTCACCATAAGGGAGAAATTATAGGTGGAATGTTGATGGGATAAACACCACTCCTAAACAAGAGAGCTTCAGGGGCTAGTCTACTCTGGTTAGTGATGTCTTCTAAGGCCAATTTGTCCTGCTTTTCTCTCTTCAGCCTTGTTATTAAGATATGTATGAGACTAAAATCCTTCTCTTTTTACTGATCGTCAGCTTTAATGTTGTGCTCTACTTACAGTATTTTATGTGCTACTTTTTTTGTCTTCCCTGTGTATTCCTCCTACTGTCCATTCCTTTATTTTTATTTTACCAGGCAAGTCAGTTAAGAACAAATTCTTATTTTCAATGACAGCCTAGGAACAGTGGGTTAACTGCCTGTTCAGGGGCAGAACGACAGATTTGTACCTTGTCAGCTCGGGGGTTTGAACTTGCAACCTTCCGGTTACAGGTCCAACGCTCTAACCACTAGGCTACCCTGCCGCCTCTACACTCTAACCACTAGGATACCCTTCCGCCTCTACACTCTAACCACTAGGCTACCCTGCCGCCTCTACACTCTAACCACTAGGATACCCTTCCGCCTCTACACTCTAACCACTAGGCTACCCTGCCGCCTCTACACTCTAACCACTAGGATACCCTGCCGCCTCTACACTCTAACCACTAGGATACCCTGCCGCCTCTACACTCTAACCACTAGGATACCCTGCCGCCTCTACACTCTAACCACTAGGCTACCCTGCCGCCTCTACACTCTAACCACTAGGCTACCCTGCCACCTCCACACTCTAACCACTAGGCTACCCTGCCGCCTCTACACTCTAACCACTAGGCTACCCTGCCGCCTCTACACTCTAACCACTAGGATACCCTGCCGCCTCTACACTCTAACCACCAGGATACCCTGCCGCCTCTACACTCTAACCACTAGGCTACCCTGCCGCCTCTACACTCTAACCACTAGGCTACCCTGCCGCCTCTACACTCTAACCACTAGGATACCCTGCCGCCTCTACACTCTAACCACTAGGCTACCCTGCCGCCTCTACAATCTAACCACTAGGCTACCCTGCCGCCTCTACACTCTAACCACTAGGCTACCCTGCCGCCTCTACACTCTAACCACTAGGCTACCCTGCCGCCTCTACACTCTAACCACTAGGCTACCCTGCCGCCTCTACACTCTAACCACTAGGCTACCCTGCCGCCTCTACACTCTAACCACTATGCTACCCTGCCGCCCTACATCACCAAGAGCAACAGGTATACAAAAGTTGAAGATCATTTTCATGTTTTTTTGTATCAATCCCTTTTTAAGGAATTCCTTAAAAGGTCATTTTTGGTATGGCTTCCAAAAAGGTTATATTTTGGTCTAATTTAAGTTCTGGAGTGGGATTTCAATTAGCTACATTCATTTAATAGCACCCCCCCCATATGATTCATTGTTTCTGAGTTATGTTCGGATGGGTTGGCAATTACCATACCGTTAATCACACCATAATTAGAGTCAATGATTCAATTGTGGCTTAAATCTTCCATTTCCTTAAGGAATTAATAAAATAAGTTGACATTAATGTATTAAGTCAAATGTGTAGTATTTTGTGGGATCTCTACACGGACGGATCCTTTAATAAGGGTGTGTGGACGCCTGACTGTACGTGACTACGGATAGTTAAAGGGCATCTGTTATTATCATTACTGAGGCTTAAACTGAACAGTGCCGTGCCAAGAGATTTGAGTTGCGTATCTGAGGGTCAGAAAATGGGTGAAATAGTTTAACACACTCATGGCCTTTACGTAAAGAGGTCGTTTTACCTCATATCTTACCTATGGACCAGGAGACACTTCAATCAATTGGTTCATAATAAAAACTCATTTGTAGTTAATGTAATTGGTCTGATCAAACTGCTGGGAATAATTGCTAGATTCTGCTTATCAAGGGCAGTTTAGAGGTATTTGAACCGGGAGGGCTTCGATATTGATAGTGGATGAAAATAACGATAAATGATGGTCTAGAATAAAAAAAGAATGAGGCTTCTACAAACGCGAGAGTGAAACATGAATTGAAATGTTGGAGGGAAGGTAATGACTTTGAATTACCTTTCATCTTTTAAAACTACCTACAGAATTATTTTTTTGCTGTTGAATTTGGAGGGAATTTTGGTTTAGGATTGCCGGATTGTTGTCTTTTCGCTCTACGTACCCAATAGTAATGAAATTCTATCGTAGCGAAGGATAACCTGATGTTGACCCCTATAATCGTTGACGATGGCCTGTTATTTGAGTCCAATGGGTATTTTTCCGTTGTGTCTCTCCATCTCTCCTCATCTCTCCACTGTGACAGCCAATGTGTAGCTAGCTGTAAGTGTGTTCTGGGGAAATATGGCCACAGTGCATCACCCTGGTGAATGCTACTGTACACATTGGGGTTTATTTTCCCCCATACAATATGAAGCTACTGTACACATTGGGGTTCGTTTCCCCCCATACAATATGAAGCTACTGTACAAATTGGGGTTTGTTTCCCCCCATACAATATGAAGCTACTGTACACATTGGGGTTCGTTTCCCCCCATACAATATGAAGCTACTGTACACATTGGGGTTCGTTTCCCCCCATACAATATGAAGCTACTGTACACATTGGGGTTTGTTTCCCCCCATACAATATGAAGCTACTGTACACATTGGGGTTTGTTTCCCCCCATACAATATGAAGCTACTGTACACATTGGGGTTTGTTTCCCCCCATACAATATGAAGCTACTGTACACATTGGGGTTTGTTTCCCCCCATACAATATGAAGCTACTGTACACATTGCTGATGGTTTCCGCCCGTACAATATGAAACTCTTGGGCCCTTGGAGATTTTTTGAAAAGGACCTGGTGGATAAAATCAATTTTTCACTCTTCTTTTCATTTTCCACAGGGCAAAAGTTGTAATTTCATTTGTTCAGAAAACAATACAATAACAATTTCCTAATTCAAAGCGGAAACTATGACACAATAGCCATGCTCACACAAGCTGGCCATAAGATAAAATCTACCTGACGTTTATGCTAGCCCCCCCCCCCCCCCCCCCCGCCCCCATTGTTTTTTTTCAGACTGGTATCGTGAAAATAATGAAACACACACCACGATATGTTATTTTTATTACTAAACCAAACAGGATCCATTGCTAATCTTCACACTCCTCTATTCTCCCAACTCAAAGAGCTGCCATGGAGGGCTCTGTTTGATACCACCCGTTCTAGGCTGCATCCTTAGAAAGGTCACAGGCATCAAGAAAATAGGAGGAATCAGCCAGGAGGGTTTAAAGTTGTATTAATGAGGACCCCCTCACCGGCACAACTCTTAGAGGTCAGCCCATCACCTAAAAGGATAAAGAAGTATCATGGGGAGACAGGCTGGGCAGGACGGTCTGAACCACTCAGTCTGTTATCTCCTATGGCTCTGCTCTTATGAAAGCAACTGCTGTCAAGGGTCCCTGGATGGATGAAAGATAACCCCCCCCCCCCCCCCCCCAACACCCCACCCACCCCCTCTACTCCACCACCACTGTTGCAAAGCCTCAGAAAGTTTCCTGCTGGTGGTGTCTGTAAATAATTTATCCAATATATTTTGTACTCTTTGAGCATTTTTAAGAGACATGCGCTGCTACATTATCCTACACTTTGAGGACCTACTCTGAAGAGGTGAAATATGTGAGATTGGAAACCACTTAAGATGACACGATTGCCTTATTTCGTGCAATACTTTGGAGGGGAAGGGTATTTGGAGGAAATTGTGGTACTTGGCCGGGAGGTGTAAACCGTCTACAGGTAAGCTTTATACATACATGACCTTAAACTGCAGCTGATCCAACGTCACAATAAGCATAATAAACATGTTGTTCTTTACTATTCGTCCTACTATTGTTCTATACATCTACATGCTGTATTTCATACATATTTATGTTTTTATTTTCTTTACAATATACTGCTTGTACTTAACTCTTAACATGTAGTCCATAAGCCGAACATTCAAGATCCTTTTATTTGCTAAATTGACTGACAATTTAAATTAACTCATTTTTCCTTTCAAAGTAAACTGTCCTAAAAGATGGGCCAACGCTTTGTATTTGTGTATGAAGCTATTTAAAACGGTCACATCTTGTTCTAGTCATAATAAGCTAAAACAATACACCAACATTCAACAATGTATAGGCGTCAGTACAAAGACATGTTTATTTTGTTTGAGGTTAACACCCCATGTGGCCAGGGGGGAAAAAACATGGTAGTCGTCATGGCAACCATTAGTGTGGAATTGCTGTGTTCCAGCATGGGGTGTGTGTGTGTGTGTGTGTGTGTGTGTGTGTGTGTGTGTGTGTGTGTCTGTGTCTGTGTCTGTGTCTGTGTCTGTGTCTGTGTCTGTGTCTGTGTCTGTGTATGAATGAAAGCAGATTTTAAAAGTAATTTCATCAGCAACTGTTGTGTTCATAAGAATTTCCGTCTCAGAGGTACAGATGGAAAACAAGTGCTTTTCCACACAGCAACAACGGGCTACTCTTGTATTGATAGCATAGACCTTGTAGATACTCAGTTAGGTATGCATTCATGTTATTTTTCTTCTTAGGATGGACTTGGTGTACAGAATAAGACCCGAATGTCTTGTTATATCCCTCAATGCCGGGTACTCACTGTCTCCACAAGTGTCATGAACCCCAGCGGTTCAACACACTAATTGTTCTATATAGTGCCAAATAAGTGTTTGTTGGCTTTTAACCATAACGGAACCATTTTTTTCGCAGAACATTTAAAAAAGGTTCTAAAATGGAACCTGCACAATGCTATAAAGAACACTCTCCTAAGGTTCTATAAAGAACCCTTTCCTAAGGTTCTATAAAGAACACTTTCCTAAGGTTCTTTAAAGAAATCGTTAATAAAAGGTTCTATACTGTACCAAGAAAAGGTTCCGCTATGGTTATAGACTTTTTGGGGGCTAAATAGAATCATTTTTTATGGTTCTAAATTGAACCTGTACGGAGAATGGTTCTATAAAGAACCTTTCTCAATCTAAAAGTTCATTTGTAGAACCATAATATATTGTTAAAATTCCATAGGTTTTATTAGTGTTTATTAACGAGTTGAATCAGGTGTGCTAGGTCTGGAATGGCTGGGTGTCCCTGAGGAGGGAATTAAGAACCACTGACTTACTCAACCGTTTTCAATTGACACAAGGCCCTAGCTGAGTCTTTCACAAGACACCATCACTGGCTTTAGTCTTACAAAACATGTAACTGCATAACACAACATATTTAGATAAACTGAAATGACACTATCACTCACAGTTGCACAAAAAAAAGAGCTGTGAGCAAACCACGCCCCCAGAATAAATTCTAACGATCCAACGTCTCTACGTTTTCATTATCACTAAAAGTGGAAAGAACACTTTTATTGAACTGCAAAAGCACATTGGAGGGCTGAAAGTGTTTTTCGGTCAGTATGGTTCCACATGAAAAAACACCTCCCTTCCCAAAGAGCCCTTGAGGAACCCACCATGTTATAGTGTGTAAGGCTTCGACTCTATACACAAGCAGGCGTTACAGCGTCAGAACTGACAGGAAACTTCCAATGTATTGACAGCAGGTGAGTCCCTGAAGCAGATTTTCAGCCATAAGATATTACAAATAAGTGGTTACAAATGCTTGTATTAAACTTCTGAAGTCAGAATGAATGAGATGTAATTAACTACACCAGGCAGAGGTAGATAATGGCAAGGACTGAGTAGCCTACTTTAAAATGGGCCCCAAATGATTTGGCACTGACACCTGCAAGTCTGGCGATTGTCAGTTCCCTAACCATCATGGTTGCCAGTGAAAATAGGGTTCACTGCACAGAGGAGCAGCCAGAAAAGGCCATACGGTCTCTAAATGTTAACTTCCCTAAAGGAGTCATTCAAAAAACAGGAACAGTAAGTATCCATGGGGAAATACCTTAGGATTAGAGGGGCAGAAAGATTGAGAAAGTAATTTGAAAAATAATGGGCTTTTTAATGACTAAACCTATGGGACACCCAGATGTGCTCTTTGTTAATTTTCACTAGTGTAATGTAAAATTCCAACTGCTTAATTACTCTAGGAAACACAAAGCAACTGGTTTTAATGAAACAATTATGGGAACAGCCGCTAACATAGCACCATGCAAAGCTAACATACATAAATACGTCCCTCCTTGATGAAACACTGGTGATTTTTGGGAAAGAAGTTATCAAGGCTTTCATGTTATAACCAATAAGAATAAACCCATAATTCTTCATCAATGGTTAGGCCCCATCGGCTTACAGTTATGTTTCACAACTATATGACCTAAATGTAGTTGGGCAATTTTTTTGTGTGCAAATTTTGGATTAATAGATTCTTATAAATGAATCTGTTAACGAGGGGAATTTTATAGTAGCAAAGGGTTTTAGATGGCTATTGTTCCTATGTATGTAGTATAATGCATCTAATGGGCCAATGTTGGCTTTCTTTGACCTGTAAAGATGAAAATAGAACATCTCTACAGAATTAAATTTTTTGTCGATTTTTGTTGTTGTTGAGTAAATCAATAAAGACACCAACTGGGGCAAAAAGTAGACTGGTTGCCCCCAGGGAAACATCTGAATAACAGCTGTTGGTAAATATCATTACAATGTTAAATGCTTTTTCGCTGGTTTAATGCTGAAATATCAGATTTCTCGGCTCTAAAGACATTAACATTTAGACCAATCAATATAACTTATGGTTGCGCCATACACATTTTATTGGGGGACATTTTTACTGAGATTCCATACATAGTAGTAACATGTATTCTGTTAAAGATGAAGGACATCAGGCCAAGTATTAGGGATTTGCTCAAAATAAAACTTCAGTGGCACTATAGCCATTCAATTTCGCCATGAACAGAGAGTTAATGAATTCACATTCAAACGCAGCACCAATGAAATGAAAAAGACATTACCATCCCTTTTTTATACATCAATGAGAATGGCACTGCACCTTTTTAATAAATTATACCAAAGGGGTACCACCATACATTCACTCAACAATAGTTGTAATTCAAGATTTTTATGTATTTTTTTTCAATTGTGGAAATATGTTCTCTCACAGCTCTCCTGCAAATACAAGTAATACAAGGTGTCTACTGCAAACCTACAGTAGCCATGTACACTGAGAGTGAGTAAGCAAGTTCAGGAAGTGAATACCTTTAATTAATAAATAACCAAAACAAGAAACAGGAACAGCCGCACCGACATGAAACAGGAACAACGACGACTTGTTACATGTCACAACCAAAGGGAGTGACATATAAAGGGCAGGTAATCAAGGAGGTGATTAGAGTCCAGGTGAGTGTCATTATGCATGTAACGCTGGTGACAGGTGTTTGCCATAACGAGCAGCCTGGTGACCTAGAGGTAGGAGAGGGTTGCACACGTGTCAGTACCCCCCCTTCCCCGACGCGCGTCTCCAGACGCAGAACAACGACCAAGATGATGATCCCGGGCACGGAATCATGACGACCTAGAGCGCCGGAGAGAGAGCATACGTGACAGTACCCCCTCCCCGACGCGCGTCTCCAGAACACTGACCGAGATGACGATCCCGGGGATCAGGAGCGGACCGGTCACCTCTGCTAAGGTGCGGGAACCTGTCGATCTGGCTGAGGCACGGAAGCATGACGACCTAGAGCACCGGAGAGAGAGCATACGTGACAGTACCCCCTCCCCGGCGCATTCGGCTCCAGTCGCAGGATGCCAACCAAAGGGACTATCCCGGGGATCTGAACCGGTCACCACCGCTGAGGCGCAGAAACCTGATAAACCGGCAAAGGTGTGAGAGCCTGATGAGCCGGCTGAGACCTCCCTGGTTGCCTCGGTCGAACCTGTTCACCAGGTGAAAGCATGAGAGTGTATCGAGCCCACAGATGCATGGGAGCCTACAAACCAGCTCCAGCACCCGGACCCGACATCACCCCCAACACACACACAAAAAAAACACTCCCTGATGCTTCCATTTGTTGAGTCGTCATTCTGCGTGTAACACTGCTGACAGGTGTGCGCCATAACGAGAAACCTGGTGACATAGAGGCCTGAGAGGGAGCACACGTAACACCTACTGCAATTAAAGTAATGAAAGGTACCTACTGCATTTAAAGTTGTAAAAGCAACCTACTGCATCACAAGTTGTAAAAGCTACCTACTGCATAACAATTTGTAAAAGCTACCTACTGCATCTCAAGTTGTAAAAGCTACCTACTGCATCTCAAGTTGTAAAAGCTACGTACTACAGCTCAAGTTGTAAAAGCTACCTACTGCAATTAAAGTTATAAAAGCTACCTTCTGCATCACAAGTTGTAAAAGCTACCTACTGCATCACAAGATGTAAAAGGTACCTACTGCATTTAAAGTTGTAACTGCAATTAAAGTAATGAAAGGTACCTACTGCATTTAAAGTTATAAAAGGTACCTACTGGATCACAAGTTGTAAATGGTACCTACTGCAATTAAAGTTGTAAAAGCTACCTACTGGATCACAAGTTAACTTTTGCTAGAAAAGCATTGTTCATGCTGGATCTAAATGGATAATGCCGTGACTCTGTGGCAAGCAGAGCGTGTCGCTGTCAAGGGTGGACCTGACGGCAGAGGCTCTATACTATGACATGTTACTGCACACATTCAAAACGAAAGAAATAACACGTTTCTACACAATGAGAAGTATATTCTACTGTCATTAACCACTATCAGGTTACATCACCATCAACTATAATCACAGTCAGGCTGCAACACCATCAACTATAATCACAGTCAGGCTGCAACACCATCAACTATAATCACCTCAGGCTGCAACACCATCAACTATAATCACAGTCAGGCTGCAACACCATCAACTATAATCACAGTCAGGCTGCAACACCATCAACTATAATCACAGTCAGGCTGCAACACCATCAACTATAATCACAGTCAGGCTGCAACACCATCAACTATAATCACAGTCAGGCTGCAACACCATCAACTATAATCATAGAGATTAATGGATATACAGACCACTTTAGAAATCACAGTCAGGCTGCAACACCATCAACTATAATCACAGTCAGGCTGCAACACCATCAACTATAATCATAGAGATGAATGGATATACAGACCACGTGGCAGATGAATGGATATACAGACCACGTGGCAGATGAATGGATATACAGACCACGTGGCAGATGAATGGATATACAGACCACGTGGCAGATGAATGGATATACAGACCACGTGGCAGATGAATGGATATACAGACCACGTGGCAGATGAATGGATATACAGACCACGTGGCAGATGAATGGATATACAGACCACGTGGCAGATGAATGGATATACAGACCACGTGGCAGATGAATGGATATACAGACCACGTGGCAGATGAATGGATATACAGACCACGTGGCAGATGAATGGATATACAGACCACGTTAGAAATCACAATACACTTCTTTATAATATCTGCACTAATTTCACAACATCAAGAATGTAATGTGAGTCTAACATCGAGATCATTACAGAAAAACAATAACGCAGTAGGTTTGATTGTTTTATTCTTAGAAAGGACAGACATTTTGGGTTCTTTCAATTGAACTTGATAGAGCAGCTGTATGGATTAACAGCGGTAGTTACAGTCCAGCCGAAGGCCTATCCGTCTCAGTTAATAGAGCCTAGCCATTCATGTCAGCTTTTGTGGGAGATGAAAGTGTTGTGTATCCACACAGCAATTCACGGGACTTGAACAGATATCTCTTGAGTTGAATGACTGCAATTTTCATTTAAAGCTAAATGTATTTTGCTATATCTGTCGACTCCGTGGGGTCATTTGTCTTTGAACAAGCTCTTCATCCTAAAGGAAGCTGTGAAGCGGTCTCCATTGTTGCTGGTTCTGTATTTCCAGGTGTAAACATAAAACATAGGCCTACCCCATTTTGTATCTTTATTTAACTAGGCAAGTCAGTTAAGAACAAATTATGATTTACTAATATTGGCTTAGGAACAGTGGGTTAACTGCCTTGTTCAGGGGCAGAACGACAGATCTTTGTCAGCTCAGGGATATGATTTCGCAACCTTTCGGTTAGTAGTCCAAATCTCGAACCACTAGGCTACCTGCCGCCCCCATGCAGGCTGGTTAGGTGATGTGGCTATAAGCCTACCCCATGCAGGCCGGTTGAGTGATGTTGCTATTCATCTAACTAACGTCCTATCAAGTGAGCAAGTGTCCAAGAAAATCCAGTGCTCCAACTATAATCAATCATGTCACACGCTCCATCCGTTCAGGAATCAGGGAAGCATGGGCTCCTCCAACCTATTCCGTAAAGGGATCAGGACAAAAGCAGTGCACTACATAAGGAATAGGGGGCAGACCTACAGTACGTTCAGGAGGCAGATCTAAGAATGTTTCGATTTTCATGAGAATTGTTTAAGTCATTTAGCAGACTCTCTTAGTTACAATAAAGAGCAAGACGTGCCTCTCTGTTCTGGTCCAGCTGCGGTTTAAATAGGTCTATCATTGTAGCTCTTGACCACATGGCTGGACAGTAATTAAGATAAAACAAACTAGAGCCTGCAGGACTTGCTTTTTGGAGTGTGGTGTCAAAAAAGCAGAGTATCTCTTTATCATGGACATATCTCTCCCTGTCTTTACAACCATTGCATCTATATGTTTTGACCATGACAGTAAGTTAATGGCAAGTCATTTAGTCTCATCAACTTGTTCAAAAGCCACATCATTCATTACTAGATTCAGCTGAGATCTCGAGCTTGGGGAATGTTTTTAACCAAATACAATGCGCTTAGTTTCAGAGACCAGTTTATTACTGGCTACCCATTTTAAAACAGACTGGCAGAAAGCTTAAAGTGTTGTTAATCTAACTGCACTCGCCAATTTACGTTACAATTTACATTAGCTATTACAGGGAAATAATATCATGCTATTGTTTGAGGTGAGTGCAAACGTTATGAACTTGAAAATGTATTAATAAACCAATTAGACACATTTGGGCAGTCTTGATACAACATTTTCAAGAGAAATGCAACGTTTCATTGAATCAGTCTTAAACTTTGCACATACACTGTTGCCATCTAGTGGCGAAAATCTAAATTGTGCCTGACCTGGAATAGAACATTATGGCCTTCTCTTGCATTTCAAAGATGATGAAAAGAAATGGTTGTATTTTTCTTTGTATTATCTTTTACCAGATCTAATGTGTTATATTATCCTACATTAAGTTCACATTTCCACAAAATTCAACATGTGTCCATTTAAATGGTATCAAGAAAATGCAGATCCTTGCTTCAGGTCCTGAGCTACAGGCAGTCAGATTTGTATATGTCATTTTAAGCGGGGAAAAAAAAGGGTCTGATCCTTAAGAGGTTTTAAGACATGAAGGTCAGTCAATAAGGACCATTTCAAGAACATTGAAAGTGTCTTCAACTGTCGTCTCAAAAATCATTAAGTGCTATGATGAAACTGGCTCTAATGAGGACCGCCAGAGGACAGGAAGACCCAGGGTTACCTTCGCTGCAGAGGATAAGTTCATTAGAGTTACCATCCTCAGAAATTGGAGTCCAGATAAATGCTTCACAGAGTTCAAGTAACAGACACATCTCATCATCAACTGCTCAGAGGAAACTGCATGAATCAGGCAATGGTCGAATTGCTGCAAAGAAACCACTACTAAAGGACACCAATAAGAATAAGAGACTTGCTTGGGCCAAGAAACATGAGCAATGGACATCAGGCCGGTGAAATCTGTCCTTTGGTCTGATGAGTCTAAATTTGAGATTTTTGGTTGCAACCACCATGTCTTTGTGAGATGCAGAGTAAGTGAAACATGGAGGAGGAGGTGTGATGGTGAGGTGGTGATTTGCTGGTGACACTGTCTGGGATTTATTTAGAATTTGAGGCACACTTAACCAGCATGGCTACCACAGCATTCTGCAGGGATTCACCATTCCCATCTGGATTGCGGGACTAGAATTTTTTTTTTATAGCACAATGACCCTAAAGGCACCTGCAGGCTGTGTAAGTGCTATTTGGAGTACTGCATCAGATGACCTGTCCTCCACAATCACCTGACCTCAAACCAATTGAGATGGTTTGGGATGTGTCGGACCACAAGAGTGAAGGCAAACAGCCAACATGTGCTCAGCATATGTAACCGACCGGCTCAATTTGGTCAGCTACTTCCAGACACCTAAGTGAGAGAGAACAGCTCACTGAACATTACTCTCCCTAGCAGAGCTGGTTAGGCTGTTATGTTATCCAGAGCGTTGGTGACTGCAACTGTGCTGTCAGATTGTCAAGAGCGTTTTGCATTCAGAGCGCAGAGCAGACACTCTGGTCGATGAGTTTACTGATGTTTACTCACACCGGCCATATTCAATGGGTCTTGAGCGTACATAAATTCATCAGTTATTCTGCGCTCTTTGGTACACTTAGACGAGAATGCTCTGAGATTGGAGAAGATGGCCAGACTGAATTTATGAATGCACCCAAAATGGTTACTTGCATAGTGGAGTATTTTGTTAAGACATGTAGCTAGCTAGCAAGATAAACAATGAACAATAATCCAACTCATGACGTTAAAACCCTGCATGAATCTGCAGGTAGCTGACCAACCAGGTTCAATGTTAACTAGCTAAAATTAGGCTATAGCTAGCAAAAAATAATAATTGCTCTGAGATACAAATAATAAGGTCATACATGTAGCATTAGCTAGTGAGCCAGGCAGCTAACGTTAGCTAGCTAGCTAGGTAAACAATTAACAATAATCACAATATGCAGGTAGCTAACCAGCCAGGTTCAATGTTAGCTAGCTAACATTAGGCAAAAGCTAGCCAATTAAATGGCTCTTTCTGCCAAGATTAGAAACATGTAATATCTGATAATGTGAAGTGCCTTGTGCAAAAGTATTCATCCCCTTGACATTTTTCCTATTTTGTTGCATTACAACATATCCCACTGGATTTCATGTAATGGACATATACAAAATAGTAAAAATTGGTGAAGTGAAATGAAAAAAAAAAGCATTTCAAAAAATGTAAACAAATATAAAATGGAAAAGTAGTGCATGTATATTTATTCACCCCCTTTGCTATGAATTCCCTAAATAAGATCTGGTGCAACCTAATACTTTCAGAAGTCACATAATTAGTTAGATTGCACACAGGTGAACTGTATTTAAGTGTCACATGATCTGTCACATGATCCCAGTATATATACACCCAGAGTCTACAACACCACTATGCAAGTGGCACCATGAAGACCAAGGAGCTCTCAAAACCTTGTCAAGGACAAAGTTGTGAAGTACAGATCAGGATTGGGTTATAAAAAAATATCAGAAACTTTGAACATCCCACAGAGCACCATCAAATCCATTATAAAAAAATTGAAAGAATATAGTACCACAACAAACCTCCCAAGAGAGGGCCGTCCACCAAAACTCACAGACCAGGCAAGGAGGGCATTAATCAGAGAGGCCACAAAGAGACCAAAGATAACCCTGAAGGAGCTGCAAAGCTCCACAGCGGAGATTGGAGTATCTGTCCACAGGACCACTTTACCCTCTTGAAGCTAGGGGGCACTATTTTCATTTTTGAAAAAATAACGTTCCCAAAGTCAACCGCCTATTTCTCAGGACCAGATGCTAGAATTTGACAGCTTAGGATAGAAAACACTCTAAAGTTTCCAAAACTGTCAAAATATTGTCTGTGGGTATAACAAAACTGATATTGCAGGCGAAAACCTGAGGAAAATCCAATCAGGAAGTGCCTCTTATTTTGAAACCGTTGTGTTCCTATGCATCCTTATTGGCCATTGAAAGGGATATCAACCAGATTCCTTTTTTTTTACATATTCCCTAAGGCGTCTACAGCCTTTAGACATTTGCTGTCTAACTGGGAGTAAGTGAAAGCATCCGAAGATCAAAGGTAAAGGATTAATTTGATTGCTTTTCAGATTTTCGTGACCAAGCTTCCTGCTGCTAGCTGGACATAATTCTATGCTAGGCTATCGATAAACTTACACAAACGCTTGTCTTGCTTTGGCTGTAAAGCATAATGTAATGGTTCCCTTCATCTGAAGGAGAGGCGGACCAAAGCGCAGCGTGGTGGTTATTCATATTCTTTAATTGATAAAGAAACTACACGTGAGATAACTAACAAAACAACAAATGTGAGAAAACCTAAAACAGTCCCATCTGGTGCAAACACAAAGACAGGAACAATCACCCACAAACACACAGTGACACCCAGGCTACCTAAGTATGATTCTCAATCAGAGACAACTAATGACACCTGCCTCTGATTGAGAACCATACTAGGCCGAAACATAGAAAACCCCAAATCATAGAAAATCAAACATAGACTGCCCACCCAACTCACGCCCTGACCATACTAACTAAATACAAAACACAGGAAATAAAGGTCAGAACGTGACAGTACCCATCCCCCAAAGGTGCGGACTCCGGCCGCAAAACCTTGACCTATAGGGGAGGGTCTGGGTGGGCGCCTGTCCGCGGTGGCGGCTCTGGCGCAGGACGCGGACCCCACTTCACCATTGTCTTAGTCCGCCTTATTGTCCGCCTCCGTGGCTTTCTCACCATGGCCACCCCTCTCAATGACCCCACTGGACAGAGGGGCAGCTCGGGACAGAGGGGCAGCTCGGGACAGAGGGGCGGAAGCTCTGGACAGAGGGGCAGAAGCTCTGGCGCCTCTGGGCTGAGGGGCTCTGGCGCCTCAGACTCCGGCGCCGGACAGGCGGGAGACTCCGGCAGCAGCGCCGGACAGGCGGGAGACTCCGGCAGCAGCGCTGGACAGGCGGGAGACTCCGGCCGCAGCGCCGGACAGGCGGGAGGCTCCGGACAGGCGGGAGGCTCCGGCAGCGGCGCCGGACAGGCGGGAGGCTCCGGCTGCGGCGCCGGACAGGCGGGAGGCTCCGGCGCCGGACAGGCGGGAGGCTCCGGCAGCGCTGGAGAGGAGGGAGCCCCTGTAAGGATGGGCCGGAGAGACAGCCTGGTGCGGGGGGCTGCCACCGGAGGGCTGGTGCTTGGAGGTGGTGACGGATAGACCGGGCCGTGCAGGCGCACTGGAGCTCTTGAGCACCGAGCCTGCCCAACCTTACCCGGTTGAATGGTCCCGGTCGCCCTGCCAGTGCGGCGAGGTGGAATAGCCATGTAAGCCGGCCCAAGGAGACGCACTGGAGACCAGATGCGTAGAGCCGGCTTCATGGCACTTGGCTCGATGCCCACTCTAGCCCGGCCGATACGCGGAGCTGGAATGTACCGCACCGGGCTGTGCACCCGCACTGGGGACACCGTACGCTCCACCGCATAACACGGTGCCTGCCCGGTCTCTCTTGCCCCCCGGTAACCACAGGGAGTTTGCACAGGTCTCCTACCTGGCATAGCCATACTCCCTGTGAGCCCCCCCCCAATAAATTTTTGGGGCTGACTCTCGGGCTTCCATCCGCTCTGCCGTGCTAGTTCCTCATAATGCCGCCTCTCTGCTTTTGCTGCCTCCAGCTCGGCCTTGGGGCGGCAATATTCTCCTGGCTCTGCCCAGGGTCCTTTACCGTCTAGAATCTCCTCCCAAGTCCATCACTCCAAATAGTGCAGCCTCTCCCACTGCTGCTGCTGCTCCTGCTCCTGCTGCCTCTGTTGCTTCTCCTGCTGCTGCTTTTGCCCGTTACCACGCCGCTTGGTCCTTGGTTGGTGGGTGATTCTGTAATGGTTCTCTTCATCTGAAGGAGAGGCGGACCAAAGCGCAGCGTGGTGGTTATTCATATTCTTTAATTGATAAAGAAACTACACATGAGATAACTAACAAAACAACAAATGTGAGAAAACCTAAAACAGTCCCATCTGGTGCAAACACAAAGACAGGAACAATCACCCACAAACACACAGTGACACCCAGGCTACCTAAGTATGATTCTCAATCAGAGACAACTAATGACACCTGCCTCTGATTGAGAACCATACTAGGCCGAAACATAGAAAACCCCAAATCATAGAAAATCAAACATAGACTGCCCACCCAACTCACGCCCTGACCATACTAACTAAATACAAAACACAGGAAATAAAGGTCAGAACGTGACACATAATTTCAAAATCTGAGATGACAGGGTGATTAACAAAAGGCTAAGCTATGTTTTACTATATTTCACTTGTGATTTCATGAATATGAATATTTTCTCGTAATATTTTTTGACCGTTCCGCTATGCTAATTAGTGTAGTTGATGACAATTCTCCCGGATCTGTGGTATGACTAACAGATTGCTGTACACCAGCGGAACCCATCCAAATTGAAGGAGTTGTAGCAGTTTTGCCTTGAAGAATGGGCAACAATCCCAGTGGCTAGATGTGCCAAGCTTATAGAGACATACCCCAAGAGACTTGCAGCTGTAATTGCTGAAAAAGGTGACTCTACAAAGTACTGACTTTTGGGGGTGAATAGTTTTGCATGCTCAAGTTTTCAGTTTTGTTGTCAAATGAATTGTTTGCGTTTATTTCAGGCTAAATGTAATCTAGACTTTGTTTCCTCTATGGGTAATTGCTCCTCTTTTACCCCAGCTGCCGAACTAACCCTAATTAGGATGTTTTTAAATTAATTTATTTTTTAAAATCTTTATTTAACTAAGCAAGTCAGTTTTAAGAACAAATTATAATTCACAATGAAAGCATACCGGGGAACAGTGGGCTAACTGCCTTGTTCAGGGGTAGAACAATAAATTTTTACCTTGTCAGCTCGAGGATTTGTTCCAGCAACCTTTCAGTAACTGGTCCAACATAGTAACCACTAGGCTACCTGCCACCCCAGATGACCATCCTACCCATGCTAGATTACGGAGATATAATTTATAGATCGGTAGGTAAGGGTGCTCTCGAGTGGCTAGATGTTTTTTACCATTTAGCCATCAGATGTGCCACCAATACTCCTTATAGGACACATCACTGCACTCTATACTCTTCTGCAAACTGGTCATCTCTGTATACCCGTCGCAAGACCCACTGGTTGATGTTAATTTATAAAACCCTCTTAGGCCTCACTCCCCCCTATCTGAGATATCTACTGCAGCCTTCATCCTACACATACAGCACCTGTTCTGCCAGTCACATTCTGCTAAAGGTCCTCTTTTCAGTTCGCTGCAGCTAGTGACTGGAATGAGCTGCAACAAAAACTCAAACTGAACTGTTTTATCTCAATCTCTTCATTCAAAGACTCAATCATGGAGACACTTACTGACAGTTGTGGCTGCTTTGCGTGATGTCTTGAGGTCTCACCCTTCTTGCCCTTTGTGCTGTTGTCTGTGCCCAACAATGTTTGAACCCTGTTTTGTGTTGGTACCATGTTGTGCTGCTGCCATGCTGTGATGCTACCATGTTGTGTTGCTACCATGTTGTGTTGTTGCCATGCTGTGATGCTACCGTGTTGTGTTGCTGCCATGTTGTGTTGCTACCATGTTGTGCTGCTGCCATGTTGTGCTGCTGCCATGCTGTAATGCTACTATGTTGTGTTGCTACCATGTTGTGCTGTTGCCATGCTGTGATGCTAGCATGTTGTGGTGCTACCATGTTGTTGTCTTGCATCACTCGGGCTCCCAGGTTGCGCAGCGATCTAAAGGTGTCACTGCAGACACTGGTTAGAATCTAGGCTGTGTCACAACCCGGCTGTGATTGGGAGTCCCATAGGGCAGTGCACAACTGGCCCAGCATTGTTCGTTCGGGTTTGGTCGGTGTAGGTCGTCATTGTAGATAATAATTTGTTCTTAACTGACTTGCCTACTTAAAGAAAAGGATAAATACAAATAAGTGTTGCTGCCATGCTATGTTGTTGTTTTAGGTCTCTCTTTATGTAGTGCTGTGTTGTCTCTCTTGTTGTGATGTGTGTTTTGTCCTATATTTTCATTTAATTTATTTGTTTTTTTCATCCCAGTCCCCGGCCCTGCAGGAGGCCTTTTGCCTTTTAGTCAGCTGTCGTTGTAAATAAGAATTTGTTCTTATCTGACTTGCCTAGTTAAACAATGGTTCAAAAAATAAAATTTAAAAATAAATGATCTCAGCCAATCATGGCTAGTGGGAAGGTTCCTTAATTTTTCCGGGGCTAAACCAGCTAGGCTCGTAATTTAACAATTTTATTCATAGTTACAGATGGCATACAAGATTGTTATTAAGGCAAGTTCACATTTTCGATAGGGCATTTCTGCATATAAAACGCATTTTGATAAAAAATAAGAAGTTTACATTCAAAAGGCTTTCGTGTGAAGTAGTGACCCGTGACATACGCTTAGTCTCCTGGAACGGGTCAGGTGGGAACTCCTTCAAGACTGTTGGAAAACCATTCCTCATGAAGCTGGTTGAGAGAGTGTCAAGAGTTTGCAAAGGGTGACTACTTTGAAGAAGCTAAAATCTCAAATATATTTTGATTTGTACAACACTTTTATGGTTACTACATGATTCCATATGTGTTATTTTATAGTTCTGATGTCTTCACTATTATTCTACAATGGAGAAAAAAATACAAATAACAAAAAACCCTTGAATGAGTAGGTGTGTCCAAACTCCTGCCCGGTACTGTAGATATACTGAGTAGGTGTGTCCAGACTCCTGCCCGGTACTGTAGATATACTGAGTAGGTGTGTCCAGACTCCTGCCCGGTACTGTAGATATACTGAGTAGGTGTGTCCAGACTCCTGCCCGGTACTGTAGATATACTGAGTAGGTGTGTCCAGACTCCTGCCCGGTACTGTAGATATACTGAGTAGGTGTGTCCAGACTCCTGCCCGGTACTGTAGATATACTGAGTAGGTGTGTCCAGACTCCTGCCCGGTACTGTAGATATACTGAGTAGGTGTGTCCAGACTCCTGCCCGGTACTGTAGATATACTGAGTAGGTGTGTCCAGACTCCTGCCCGGTACTGTAGATATACTGAGTAGGTGTGTCCAGACTCCTGCCCGGTACTGTAGATATACTGAGTAGGTGTGTCCAGACTCCTGCCCGGTACTGTAGATATACTGAGTAGGTGTGTCCAAACTTTTCAATGGTACTGTAGATATACTGAGTAGGTGTGTCCAGACTCCTGACCGGTACTGTAGATATACTGAGTAGGTGTGTCCAGACTCCTGCCCGGTACTGTAGATATACTGAGTAGGTGTGTCCAGACTCCTGACCGGTACTGTAGATATACTGAGTAGGTGTGTCCAAACTTTTCAATGGTACTGTAGATATACTGAGTAGGTGTGTCCAGACTCCTGACCGGTACTGTAGATATACTGAGTAGGTGTGTCCAGACTCCTGCCCGGTACTGTAGATATACTGAGTAGGTGTGTCCAGACTCCTGACCGGTACTGTAGATATACTGAGTAGGTGTGTCCAGACTCCTGACCGGTACTGTAGATATACTGAGTAGGTGTGTCCAGACTCCTGCCCGGTACTGTAGATATACTGAGTAGGTGTGTCCAGACTCCTGCCCGGTACTGTAGATATACTGAGTAGGTGTGTCCAAACTTTTCAATGGTACTGTAGATATACTGAGTAGGTGTGTCCAGACTCCTGACCGGTACTGTAGATATACTGAGTAGGTGTGTCCAGACTCCTGCCCGGTACTGTAGATATACTGAGTAGGTGTGTCCAGACTCCTGCCCGGTACTGTAGATATACTGAGTAGGTGTGTCCAGACTCCTGACCGGTACTGTAGATATACTGAGTAGGTGTGTCCAGACTCCTGACCGGTACTGTAGATATACTGAGTAGGTGTGTCCAGACTCCTGACCGGTACTGTAGATATACTGAGTAGGTGTGTCCAGACTCCTGCCCGGTACTGTAGATATACTGAGTAGGTGTGTCCAGACTCCTGCCCGGTACTGTAGATATACTGAGTAGGTGTGTCCAGACTCCTGCCCGGTACTGTAGATATACTGAGTAGGTGTGTCCAGACTCCTGACCGGTACTGTAGATATACTGAGTAGGTGTGTCCAGACTCCTGACCGGTACTGTAGATATACTGAGTAGGTGTGTCCAGACTCCTGCCCGGTACTGTAGATATACTGAGTAGGTGTGTCCAGACTCCTGCCCGGTACTGTAGATATACTGAGTAGGTGTGTCCAAACTTTTGAATGGTACTGTACGTTTTCTCGCAAGAAGTTATGGTCAATCATTTCAAAGGCTGCAATGAAATCTAACAATACAGCTCCCAGAATCTTCTTATTACTAATTTCCTTCAACCAATCATCAGTCATTTGTGTCAGTGCAGTACGTTGAGTGCCCTTCTCTTTAAGCATGCTAAAAGTCTGCTGTCAATTTGTTTACAGAGAAATAGCATTGTACTTGGTCAAACACAATTTCTTCCAACAGTTTGCTAAGAGCTGACAGCAAACTGATAGGTCTGATGTTAGAACCAGTAAAGGCTGCTTTACCACTCTTGGGTAGTGGAATGACTTTGGCTTCCCTCCAGGCCTGGGGATAACCACCTTCCTCTAGGCTCAGATTAAAGATATGACAGATAGGAGTGGCTATAGAGTCAGCTACCATTCTCAGTAGCTTTCCATTTAAGTTGTCAATGCCAGGAGGTTTGTCATTATTGATCGATAACAATCATGTTATCACCTCTCCCACACTAACTTTACAAAATTAAAACTTACAATGATTTTCTTCCATTATTAGTTTTTTTTACACATGGTTATGACTGTTGGTTGTTGGCGTTTCCTTCCTAAGTTTGCCAACATCAAATGGTTTTGTGATAAATAAGCCATCTGATTCAATTAGTTTAGTTTGTCTTTCTGATCATAAATTTATGTAAAGTACAACAACAAAAAAATTCCATCATTCTTTATTTAACCTTTATTTAACTAGGCAAGTCAGTTAAGAACAAATTCTTATTTTCAATGACAGTGGAACAGTGGGTTAACTGCCTGTTCAGGGGCAGAATGACAGATTTGTACCTTGTCAGCTCGGGGGTTTGAACTTGCAACCTTCCGGTTACTAGTCCAACACTCTAACCACTAGGCTACCCTGATCTTGAATTCATAATACAGTTTACTCTTATTTTTGCTGAGTTCAGTCACATAATTTCTCAATTTACAGTAAGTCAACCAGTCAGATGTGCATCCAGACTTATTATCTACTCTTTGTCCCCGTCTCTGTCAATCTTTTTCAACCGTAGTTATTTCATTCCTCATCAATCAATGGGCCCTTAACAGTTCTAACTGTCACATTCTTAACAGGTGCATATTTATCAATAATTGGAATAAGACATTTCTTAAATTCATCAAGTGCAGCTTCTCGAGTCTAAGCTCTGTGTAGGGCTTTCTACTAAGCTATATGGAATTATTTTAAGAATGCCAAGGATAATGTTGCTCTTTGATTTTGAATTTCAAAATGAATTTTCAAAGAAATATCTAACAATGGAAAAATGATTTGATTAAACATTTGATGCTTGTGTTCCTAGCGCCAACAGTGCAATAGTATCTAACAACTCACAATAATACACACATATCTACAAGTGTTAGAGAATGGAATTTAGGAAAATATAATATCAGGAAGAGGTATGTTGGAGTCTGGAGAATAATATACGTATAAACATACATACAGTCGTATGAAAAAGTTTGGGCACCCCTCTGAGGCTGCATAATGATTTACTCTGTCGTCACAGAAAATGATCACTGTGGCATGCCATTTATTTTCTAATAAAAGCTGAGTACTGGGGTATTGTCCAGACAAAGATTTTTAGTGTAGCAATATTAAGTTGTATGAAATTAAATCAGATGTGAAAAATAGACTATGCAAAAATGTGGGCACCCTTGTCATTCTGTTGATTTGAATACCTGTAACTACTCAGCACTGATTAATTGGAACACACAATTGGTTTGGTGAGCTCATTAAGCTTGAACTTCATAGACAAGTGCATCCAATCATGAGAAAAGGTATTTAAGGTGGCCAATTGCAAGTTGTTGTTCTCTTTGACTCTCCTCTGAAGAGTGGCAACATGGGGGCCTCAAAACAACTCTCAAATGACCCGAAAACAAAGATTGTTCAACATTATGGTTTAGAGGAAGGCTACAAAAAGCTATGGCGGAGATTTAAGCTGTCAGTGTCCACTGTGAGCAACATAGTGAGGAAATGGAAGACCACAGGCACAGTCCTTGTTAAGGCCAGAAGTGGCTGGCCAAGTAAAACATCAGAGAGGCAAAGGGCAAAGGATGGGGAGAACGGTCAAAAACAGCCCACAGACCACCTCCAAAGACCTACAACATCATCTTGCTGCAGATGGTGTCACTGTGCATTGTTCAACAATTCAGCGCACTTTGCACAAGGAGAAGCTGTATGGGAGAGTGATGCGGAAGAAGCCTTTTCTGCACACACGCCACAAACAGAGTCGCTAGAGGTATGCAAATGCACATTTGGACAAGCCAGCTTCATTTTGGAATAAGATGCTGTGGACTGATGAAACAAATATTGAGTTATTTGGCCATAACAAGAGATGTTATGCATGGCGGCAAAAGAACACAGCGTTCCAAGCAAAACACTTGCTTCCAACAGTAGAATTTGGTGGGGGTTCCATCATGCTGTGGGGCTGTGTGGCCAGTGCCGGTACTGGGAATCTTGTTAAAGTTGAGGGTCTCATGGATTCCACTCAATATCAGCAGATTCTTGGGAATAATGTTGAAGAATCAGTCACAAAGGTGAAGTTATATTTCAACAAGACAATGACGACAAAGGACATTCTGAAGATGCTGGAGGAAACAGGTACAAAAGTGTCTATATCCACATTAAAACGAGTCCTACATCGACATAACCTGACTACGGTTTGCAACTGCACATGGGGACAAAGATCATACTTTTTGGAGAAATGTCCTCTGGTCTGATGAAACAAAAATCTAACTATTTAGCCATAATGACCATCATTATGTTTGGACGAAAAAGGGGGACGCTTGCAAGCTGAAGAACAACATCCCAACCATGAGGCACGGGGGTAGCAGCATCATGTTGTGGGGGTGCTTTGCTGCAGGAGGCACTGGTGCACTTCACAAAATAGATGGCATCATGAGGAACGACAATTTTGTGGATATATTGAAGCAACATCTCAAGACATCAGTCAGGAAGTTAAAGGTTGGTCGCAAATGGGTCTTCCAAATGGACAATGACCCCAAGCATACTTCCAACATTGTGGCAAAATGGCTTAAGGAAAACAAAGTCATGGTATTGGAGTGGCCATCACAAAGCCCTGACCTCAAAGCCATAGAAAGTTTGTGGGCAGAACTGAAAAAGTGTGTTCGAGCAAGGAGGCCTACACACCTGACTTAGTTACACCAGCTCTGTCAGGAGGAATGGGCCAAAATTCACCCAAATTATTGTGGAAAGCTTGTGGAAGGCTTCACGAAACGTTTGGCCCAAGTTAAACAATGTAAATGCAATGCTACCAAATACTAATTGAGTGTATGTAAACTTCTGACCCACTGGGCATGTAATGAAAGAAATAAAAGCTGAAATACATCATTCTCTCTACTATTATTCAGACATTTCACATTCTTAAAAGAAAGTGGTGATCCTCCTGACCTAAAACAGGGATTTTTTACCTGGATTAAATGTCAGGAAATTTGAGAAACTGAGTTTAAATGTAGTTGGCTGAGGTGTATGTAAACTTCCCACTTCAACTGTAGATTCTTCAAAGTAGTCACCGTTTGCCTTGACAGCTTTGCACACTTTTTCCATTCTCTCAACCAGCTTCACCTGGAATGCTTTTCCAACAGTCTTAAAGGAGTTCCCACATATTCTGAGCACTTGTTGGCTGCATTTCCTTCAATCTGCAGCCGAAATTATCCCAAACCATTTCAATTGTGTTGAGGTCAGGTGATTGTGGAGGACAGGTCATCAGGTTGAAAAACAAATGATAGTAGTCTCACTAAGCCAAACCAGATGAGACAGCTTGTCACATGCATTGGTAGCCATGCTGGTTAAGTGTGCCTTGAATTCTAAATAAATCACAGACCGTTTCACCAGCAAATCACCTCCACACATCACTCTTCCTCGTCCATGCTTCACAGTGGGAAACACACATGCGGAGATTGTCCGTTCACCTACTCTGCATCTCACAAAGACATGGCGGTTGCAACCAAAAATCTCAAATTTGGACTCATCAGACCAAAGGACAGATTTCCACCGGTCTAATGTCCATTGCTCGTGTTTCTTGGCCCAAGCAAGTCTCTTCTTATTTTTCGTTTCCTTTAGTAGTGGTTTCTTTGCAGCAATTTGGCCATGAAGGCCTGATTCACGCAGTTGTTGAGATGTGTGTGTTTTACTTGAACTCTATGAAGCATTTATTTGGAATGGAATCTAAGTTTCAGTTATTCTAATGAACTTATCCACTGCAGCAGAGGTAAGTCTGGGTCTTTCTTTCCTGTGGCATTCCTTATGAGAGCCAGTTTCATCGTAGCGCTTGATGGTTTTTGTGAGTCCACTTGAAGAAAATCTCAAAGTTCTTGATATTTTCCCTATTCACTGACCTTCATGTCTTAAAGTAATGATGGACTGTCATTTCTCTTTGCTTATTTGAGCTGTTCTTGCCATAATATGGACTTGGTCTTTTAACAAATATGGCTAGCTTCTGTTTACCACCCCTACCTTGTCACACCACAACTGATTGGTTCAAATGCATTAAGAAGGAAAGAAATTCCACATATTAACTTTTAACAAGGCCCACCTGTTCATTGAAATTCATTCCAGATGACAACCTCATGAAGCTGGTTGAGAGCTGGTGGCTACTTTGAATAATCTAAAATCTAAAATATATTGTGATTTGTTTAACACTTTTTTGGTTACTACATGATTCCATATGTTTCTCCATAGTTTTGATGTCTTCACTATTATTGTAAAATGTAGAAAATGATAGAAATCAAGAAAAACCCTGAAATGAGTAGGTGTGTCCAAAATGTTGGCTAGTACTGTATGTTTTATGGCTTTTACAACTCCATCGACCTCATACAACCCAGAGCGTTTTCTTTAATGGAAGTCTCTAATGTCAAACATGCTTGGTGTGGTGTACCACAGGGCAGCTCTCAAGGCCTTCTACTCTTTTCTATTTTTACTAATGACATGCCATTGGCTTAAACAAAGCCTATGTGCCCATGTACTCTATGCTGATGACTCAACCATATACACATCAGCAATTACAGCTAATGTAGTCACTGAAACCATTGATATGTTTAACACTTTTTTGGTTAATACATGATTCCATATGTACTATTTCATGGTTTTGATTTCTTCACTATTTTTCTACAATGTAGAAAATAGTACAAAATAAAGAGAAACCCTTGAATGAGTAGGTGCCTCCAAACTTTTGACTGGTACTGTATGTGATGGGATGTTTAAGGCATTATGGACCGTATATGGATAGAATATGTAGTATGTAGAATATATAAAATAATATATGCACAGCAATAGCTAAACGGGATGGCATTGACTAGAATACACTGTATACATATGAAATGGCTAAAACAGTATAGAAACATTATCAAAGTGACCAGTGTTTCATTATACATATTTTGGGGACTGGGGGGCAGTATTGAGTAGCTTGGGATGAATAAGGTGCCCAGAGTAAACTACCTGCTCCTCAGGCCCAAAAGCTAGAATATGCATATATAGTAGATTTGGATAGAAAACACTCTGAAGTTTCTAAAACTGTTTGAATGATGTCCGTGAGTATAACAGAACTCATATGGCAGGCAAAAACCCGAGAAGAAATCCAACCAGGAAGTGGGAAATCTGAGGTTTGAAATTCTTCAAGTGATTGCCCATCCAATATACAGTGTCTATGGGGTCATATTGCACTTCCTACGGCTTCCGCTAGATGTCAACAGTCTTTAGAACTTTGTTTCAGGCTTCTACTGTGAAGGAGCGAATAAGAGCTGTTTGAAACAGGGGTCTGGCAGCCGTGATAGCGAGCTCCGTTCCTTTTAATTTCTAAAGACAAAGGAATTGTCCGGTTGGAATATTATTGAAGATTTATGATAAAAACATCCTAAAGATTGATTTTATACATCGTTTGACATGTTTCTACGAAGTGTAATGGAACCGTTTTGACTTTTTGTCTGAACTAAGTGCCCGCGTCTTGTGAATTTGGATATGTGAACTAAACGTGTGAACAAAACAGAGTTATATGGACATAAATGATGCACTTTTTCGAACAAAACAAACATTTATTGTGGAACTGGGATTCCTGGGAGTGCATTCTGATGAAGATCGTGAAAGGTAAGTCTATATTTATAACACTATTTCTGAGTTTTGTGACACCTCTCCTTGCTTGGAAAATGGCTGTATGTTTGTCTGTGGCTAGGCACGGACCTAACATAATTGCATGGTGTGTTTTTACCGTAAAACGTTTTTGAAATCAGACACTATGGCTAGATTAACAAGAAGTTTATCTTTAAAATGGTGTATAATACTTGTATGTTTGAGGAATTTTAATTATGAGAGTTCTGTTGTTTTGAATTTGGCACCCTGCAATTTCACTGGCTGTTGGCGAGGTGGGACGCTACCGTCCCACATATCCCAGAGGAGTTAAAATGACCAGTGTTCCGTTATTAAAATTACCAGTGTTCCTGGTCTATGTGCATAAGCAGCAGCCTCTAAGGTGCAGGGTTGAGTAAACCGGTGGTAGCCGGCTAGTGACAGTGGCTAAAGTTTAGGACAGGGTACTAGGGAGAGGTGGGCTAGTGGTGACTATTTAAAAGTCTGATTGCATTGAGATAGAAGCTGTTTTCAGTCTCTCTGTCCCAGCTTTGATGCACCTGTACTGACCTCACCTTCTGGATGGTAGCGGGGTGAACAGTCCGTGGCTCGGGTGGCTGAGATCCTTGACTATCTTTTTGGCCTTCCTGTGACACCGGGTATAAGGGCACAAGGTGACACCCAGATGCAGACACGGGATGCAGATGGTTTGAATCTTTGACATTTATTAACCTCTCTGGGATCGTTCAGGACGCTAGCGTCCCACCTCGCCAACAGCCAGTGAAAATGCAGGGCGCCAAAACATACACTTCTCGTTAATCCAACCACAGCGTCCGATTTCAAAAAGGCTTTTCGGCGAAAGCAGAAAATATCATTATGTTAGGTCAGCAACTAGTCACAGGAAGCATTTCAGCCATTTTCCAACCAAAGAGATTTGTCAAAAAAGCAGACATATGGATCAAATTAATCACTAACCTTTGACGATCTTCATCAGATGACACTCCCATTACTCAATATTACACAATACATGTATGTTTTGTTCGATCAAGTTTATAATTATATCCAAAAACCTCAGTTTACATTGGCGCCATGTTCAGAAATGCCTCCAAAACATACAGAGAAATTGCAGAGCCACATCAAATAACAGAAATACTCATCATAAACTTTGATGAAAGATATATGTTTTACATAGAATTAAAGATAAACTTGTTCTTAACGCAACCGCTGTGTCAGATATCAAAAAAGCTTAACGGCAAAAGCACCATATACAGTAATCTGAGAACAGCGTTCAGCCACAAAGCAAGCCATACAGTTACAGTACCAGCCAAATTGTGGAGTCAACAAAAGTCATAAATAGCATTATAAATCTTCACTTACCTTTCCTGATCTTCGTCGGAATGCACTCCCAGGACTCCCACTACCACATTAAATGTTTGTTTTGTTCGATTACGTCCATATTTATGTCCAAATACCTCCGTTTTGTTGGCACGTTTAGTTCATTATCCCAAAGGCACAATGCGCGAGCGCATAATCTAGACGAAAAGTCAAAAGAGTTCCATTACAGTTTGTAGAAACATGTCCACAATCAATCCTTATGGTCTTTTTAGAATACATCTTCAATAATATTCCAACCAGACATTAGCGTATTCATTACAGAGGAGAAATAAGGAATGGCGCACCCGCCTGACCGTGCAGTAAACAACTGATTGGCCTAGTCCACTTGTTTAAACAGCTCTTATTCCTTCCACAATAGAAGCCTCAAACAACTTTCTAAAGACTGTTGACATCTGCTGGAAGCCTTGGGAAGTGCAATCTGGCCCCATAGATACAGCATATTGGATAGGCAATCACTTAAATGAAACTACAAACCTCAGATTTCCCACTTCCTGTTTTGATTTCTCAGGATTTTGCCTGCCATATGAGTTCTGTTATACTCACAGACATCATTCAAACAGTTTTAGAAACTTATATCAAATACTACTAATAATATGCATATATTAGCATCTGGGAAGGATTTGATGGCAGTTTGTTCTGGGCACCTTATTCATCCAAGCTACTCAATACTGCCCCCTGTCACCAATAAGTTAAATACAAAAAGAGTAGGCAAGAGAATGGTTGTGGACAGGCAAAAGGTCAAAACCAGTTCAGAGTCAAGGAGGTACTGTGTGGCAGGCAGGCTCGAGGTCAGGGCAGGCACCTACAGAGTCCTGTCCAATTTCTTCAGCCACCTGAGGTAGTTAGAGGCATTGTTGCACCTTCGTTACCACACTGTCTGTGTGGGTGGACCATTTCAGATTGTCAGTAATGTTTATGTAGACAGAACATGAAACTTTTCACCTTCTCCACTGTGGCTCCGTCGATGTGGATTGGGGCATGCTCCTTGTGCTGTCTCCTGAAGTACACAATCAGCTCCTTTGCAGATTAAAGTCTCTTGGGGTATGTCTCAATAAGCTTGTCACATCTAGCCAATGGGATTTTTACCCATTCTTCAAAGCAAAACTGCTACAGCTCCTTCAAGTTGGGTGGGTTCCGCTGGTGTACAGCAATCTTTAAGTCATACCACAGATTCTCAATTGGATTGATGTCTGGGCTTTGACTAGGCCATTCCAAGACATTTAAATGTTTCCCCTTAAACCACTTGAGTGTTGCTTTAGCAGTATGCTTAGGGTCATTGTCCTGCTGGAAGGTGAACCTCCGTCCCTTAAGAATTACCCTGTATTTAGCACCATCATTCCTTCAATTCTGACCAGTTTCCCAGTCCTTGCAGAATAAAGCATCCCCACAGATAATGATGCCACCACCATGCTTCACTGTTTTTTGGCGAACACCAAACATGTTCGCTTATTTTTTTTGTAAATTCTTCTGTAAACCCCAGCTCTGTGGAGTGTACGGCTTAAAGTGGTCCTATGGCCAGATACGCCAGTCTTTGTTGTGGAGCTTTGCAGCTCCTTTGGTCTCTTTGTTGCCTCTCTAATTGATTCCCTCTTTGCCTGGTCTGTGAGTTTTGGTGGGCAGACCTCTACTTGGCAGATTCATTGTGGTGCCATATTCTTTCCATTTCTTAATAATGGATTTGATGGTGCTCTGTGATGTTCAAAGTTTCGGATATTTGTTTATTTCCCAACCCTGATCTCTACTTCTCCACAACTTTCTCCCTGACCTGTTTGGAGAGCTCCTATGTCTTCATGGTGCCCCTTTCTTAGTAGTGTTGCAGACTCTGGGGCCTTTCAGAACAGGTGAGATCATGTGACAGATCATGTGACACTTTGATTCCACACAGGTGGACTTTATTTAATTTCTTGAATAATTTTTTTCATTTCACTTCACCAATTTTGACAATTTTGTGTATGTTCATTAAATTAAATCCAAAATAAAAATAATTTAAATTACAGGTGGTAATACAACAAAATAGGAAAAACGCCAAGAGGGATGAATACTTTTGCAAGGTACTGTAATCCAACTTGCATTTGAGGGGGATCTTAATAGAAGATTTGCTGGAGAATGGAATAATAGTTTACTCATGAGGTTCCACAGAGCATCAAGGAGAATGCAACTCTTTCTGGAGAATGGAATGATCGTTTACTCATGAGGTTCCACAGAGCATCAAGGAGAATGCAACTCTTTCTGGAGAATGGAATGATCGTTCACTCATGAGGTTCCACAGAGCATCAAGGAGAATGCAACTCTTTCTGGAGAATGGAATGATCGTTCACTCATGAGGTTCCACAGAGCATCAAGGAGAATGCAACTCTTTCTGGGGAATGGAATGATCGTTCACTCATGAGGTTCCACAGAGCATCAAGGAGAATGCAACTCTTTCTGGAGAATGGAATGATCGTTTACTCATTTTAATTTAATTTTTAAATGTACCTGTTTTTACCAGGTAAGATGACTGAGATGACTTTCTCATTTACAGCAACGACCTGGGGATTAGTTACAGGGGAGAGGAAGGGGATGAATGAGCCCATTGTAAACTGGGGATTATTAGGTGACTGTGATGGTTTGAGGGCCAGATTGGGAATTTCAGCCAGGAAACCGGGGTTAACACCCCTACTCTTACGATAGGTGCCATGGGATCTTTAATGACCTCAGAGAGTCACGACACCCGTTTAACGTCCCATCCGAAAGACAGCACCCTACACAGGGCAGTGTCCCCAATCATTGCCCTGGGGCATTGGGATATTGAGGTTCCACAGAGCATCAAGGAGAATGTAACTATATTGAAAAGGTAAGAAACAATTTAGCTGGTTGGTTTTTATCAAAATGGAGCGCAGCGGATATTTCACACCAATCTGTTACTTTTTCTTCAAAAGCATTTTAGCTTTTATGTTTATTATGGCATAGCGTGAAATAAGCATAATTCAATATAATTCCAATGCAATAACCCAAATGATGCCCCTGGGTATGGCTACATTTCAGTGTGCTTCATCACAGAAATAGATACATTGTATTATGGTTGTCTCGCTAGCCTACTGGTTTCCGTAGTTGTACTTGGAACTTTACGTATTGGAAACGTGTTTATAGTAGGCTGGCATTACTTAATTGATTAAGTGGGTCAAATTTGATCCACATAAGTATGTTGTGCCATATCACATCATGTTGCTGAACTCATGAATACCAAGTGGCATGATTTTCCATGTTTGAAGCGAGCCTATAGGCCTATTTGTTTGGCAACACAGCTGTGCATGGCTGGGTCCTACTGTAGTAGGCTGTAGACTATATTTTGGTTATTTGGATTTCCATTCAACCTTTTGTTGACTGTGTTTGTTTACTGTTAATGTAACTGGCCTAAATATAAATTGTCATGCCTTTTATTGATCTAAAATTTAGTTTACTAGGCCTACTACTTGGTACCTCCGTTTTGTTCTGTTAGCATTCATTCCCAGTTGTGTTGGTATTCTAAGCCAAACTGCTATTCAGTATTTTTGTTTGCATGCATGAATAACTAAGCTACTACTTTCAACATTTAGTTTGCATTATTTTAGGGGGTTTAGCTGTGTGTTTGGTTGCATTCACACATTCAACTGTTACAATCAGCCTATCTACAGTCTCTTGTAGTCTATATTCATTACCAAAAGGGACTTGCTTAAGTTTGTAGGGCACTGTCCATTGTGCTGATACAGAGCAGCAGAGGTAGACTACAGATTTCGCACCAACCTGACTATCACTTCAAAAGCACCCAATGATCTCGGAGACTTGGCATTTTATCTTTTTTGTTTATTGTGGTATAGCGTGATGTAAGCAGAATTTCAATTACGCCCTTAGTCCCTTTTTCTTGGTGCCGGGTATGTAATGCTCAGATATTTATACATTCATATTTATTGTAAAAAATTCCCTTTGTTAAGATAAAAAAGGAAAATACTTTTTGATAAATATTTTATAAGCACAAGTGGTCATTTTTTACTGTGGAATTGAATAATATCGGTCATGCTAATCGTGACTGAAATATTGATGTAGCAGAGCACGTAAATGTTAAATATATTCTGGCCCAGTGTTACGTAGTTACTTTAGGACATGTTGTATCACACAATAATCATGCCTCTCATTTCAAGTCTAGTTTGTCTGTGACAATATGTGACCCAATTCAGGAAACTAGGCGTATGTCGCAAGTCACGACTTCACAGGAGAGCTGTTTGAACAAAAACATTTTTTTAAAATCAGAATGTGTGTTTTTATTTTGGCAGAAATGCCTTCTCGAAAATATGAACTTTTATCTGCCTTAATATCAAACTTGTATGTCATCGGAAGGTTGCAAGTTCAAATTCCCGAGCTGACAAGGTACTAATCTGTCATTCTGCCCCTGAACAAGGCAGTCAACCCACTGTTCATAGGCCGTCATTGAAAATAAGAATTTGTTCTTAACTGACTTGCCTAGTTAAATAAAGGTAAAATAAAAAATAATCTGTAAATACAAATAAAATTGTTAAATTACGAGTCTAGTTGGTTAAGCCACAGTGAAAGCTAGCTAGCTAACATTGAATCTATTGGTTAAATTCAGCTATGACAATCGGTTTGTATTGCTAGTTAAAGCTTGCTAGCCAGCTGACATTAGATGGCTGGCTAGCAACAGTAGCTAACATTACCTGTATGAACTCTGTAGTGATATCTCAGAAGGCCATTTCACATCTATTGTATAATCATGCAAATAACATTGTTAAATTACGAGCCTAGTTGGTTAAACCACAGTGAAAGCTAGCTAGCTAACATTGAATCTATTGGTTAAATTCAGCTATGGCAATCGGTTTGTATTGCTAGTTAAAGCTTGCTAGCCAGCTGACATTAGATGGCTGGCTAGCAACAGTAGCTAACATTACCTGTATGAACTCTGTAGTGATATCTCAGAATGCCATTTCACATCTATTGTATAATAATGCAAAAAAAATGGTATCTGGAATTTGTCTGTCAGCATCGATCAGTAGAACACGCCTGACTCTAATGCACCATAGTCATCAAAAAGAGAGCTGGCCCAAGCAAGCAAAGGCTGCAGCGCAGTCATCAACTACATGCACCATTTCTTCACCAACTACAGAGTTGGGAAAACACGTGTGGACCTGAAATGTGATAACTGCAGTGGACAAAACAAGAACAGGTCTGTGCTCTGGTAGTGTGCCTGGTGGACCATGCACAAGCTCCACCACAATCTGGACCTTCACTTCCTGATCACAGGCCATACCAAGTTTGCCCCTGACTGGTGCCCTCGGCCTCATCAAGCAGTGCTTCAGAAAGACCAGAGAACACTTTGTCTGAGATTGCTGGTGTTGTGAAGGACAGCACTGTGACAGGGGTCAAGATCCCACAGCTGGTTGAACTGGAGGATGGTACGGTGCTGGTCGAAAGAGATAGTGGCCAGTATTTCCCCTTTGGATGAATTGCGTGCCCATAGTGAACTGCATCAAAATCTGTCCTAAATTGCTAATATATGCATATTATTATTAATATTGGATAGAAAACACTCGGAGGTTTCTAAAACCGTTTAAATTATGTCTGTGAGTATAACAGAACTCACAGGGCAGGCAATCTTCCAAACTAGTTTTGAAATCCTGAAAGTTGGGGCAACTTTGACGTCATCCCTTCCCAACAAGTTATGGATCTGGAAACACTTCCTATGTCTTCCACTAGATGTCCTCATTCAGTAGAAAGTGTAATGGAGCATTTGCTGTGAACTTTGACCTAATGGGAAGGAAAGTAGTAAGTGTCGCAAAAGATTTCCATGTGCTTCAGGCGCGTTTGCATTCGAGTGCTTCGGCTGTTCCAATCAGCCCCAGATTAACATGAATGGTCCGGTTGGAATGCTATTGGTTCTGTATGATTATAACATCCTGAAGATTGATTCTGCACTTAGTTTGACCAGTTTCGTCGACCTGTAATATGTCATTTGGAAGTTTTGACTTCTAGTCAAACTACAGCTAGTCAAACTATGTTTTTTGAGAAGATCAGGGAGTTTTGCGACAAAGAGGCTATGGACATCACATGCCCTGCGCCAAAGTCAAGGGCAGGACAGCAATATAGATCCCCTTGTTCATGCGAGGTTTGTAAGGACCAGTCATCAGCACTATCTGCAGTGCCTCTATTCACATGTCTCTCCTAACACACACGCCATACGTTGCTGCTACTTATGTTTTATCCTGCTGCTCAGCCACTTTACCCCTGATTGTGTGTATATAACTATCTTGTCTATCACTGATATTGTTATTTATATTGACACTATATATTTCTGATATTGCTACTATGCAAGTAACCATTTGGCTGTACTGTTTACACCTTCTGTAGAGACCATCCACTTAGCAAAATATTGATATATAATGAATATTGGTATGTGTGGCTGTGACATGATTTTGTGACATACCACAACAATATCATGTGACCTTATCAAGTGTGCACCACTTAAATATATAGCGCATGCATCTGTTAATGTACTGTACATGTGCACCACACTGAGGTTTCAACTCAGGTTGCATGGCCTTAACTTATGTATGGAATACTATGTGATAAGTGTGTGTGTAACAGTATACAAAGTATGCTAATGTACTGGTGTGAAGGCATCTGGGCGGTGGTGTAAAGTACTTAAGTAAAAATACTTGAAAGTACTACTTAAGTACTACTTCTGTGGTATCTGTACATTACTTTACTATTTTAGATTTTTGGCTACTTCTACTTCACTACATTCGTAAATAACATGTACTTTTTACTTAATACATTTTCCTTGACACCCAAAAGTACTTGTTACATTATGACAGGAAAATTGTTCAAGCCACACACTTATCAAGAGAACATCCCTGGTCATCCCTACTACCTCTGATACTGTATGGCCGACTCACTAAACACAAATGCTTCGTTTGTGAATTATGTCTGAGTGTTGGAGCCCCCTGGTTATCATCAATAAAAAAGAGGAAAAAAAGAATGGTGCCATTTGGTTTAAACTTTTGAAATAATTTATACTTTTTCTCTGACAATTTAGTACTTTTTCCACTACTGGATGTGGCTGGGGTTTATAGCATGTATTTCACATGACCCAGCAATTTAGACAAGTGTGTCTGAGTAAGTGTCTGATATTTATTTAAAAAACATATCTGGGCACTACGATCAATGATCGGCTATGAAAAGCCGACTGACATTTACTCCTGAGGTGCTGACTTGTTGCACCTCCAACAACTACTGTGATTATTATTATTTGACCCTGCTGGTCATTTATGAACATTTGAACATCTTGGCCATTTTCTGTTATAATCTCCACCCGGCACAGCCAGAAGAGGACTGGCCACCCCTCATAGCCTGGTTCCTCTCTAGGTTTCTTCTTAGGTTTTGGCCTTTCTAGGAAGTTTTTCCTAGCCACCGTGCTTCTACACCTGCATTGCTTGCTGTTTGGTGTTTAAGGCTGGGTTTCTGTACAGCACTTTGAGATATCAGCTGATGTAAGAAGGGCTATATAAATACATTTGATTTGATTTACCTGGATTTTGTCCTTATTGTAAGTTACTACTTTCACCACTTTTAGTCTTAATCTTTACTTCACTACTCACTGTTTAGCACATGACGTCACATGTGAATCCTTAAAGATATGAGTGTGGTTAAAGCTTAAGAGGGTGTGAACAATGCTGAATAGGTGTAGACAAAGGAGGGCTCTCCAGTAGGTACCAAAACATTCAATGGCCCTTTTCTCAAAAGTGAGTTTACAAGTTGATCCACTTTCAAAGCAGAATTACTTTCCCATTGTTCCTCAAATGCAGTGGATGATATACAATTTTGTAGCTCTGAGTCTCTACTTTCATCCAATATAAAAACAATTTAAAATGTTTCTACATAAGACTGATTTGAGCTGGTCAGTCACATATAATATGGTGCAATCACCCATTTTAACACTAAGAGACCATTTAGGAGTGATGATTTAATTTCTATTCTTCACTGATTACACTTGAAAGCATTGACCCCCCCCCAAAAAAAATATATAATTTAAATGTTGCAATTGAATATTCATTCAATCAAATCAATGTAAGACGCAATTGGTATTTAAAGCACAATGGTCATAGCAAATTACTTTTAGATTGAACCAAGGGCAAGGAATTAACATTTTAGAATAACTAAGGGTAATAATGAAGGTGAATAATGAATATAAATTACATACAAAGTTAATGGCTCATCCATTATATATCAACACGTGATGAATGACCTATACAGATTACGGTTATTTTATGATCATGATGAATGACCTATACAGATTACGGTTATTTTATGATAATTATGAATTACCTATACAGATTACGGTTATTTTATGATCATGATGAATGCCCTATATAGATTACGGTTATTTTATGATCATGATGAATGACCTATACAGATTACGGTTATTTTATGATCATGATGAATGACCTATACAGATTACGGTTATTTTATGATAATTATGAATTACCTATACAGATTACGGTTATTTTATGATCATGATGAATGCCCTATATAGATTACGGTTATTTTATGATCATGATGAATGACCTATACAGATTACGGTTATTTTATGATCATGATGAATGACCTATACAGATTACGGTTATTTTATGATAATTATGAATGACCTATACAGATTACGGTTATTTTATGATAATGATGAATTACCTATACAGATTACGGTTATTTTATGATCATAATGAATGCCCTATATAGATTACGGTTATTTTATGATCATGATGAATGACCTATACAGATTACGGTTATTTTATGATCATGATGAATGACCTATACAGATTACGGTTATTTTATGATCATGATGAATGACCTATACAGATTACGGTTATTTTATGATCATGATGAATTAACTATAAAGATTAAGGTTATTTTATGATTATGATGAATGACCTTTGGAGCAGATTAATTCACTACAAAGCAGTTTATAGCTAGATATCTGATGAGGAATTGATACAGTTATTTCCAGACATTCCTCTCTGACGGGGAGTTGATCCAGTTATTACCAGACATTCCTCTCTGACGGGGAGTTGATCCAGTTATTTCCAGATTTTCCTCTCTGATGGGGAGTTGATACAGTTATTACCAGACATTCCTCTCTGAGGGGAGTTGATCCAGTTATTACCAGACATTCCTCTCTGACGTGGAGTTGATCCAGTTATTTCCTGACATTCCTCTCTGATGGGGAGTTGATTCAGTTATTTCCATACATTCCTCTCTGATGGGGAGTTGATCCAGTTATTACCAGACATTCCTCTCTGACGGGGAGTTGATACAGTTATTTCCTGACATTCCTCTCTGATGGGGAGTTGATCCAGTTATTTCCAGACATTCCTCTCTGACGGGGAGTTGATACAGTTATTTCCTGACATTCCTCTCTGATGGGAAGTTGATCCAGTTATTTCCAGACATTCCTCTCTGACGGGGAGTAGATCCAGTTATGTCCAGACATTCTTCTTCGTCTCTTCTCTCAATTTCCTACCATATGCAAGGCTTATGAATATTATATAGTCCCTGTTAAGATGGAATGAAAGATCAGTGTTTTAATGGATAGGCCTATTTTAATCTTCCACATGAATACTTTAGTATGCAGGAAATTATTGTTCTATACCAATGATTACTTCTGTTTAATAATCTCTGTCAATCCTGAAAATGCTCACTTGCTTAGTGCTGTGTCTCGCTGAGAAGGTTCATTAGTTACACATCTTTGTTATCTTGGTTGAGTAAAAAAGGGAGACATTTTTTTTTTTATGAAATGAAGTAAGGTTAACTAAAGTATCATATTTTATGTGAGGGGGAATAGCGCGTAGATTTAAATGACAAGTTATGTTACCACGGAATCTAGTGTCTGTATAGTTTGGCAAACATATTCTAACGTGCATATATTTCTCCATACTTAGGACTTGTAATGCTTTTCATAAAGGGATCAACCAGCTGTGGCCACAGGGGAAGACAATCAGTTCAACCCTGTATGTTACTTTACCACTAATAGTGGCACTGGTCAACATAAGGTCAAAACCTAACATAACCACAACCAACACTGGGCAACATAAGGTCAAAACCTAACATAACCACAACCAATACTGGGTAACATAAGGTCAAAACCTAACATAACCACAACCAACACTGGGCAACATAAGGTCAAAACCTAACATAACCACAACCAAAACTGGTCAACATAAGGTCAAAACCTAACATAACCACAACCAACACTGGGCAACATAAGGTCAAAACCTAACATTGGTAAAGTAGACATTCCTCTCTGAGGAGCTTATCCAGCTATTACCAGATATTCCGGGTTATTACCAGCGGGTTGAAAGTTTCAAGTTCCTTGGTGTCCACATCACCAACAAACTATCTTTGTCCAAACACACCAAGACAGTCGTGAAGAGGGCACGACAACGCCTTTTCCCCCTCAGGAGACTGAAAAGATTTGGCATGGGTCCCCAAATCCTCAAAAAGTTCTACAGCTGCACCATCGAGAGCACCCTGTCCGGTTGCATCGCCGCCTGGTATGGCAACCGCTCGGCATCCGACCATAAGACGCTACAGAGGGTGGCGCGTACATCCCAGTACATCACTGGGGTCAAGCTTCCTTGGAAATCAGGCAAAGGCTTTTAAGCAACAGGACCACAGGTTAAATAATAGTCCGACTGACTATTAATCATAAATCCGTTGTCACAAACAATTTAGATAAACACCTGCTCACGAGCATCACTAACTGTTTTCCCTTCAATGGCCAAGTCAAAATGGCAGCTAGTGCCCCGACTTCACATTCTTCTAGCAAATAACCTTTAAATGCTAATATTATAAGCTCACAAGCATAATATGATAAAGCTGACAAGCTTATTATAAACTGAAGTTTTAAGAGTTTCTCCTATTAGTTATCAGCGGAGGCATTAAATTGCATCCCTGTGCGAGTAGAAGGTTTCTGAGTTAAATTCTGTAGGAAAAAGAGATTATTTTGGCTGCATTTGACAGTATTATATACAGTGCTGTAGTGATGGTTTTGTCAGTGAGGGAAAGGAAAGTGAAGCACAGGTGGGTTTGTGGAGAGTGTTATCTGTTGTAGCTGGAATACATGGTGTATAGGGATGATCCAGCCATCCTGTCCTACAGAGACTAACCACACCACTGCTGTGTACTTAATCATCCTGTCATCCGTTTTGCAGTGATCGGACAGACATCGCCTGACAGAAATCTCCATAGACTCTCAAACTCACACTACAATTAGACACTTGGATCAAAAGAGAAGCTAGCAAGCACTTAGTTGGTATATTAACAACTTGATATAAACCCCTTAAGGTCAATGTCTGCCCCCCCCCCCCCCACACAAAAATCTAATTAGCATCATTAAGCTAAAGATATCTGTTTTCTGCATTGTGTGCATCTCAATCCATCTCATCCCCCTAGAGAAAGGTGACAGAGCTAGAGCGGTATTTGTCAGACCATGAACATTCCCGAAAATCGGTCTTCTCACAAAATCTTCGGTAGCGTCCGAACGGTTTGGCCTAGAAACTACTATGACCTCAATTGAAAAATGAGACTCTCAAGGAACACTATGGTGTTCTCCGTTTTGCTCTACAACCCTCACAACCGTCTTGATACTCGTCTGAGTCGATACAGACGATCTACCAGCTTCTGTCTGTAGCGTTTGAATTGTTTTGGCAAAACACTATTATGACCCCTCTGTGGAAAGCTGAGACTCTCACGAACACGTCGGTTTTGCTCTAGGATGACCACGGGCTTTTAAAGGGTCTGAATACTTGAAATTACATTTTTTACGTTTTTTATATGTAAATGTACTGTTTATGCTTTGTCATTATGGGGTATTGTGTGTAGATTGAGGAGGGTGGAAATTATTTAATCCATTTTAGTATAATGCTGTAACGTAATAAAATGTGGAAAAAGCCAAAGGGGTATATATGAAGATTAAGTTTAGTTCAGTTCCAAAAACAAGTAGAGAAATGCATGTAAAATATGTACAGTATATATATATATTTCCGGATCTTTCTTTTATCTCTCAGATATAGGACAGACACTTCAGAACAAACTTACTTCAGATTTTTGGGGGGGAGGACGATCTGTTGTTCCATGGAGTGATTCTGTTACTCAATGCATTTGTATGGGCTAATAGCAGTAATGCCCAAAATAACTTATTAATTTACATTTTTGTATTTTTGTTGATACTTCAAAAGGGGTCTTAAAATGCTAAATCAAATAGCAAAATTATCCTTGGTATGACCTTCTTAAACAGGGCTTAGACTGGGCTCAGACTCTTATGATATATTGACCTCACCTTGATATATTAACACCTTGATATAATAACACCTTGATGTAATAACACCTTGATATATTAACACCTTGATATATTAACACCTTGATAGAATAAAACCTTGATATATTAACACCTTGATATATTAACACCTTGATATAATAACACCTTGGCATATTATCATAGCGCTCTGGTCAAAAGTATTACACTATATAGGGAATAGAGTGCAATTTGGGATGCAGACAATGTTACGCCCTGCATCAAATCTAGTCCATCAGATCTTCACTCCCCTAATGTTGTTATAGTAGATATACCTACTGTATAACATCAGACCCAGCACAGCCAGCCAATCCATTAACGATCACTTGTCAGTCAACATGGTGGTTGTGACGTGAGGCAGACATAAAGCCATAAACACTGATCGTCATACTGCACAAGACCGCCACTCTCTCGGGGATATCAGAATTTCAGTACTTTAAATTTGGTCAATAGATGATTGCATTTGAATCATGTTCTCATGTGTCACTCGTGCTGCATTGGTTCCCCTTGATTAACCTTATTCTCTGGACCATATATTTTGGCCACATTAAGCAGAACATAGTTAGTGAGGCTTTGCTCTGTGAATTTTATGCTGGTCTCAATTATTCACTGATGGTGCAGTTGGCTAACAGCTGGCAGCCTCTGTCTGTATAATCTTTAAATGCAGCTGTGCTGGAACAGGCAACATGCTAACCTAATTAGCCATGTTGTCTCTGTGGAGAAATTGGAAGCCTAAGGGTTTCCTGGATCAATGTTGCACTGCCTTGTTCATTCATTCCCTCCATCCCTCTCCCATCATAGGAATCAAAGATACAACGATACGCTGAACCCCCCCAAAAAATAGAAACGCAACATGCAAAGTGTTGTAATGTAACAAATCAATGGGTCCAAAAACTTCCCGAATGTACCGTTTTGTACAACAACTGAATGAAACTAACATTGTGTGTTAGAAATTTGATCAGTGTTATTTCTTGAAAGATGCTGGTTTGAAATACAATCTACACAGGATCTTCTAATCAGCAGGTTTGTATGGGTGGGAATTTCGGCTTGCCTGGTGACATCACCATTGGTAGATTGGTTGATAGAACAATAAGAAAGAGAATTCCAAACCTAGATGGCCGTAATCACCACCAGACACACATGGCTAACTTGATGGGTTATGTAATAATCTGGCAAAGTGGAGCCTTTTTTTTTGGACATGTAGCTAGCAAGCTACGATACGCTGAGCAAGCTAGCTACATGTCTAAAAAAAGGCTCCACTTTGCCGGATTATTACATAACCCAGCAAGTTAGCCATGTGTGTCTGGTGGTGATTACGGCCGTCTATTGTATTTCATGAACATGTCTAGACAATAGTGATCCATCCACCTAGCTAGATGTGGCTGGGGGGGGGGGGGGGGGCAATTTTATTTTGATATTACTACTATGCAAATATGTAAGTCACCATTTCACTGTTCCGTTTACACCTTCTGTATCCTGTGCATGTGACAAATCAACCTTTTATTTCATATAGTGGTGTTTACCAGAGACGGTAATGTGAAGAACAACATGACCTGCACCAAAGTCAGATTAGGATAAAGGCCAAAGACTAGTTTTTCCTTAATGTAGGCTATTACTTTCACCACTTTAAGTCTTGAAATCTTTGGTTGTTTACTACAACACTCTGTTTAGCACATGGCCTCAAATGTGAATCCTTAAAGAGATGGGTGGGGCTAAGGATTTAGAGGGTCTGAACAATGCTGATTGGATGTAGACAAGGAAGAGCTCTCCAGTACCAAAACATTCAAGGGCCATTTTCTCCAGTGTGGGGTTACAAGTTTATCAACTTTCAAAGCACAATTACCTTCCCGATGTTCCTCAACTGCAGTGTATGATACACCACATTCTAGCTCAGAGACTCTACTTTTATGTAAAAAACACAATTTCAAATTTTGCAACGTAAGACCGAATCGAGGTGGACGATCACGTGTATGGATGATGACTTGCTTGCACCACTTTGTCACTTTGTCGCAGTCATACCAATTGCATTGCGGTATGGTTGAAATGCAGTATGGTTGAAATGCAGTATGGTTGCATTGCAGTATGGTTGCGTTGCGGTATGGCTGCATTGCGGTATGGTTGAAATGCAGTATGGTTGCATTGCGGTATGGTTGAAATGCAGTATGGTTGCATTGCAGTATGGTTGCGTTGCGGTATGGTTGCATTGCGGTATGGTTGAAATGCAGTATGGTTGCATTGCGGTATGGTTGAAATGCAGTATGGTTGCATTGCAGTATGGTTGCATTGTGGTATGGTTGCATTGCGGTATGGTTGAAATGCAGTATGGTTGCATTGCGGTATGGTATTCATGTCGATTGAAAATGGATTCATGCATTATCAGTTTATTTAGTAATTACAACCATCTATCTTTCTCCCATCCTCAACATAGTCCAGAAACATTATTACATGGTCATGGGAACATGTGGAACATTCTCTGATCTGATGTGGGCAGACCGTTTTACTGCCACAGTAAATATGGATAATGAACCAGTCATTTTCATTCTCAAAACTCGTATTATCCAATTTAAAAAATCAACTGAGGTTCTGACAACTCAGCAGACTAGCCTTGTGCCTTAGTTTCACTCTGTTTGTCTCTGTTCCTTCTCTGTTTCTCTCTGTTCCTTCTCTGTTTCTCTCTGTTCCTTCTCTGTTTCTCTCTGTTCCTTCTCTGTTTCTCTCTGTTCCTTCTCTGTTTCTCTCTGTTCCTTCTCTGTTTCTCTCTGTTCCTTCTCTGTTTCTCTGTTCCTTCTCTGTTTCTCTCTGTTCCTTCTCTGTTTCTCTCTGTTCCTTCTCTGTTTCTCTCTGTTCCTTCTCTGTTTCTCTCTGTTCCTTCTCTGTTTCTCTCTGTTTCACTCTGTGTGCCTTTCAACTTGGTGTTGTTTCAGATGGAGCGAGGGAGAGAGGAGAGGATGGTTGTGTCATTGGTCCGACCCCTGCCTGCTATAAAGCTCCCCGTGATCAGCCTTCCCCGGTGGTGGGTCACCAACATGTAATGAACAGACAGGCCATGGCACTATTTGGGAAAAATGCCCACTTTCAACAGCGTCTGGAAACATCCAGAGCAATGTGCTAAATTATTGGGGTCACTGACTCCACCTGCTCACTTGATTTGTCTGTGGACACACAAGCGTTCTTTTGACATTGAAGGACATCTTTCTAGCACAAGGACTGTAAATTATCAACATCTTAACCGACTCCAAGCGCCAGAGCAGCTTGCATTGCACGATTGCGACCCAAATGGCACCCTATTCCCTACATAGTGCATCACATTTGACCAGGACCCTAGTCAAAACCAGTGCACTAAATAGGGTAAAGGGTGCCATTTGGGAGGCACGCCTTGAAAATACTGGGTTTTACTACAGAATCCTCACTGATGCAAAGCACGACAGTAATAAACACGTCTAAGGTTTATAGACATTAATGTTGTTAGGATGATTACATTATATTAATTAAAATGGTGTCGTTACCTTTCTGTTGAGACAGCAGCTTAGTTTGATAAGGTTAGAAGGTGTTTAGGTTTTAGTTCTGAGAGGTGTCTTAACAGAACGACATACGAGCTTGGCGGTGTGTTTTTAAACAGGCACAGGCGTCCTCCAAGTTACACCGTTGCAGCTAATCAGACTAATGAGGCAAAGATTGCAGCAGTAATCAGGGATCATTAGCTTTATGAGTATTTATTATCAGTGGCATGGAAATAATCAAGAAGTGGAGGCTGCTGCACACAGACAGGCAGACAGCACACGACACAAAGGAGAGGGTTGTCACAATCAGTTTATTAATGACCGGCTGTCGCAGGAGCCAACACAACTCAAGAACCAAGGGTCATCCATCAATGTTGGGCCCTGACACCTGGAAGATAGATCTACTTCTCCCTGTGTTTGACCTGAATGTTCTACATTTCAAAGCCAAAGCACAAAACAAGTTGCAGTTCAGAATGTCATGTAGGTTGTAGCTGCCTGGCCCCAAGGCCTTCCATCTCTCCTTCTTTTAGTGTGTGTGTGTGTGTGTGTGTGTGTGTGTGTGTGTGTGTGTGTGTGTGTGTGTGTGTGTGTGTGTGTGTGTGTGTGTGTGTGTGTGTGTGTGTGTGTGTGTGTGTGTGTGTGTGTGTGTGTGGCAGAGAAGACTGAATATGCAAAGAACAGTCTATTTGTTTGTCTTGGGTTCCAAACCATGGCTCATCTTGCCTCGAAGCAGTGTAGCATGCTGGTTCCAGCCAGTTCTGAGACTAGTAAGGAATCATATGCTTCCATAGAGCTTTTCCTTCATCTTTTTCTCCTTTTTCTCTCTATTTTGAAGTGATGTCATGCTTGTTATGAACCAAATTACATACACAAGCCTGTCAGTGCATCGTCGTTTGCAGCTGTTTGAAAGGCAGTTTGTGTTTTCAGGTGAAAATTGGTTTTAGAGAGCTGGATTTATTTTCTGGTGGATGATGTTACAATTTCTCTGGCAAATATTACACATTATTCCGCTAGCAGAGATTGAAACCATGTACATGTAAATCTCTCTCTCTCTGTCTCTCTGTCTCTGTCTCTCTCTCTCTCTCTCTCACCCTCTCCCCCTCTCCCTCTCTCTCTCTCTCTCTCTCTCTCTCTCTCTCTCTCTCTCTCTCTCTCTCTCTCTCTCTCTCTCTCTCTCTGTCTCTCTCTCTCTCTGTCTCTCCCTCTCTGTCTCTCCCTCTCTGTCTCTCCCTCTCTCTCTCATGTAAGAAATAGTATAATCAGAAGAAATGTCCATGGTTTGCTCCATTTGATTCCCCTCAGGAACTCAAATCTTTGCATGATGGTGTACTGAGCTCCTAGGGACAGTGTGCTACATGAGTTTGATCTATTTGCAACTTGATATCACTTGGCTGAATGGATTATTGGCGCTGCGTATCTGTTTAACCCTCTGGGAACATGTACCTGTTTCCAAAACAGATGTTTAATCCTTCATGTGCTTGTTATTCACCCAATGTTCACAGGTCTCATGGACCTACAACGTTATAGAGTTTCTAAAACAATACAGCCATAACAATTTAGGTAAAAAAGACTTCATATTTAGATGTTGACTTATATCAATTACAAGCAATACAGACATCATACATGGTTAATATTTGCCATTTACCTGCTAGATCACATTTATCAATAAAAGCTATATTTGTTTAAAAAAATGTAAATCATATTGAACAAATATAAATGAGACAAGGTTTTCATCACTATTGATGTTTATTGCTTTGAACTGAACAAATTGGAAGGACACATTTTACATACAGTATTTTATGGAAATGATAAATGAGCCACATTGAACACAAATTCTTCATCTTCCAAAGTTGAAGACGCTCCTTCCACACTAGCTTCTCTCTCTGCAAAAATTATTCATTAGGCCTTCTGAGCTGAGATTATTTTTGCCATACTGATTGATTGTGGTAAGGAGCCACACATGCAAAGCTATTTATTTGTTGTGTTCCACCCCCCCCAATTTACACATGGCTGGGGTAGAGTAAAATACTGCTTTTTATTACAATGTATTGAAATAATGTAAAACATTTTTTTTATTTTTTTTATTTTACCTTTATTTATAAATTTACCGGATCCCGCAAGACATTGAGTAGTTTCACACACATCAAAGTGTAGGAGTGCGAGAAAAGTGGGAGACAGTTAGACAGGCAGGGACAGACCGGTTCTTGGTGCCTTGTTTGAAACAGCCCAGGGAGGAGGAGGAAGACAGAGTGAAGGCACACAGCAAATCTTTTTTGTTTCATTTTTACTTGTTTTCACCTACAAACACACTTTTCCACACTTTTATTAGCCTCGGGTCCAGTGGACCAGAACACCACGTATGTAAAATAATAAAATGTGTAGGGGGGACTCAATGAAAATGTGTAGGGGGGACTCAATGAAAATGTGTTATTTTTATATGTTCTTCACAGAAAATGAGCCAAGGCCAATGAGTCTCAGGTTTAAAAAATAATTCATTGTATGATTTTTCTTTTCATTAACATTGAAAATGGGTCCCACAGACCCGAACACCACACAAGGGTCAAGGGTCAAGGGTTAAACAATTTGCACCAATTCTTGGACAACTGTTGTCGACTTAACAGACAAAGTTTTCAAATATGGAAATCTAATCGAGGAAAAACTACACAAAAAAAACAACCTAATGAGGGTTTCAATTTTTTTGGTGTGGTGCTGCCTGTAGCGATGTTGTGTGTCTAGTTGGGGGAAGGTGTAACAGACATGCTCTCATACTTCACTGAGTGCTTCACTGTATCTGAACACAAGTTTACATTAGCCAGGGAGTTATTTCACAGGAACAACCAAGCAGAAAAATAATTCAAAGGTTTTTTTGCTTATCGAGAAAGTTGGTGTGAAAGTTTCAACAAATGATTATTCTTGTGTCAATGTTAACATAACGGCAGGTCTGTCTGTAGCTTTGTCAGACAGATTCTGTATCACTGAATGAATTGGTATGACAGTCAGGTGTTTTGAAGGTGAATGTGTTCATAACCAAAGGCTGCTATGTGACAATAAGAAATATTTCCAATATGTCATTGTTGGTAAACACTATTTCCATCTCTATTTACAAAATACAGTATCTAATTGGTTGTATTGTTATGGACCGCTATACATTATTTCTAAAAGTTGTGTCTTTGTCATGAGTTCAAGGAAAAAGGTTCTCTACTCTTAAAAATAAAGTTAATGGGATCTCCCATAAAGACAGCAACAACACGTTTTTTTTGTTGGTCCAATGCATGGTGATACTATTCTAAATCTACATATCAAGGTAACACTGCTTTGTGAATCGTTCCATTTAAAAAATAAACATCTGTAAAACGCAGGGTCTGATTATCACCTTCATGTATTGAAAAGAGATCGAACAATTATCACGTTTCCATTCATTCAATGGAAAGCCAAAGAGCATTCGTTTACCTCTTCACGCAATCAATGAGTTAAAGGTCAAATCTGGGATTAGTACATACTGCATATTGGTGGTTGTTGTTTGAATCACAGATTGCCCATTTAATTGTGATCCATCAACTGGGCAACCCACTAGTCAGTGTCCAGGTGAATCCAGGTCAAAGCTATGATCCCTTATTTATGACATCTGTTAAATCCACTTCAATCCGTGTAGATGAAGGGGAGGAGGCGGGTTAAAGAAGGATTTTTGAGCCTAGAGACAATTTAGACATGGTTTGTGTATGCGTACCATTCAGAGGGTGAATGGGCAAGATAAAAGATTGAAGTGCCTTTGAACAGGGTTATGGTAGTAAGTGCTAGGCACACCATTCGTGTCAAGAACTGCAACACTGGTTAAACTGTCTACACTGTTAAAATGACTTAACCACGGAGTCAGTCATTAGGGGAAAACCTTAGAAGCCTACAGATGAGGATACTTGGAAGAGGTCTACAGCCTGGTTTACCGGTAATATACAACAGTTCTGCAGGTCTAATGCTGCAGGTCAAAACTCACCAAAAGAGACTACACTTTGTTAACATTAATTAAAAAATACAATACAAACTGTACACGTAAAAATACTAGAATAGAGCTACTGGTGAGACTACAGCTACTGGTGAGACTACAGCTACTGGTGAGACTACAGCTACTGGTGAGACTACAGCTACTGGTGAGACTACAGCTACAGGTGAGACTACAGCTACAGATGAGACTACAGTTAGGGGTGAGACTACAGCTACAGGTGAGACTACAGCTACATGTGAGACTAGAGCTACTGGTGAGACTAGAGCTACAGGTGAGAGTACAGCTACTGGTGAGACTGCAGCTACAGGTGAGACTACAGCTACAGGTGAGACTACAGCTACATGTGAGACTAGAGCTACTGGTGAGACAACAGCTACAGGTGAGACTACAGCTACAGTTGAGACTACAGCTAGGGGTGAGACTACAGCTACAGGTGAGACTACAGCTACAGGTGAGACTACAGCTACAGGTGAGACTACAGCTAGGGGTGAAATAGAGCTACAGTTGACACTACAGCTAGTGGTGAGACTACAGCTACAGGTGAGACTACAGCTACAGGTGAGACTACAGCTAGTGGTGAGACTACAGCTACAGGTGAGACTGTAGCTAGGGGTGAGACTACAGCTAGGGCTGAGATTACAGCTACAGGTGAGACTACAGCTACAGGTGAGACTACAGTTAGGTGTGAGACTACGTCACATGTGAGACTACAGCTAGGGGTGAGACTTCAGCTACAGTTGAGACTACAGCGAGGGGTGAGACTACATGTGAGACTACAACCAGGGGTGAGACTTCAGCTACAGTTGAGACTACAGCTAGGGGTGAGACTACATCACAGGTGAGACTACAGCTACCGGTGAGACTACATCTACAGTTGCGACTACAGCTAGGGGTGAGAATACAGCTACAGGTGAGATTACAGCTAGGGGTGAGACTACATCACAGGTGAGACTACAGCTACCGGTGAGACTACAGCTACAGTTGCGACTACAGCTAGGGGTGAGAATACAGCTACAGGTGAGACTACAGCTAGGGGTGAGATTACCGCTACAGGTGAGACTACAGCTACCGGTGAGACTACAGCTACAGGTGAGCGTACAGCTACAGTTGAGACTACAGCTACAGGTGAGACTACAGCTACAGGTGAGACTACAGTTAGGTGTGAGACTACGTCACATGTGAGACTACAGCTAGGGGTGAGACTTCAGCTACAGTTGAGACTACAGCTAGGGGTAAGACTACATCACAGGTGAGACTACAGCTACGGGTGAGACTACAGCTACAGTTGCGACTACAGCTAGGGGTGAGAATACAGCTACAGGGGAGACTACAGCTAGGGGTGAGATTACCACTACAGGTGAGACTACATCTACCGGTGAGACTACATCTACAGGTGAGACTACAGCTACAGTTGAGACTACAGCTACGGGTGAGACTACAGCTACGGGTGAGACTACAGTTACAGTTGAGACTGCAGCTACAGGTGAGTCTACAGCTAGAGGTGAGACTACAGCTACAGGTGAGACTACAGCTACAGTTGAGACTACAGCTACAGGTGAGACTACAGCTACAGGGGAGACTACAGCTACAGTTGAGACTACAGCTACAGGTGAGTCTACAGCTACAGGTGAGACTACAGCTACAGTTGAGACTTCACCTACTGGTGAGACTACAGCTAAAGTTGAGACTGCAGCTAGGGGTGAACCTACAGCTACAGGTGAGACTACCGCTACAGGTGAGACTACAGCTAGGGGTGAAACTACAGCTACAGGTGAGACTACAGCTACAGGTGAGACTACAGTTAGGTGTGAGACTACATCACATGTGAGACTACAACCAGGGGTGAGACTTCACCTGCAGTTGAGACTACAGCTAGGGGTGAGACTACATCACAGGTGAGACTACAACTACCGGTGAGACTACAGCTACAGTTGCGACTACAGCTAGGGGTGAGAATACAGCTACAGGTGAGACTACAGCTAAGGGTGAGATTACCGCTACAGGTGAGACTACAGCTACCGGTGAGACTACAGCTACAGGTGAGACTACAGCTACAGTTGAGACTACAGCTACAGGTGAGACTACAGCTACAGGTGAGACTACAGCTAAAGTTGAGACTACAGCTACAGGTGAGACTACAGCTACATGTGAGACTACAGCTGCAGTTGAGACTACAGCTGCAGTTGAGACTACAGCTACAGGTGAGACTACAGCTACAGGTGAGACTACAGCTACAGGTGAGACTACAGCTACAGGTGAGACTACAGCTAGGGATGTTAAATACAGGGTCAGTACCTGTACCACTGGGGTAGCATCTGGCACACATTTATTTAACTAGGCAAGTCAGTTATAATGAAACTCTTATTTTGGGGATCAAAAATAAGAGGAACAGTGGGGAACACTGGGGAACAGTGGGTTAACTGCCTTGTTCAGGGGAAGAACAACATATAACAACCTTGTCAGCTCGGGGATTTGATCTAGCAACCTTTCGGTTACAACCACTAGGCTACCTGTCACCACATCCAGATATAAAATCAACTAATTCTCAAACACTGAGCAATATTTTATTTTTATCGATTACAAATTACATGACCCTCCCCTGGAATAGATTTATAAAATAACCAACCCTCCCCTTGACTGAAATATAGAAAGCATGTCCCTCCCCTACTTTCTTCCGGGTCCCAGAGGGGGAAATAGGTAGAATAAAACAAATGGATATTATATGATATATCTTCTGAGGTGTTTTGAGAACAGCCTTTTCTTTTTTACAATACAATCAACCTACTCTTTGAGCTTTTTCTCATTCCCATGAATAACTCAAACAGTGTGGATGAATGTACCAAACTCCTTGAAGTTGTCCCCGGTAAAAATTTATGGAGCTGAACGAAAAGTCATTCAAGGACCTGAAATTAGCCCAGCGGAGCGGAGAAGTATTTGATTGATATTTTATTGCACAGTGTGAATGAGTAGAAACCATGAACCCTGGCCAAAATCCAGTGAGTAGGATTGAGGCCCAGTGACTAGGCCTTTAGAGAGGTGGAGAGAGGCCCAGTGACTAGGACTTTAGAGAGGTGGAGAGAGGCCCAGTGACTAGGCTTTAGAGAGGTGGAGAGGCCCAGTGACTAGGCCTTTAGGGGGTGGAGAGAGGCCCAGTGACTAGGCCTTTAGAGAGGTGGAGAGAGGCACAGTGACTAGGCCTTTACAGAGGTTGTGAGAGGCCCAGTGACTAGACCTTTAGAGAGGTGGAGAGGCCCAGTGACTAGGCCTTTACAGAGGTTGTGAGAGGCCCAGTAACTAGACCTTTAGAGAGGTGGAGAAGCCCAGTGACTAGGCCTTTAGAGAGGTGGAGAGAGGCCCAGTGACTAGGCCTTTAGAGAGGTGGAGAGAGGCCCAGTGACTAGGACTTTAGAGAGGTGGAGAGAGCCCCAGTGACTAGGCCTTTAGAGAGGTGGAGAGAGGCCCAGTGACTAGGCCTTTAGAGAGGTGGAGAGGCCCAGTGACTAGGCCTTTAGAGAGGTGGAGAGAGGCCCAGTGACTAGGCTTTTAGAGAGGTGGAGAGAGGCCGAGTAACTAGGACTTTAGAGAGGTGGAGAGAGGCCCAGTGACTAGGCCTTTAGAGAGGTGGAGAGAGGCCCAGTGACTAGGCCTTTAGAGAGGTGGAGAGAGGCCGAGTAACTAGGACTTTAGAGAGGTGGAGAGAGGCCCAGTGACTAGGCCTTTAGAGAGGTGGAGAGAGGCACAGTGACTAGGCCTTTAGAGAGGTGGAGAGAGGCCCAGTAACTAGGCCTTTAGAGAGGTGGAGAGAAGCCCAGTGACTAGGCCTTTAGAGAGGTGGAGAGAGGCCCAGTGACTAGGCCTTTAGAGAGGTGGAGAGAGGCCCAGTGACTAGGCCTTTCAAGAGCTAGTTTGCCTTGGCGCACACTGAATACCTTGTTCACAATGACCGCTTTTAGCTACGGTTAGACTCTGAGTTAAACATGGAACATTGTTATATTCAGCAGTATAGTATCTGAGGAGTGATAGAGACTGGGTTTTACATCAGAAGTTAATGGTTATCTGTAGGAGCCAGATGGCTGTGGAATGTTCTGGGTGGATGGGAGGAAGTCACAGGAGTGCTATAGGTGATACGGGTAGAGATCTTTGGATTAGGCATCAAGGGGGTTGAGGTCAGGTCAGGTCAGATCCCCTTAAAGGAGAAACAATGGTTTATTACATCATCACTTCCTCTTCCTGTCTAACCATAAAATATAAAAGTAAGGATTGGAGAGAAAGAGGAGTGCATACATTTGAGTATACAGTATATAGACTTGTGGTGGTGGAAACATGTTTTGTCTGAATGCAGCTGCATTGATCATCTGGGAAGAATTAAACTTGGTTAATCTTTCATAATGTCCTTTGAGTTATTTACTCAGAAAATTAGAACCTAACGCTACCAAGTATATGGGCCTCAGTTACATATCGGGAACTAAATAAAATAAGGATAATGTAGACTACGGAGACAGATGGTTATGTATGAAAACATTATCTTGCCCTGGGAATTATTCAATTCAATAAATCTGATTTTGGCTTTTTTTTATCAGTCCTCGTTGCAGATTATAATCAGGATTGAAGAATTGTTTCAGTGAATGTCTTGCAGGCAGATCAGGTTTGAATGGACATTTCAGTGAATGTCTTGCAGGCAGATCAGGTTTGAATGGACATTTCAGTGAATGTCTTGCAGGTAGATCAGGTTTGAACGGACATTTCAGTGAATGTCTTGCAGGCAGATCAGGTTTGAATGGACATTTCAGTGAATGTCTTGCAGGCAGATCAGGTTTGAATTGACATTTCAGTGATTGTCTTGCAGGCAGATCAAGTTTGAACAGACATTTCAGTGAATGTCTTGCAGGCAGATCAGGTTTGAATTGACATTTCAGTGATTGTCTTGCAGGCAGATCAAGTTTGAACAGACATTTCAGTGAATGTCTTGCAGGCAGATCAGGTTTGAATTGACATTTCAGTGATTGTCTTGCAGGCAGATCAAGTTTGAACAGATATTTCCGTGAATGTCTTGCAGGTAAAGTCGACGGTCAGTTGAAACAGACCCTACACATTAGATAAGCCAACACAACAGTGGGGTATTCCAGAAAACAGGATTATTAATTTCCTGCAGTAAAATGACCAAATTGTTCTCTAATGGCCTCATGGGTGGAATGTTATTTAGATTTTTCATAATTTCATAGTTAATAGACATTATTTAGAAAATGCGGTGTTTCTATGTTAAACTGTTTTGTTATATTTATTCTTCTGTTATGTACAGTGCATTTGGAAAGTATTCAAATGATTTACTGTGTCTACATTTAGTTAAATTACAGCCTTATTCTAAAATTGATTAAATAAAATAAAAATCTCTAACTACTCACAATACCCCATAATGTCAAAATAAAGTTTTTTTGACATTTTTGCTAACTTAAAAAAATAAATATATATATATATATATATATATATATACACCTAATTTACATAAATGTTCAGACCCTTTGCTATGAGCCTCGAAATTGAGCCCAGCTGCATCCCATTGATTATACTTGAGATGTTTCTATAACTTAATGGAACTCCACTTGTGGTAAATTCAATTGATGATTTGATTAGGAAAGGCACACACCTGTCTGTATAAGGTCCCACAGTTCAAAGGAATTGTCTGTAGAGCTCCGAGGCATGATTGTGTGGAGGCACAGATCTGCGGAAGATTACCAAAACATTTCTGCAGTATTGAACGTCCCCAAGAACACAGTGGCCTCCATCATTCTGATATGGAAGAAGTTTGGAACCACCAAGACTCTTCCTAGAGCTGGTCAGCTGGCCAAACTGACCAATCAGGGGAGAAGGGCCTTGGTCAGGGAGATAACCAAGAACCTGATGGTCACTCTGATAGAGCTCCAGAGTTCCTCTGTGGAGAACCTTCCAGAAGGACAGCCATCTCTGCAGTACTCCACCAATCAGGCCTTTATGGTGGAGTGGCCAGACGCAAGCCACTCCTCAGTGAAAAGGCACATGAAAAACAAAGGCACCTAAAGGACTCTCAGACCATGAGGAAGAAGATTGTCTGGTTTTATGAAACCAAGTTGGCCTGAATGCCAAGCGTCACATCTGGAGAAAACTTAGCACCATTCCTACTGTGAAGAATGGTGGTGGGAGCATCATGATGTGGTTTTTCAGCAGCAGATCCTTGATGAAAGCCTGCTCCAGAGCACTCAGGACCTCAGACTGGGGGCGAAGGTTCACCTTCCAACTGGACAATGACCCTAAGAACACAGCAAAGACAATGCAGGAGTGGCTTCGGGACAAGTCTCTGAATGTCCTAGCCATAGTTTGAACTTGAACCAGATCGAACATCTCTTGAGAGACCTGAAAATAGCTGTGCAGCAAAGCTCCTAATTAAACCTGACAGAGCTTGAGAGGATCTGCAGAGAGGAAAGGGAGAAACTCCCAAAATACATGTGTGCGAAGTTTGTAGCGTCATACCCAAGAAGTCTCAAGGCTCTAATCACTGCCAAAAGTGCTTCAACAAAGTACTGAGTAAATGGTCTGAATACTTATGTAAATGTGATATTTCATTTATTTTTATTTTTTATACATTTGCAAAAATGTATAAACACCTGTTTTTGCTACGTCATTATGCAGTGTTGTGTGTAGATTGATGAGGGGGAAAAAAACGAATACATTTTTAGAATGAGGCTGTAAAAATGTGGAAAAAGGTTTGAATACTTTCCAAATGCACTGTATATATGGAGACTGCTTAGTGTCAAAAATAAGATTTAAATACACTACCGGTCAAAAGTTTTAGAAAACCTACTAATTCAAGGGTTTTTCTTAATTTTTTTACTATTTTCTACATTGTAGAATAATAGTGAAGACATTAAAACTGTGAAATAGCACAAATGGAATCATGGAGTAACCAAAAAATTATTAAATAAAATCTTCAATTAGCCAAGCTTTGCCTTGATGACAGCATGGCACACTCTTGGCATTCTCTCAACCAGCTTCACCTGGAATGCTTTTCTAACAGTCTTGAAGGAGTTCCCACATATTCTGAGTAAATGTTGGCTGCTTTTCCTTCACTCTGCGGTCCGACTCATCCCAAACCATCTCAATATGGTTGAGGTCGGGGGATTGTGGAGGACAGGTCATTTGATGGAGTACTCTTTCACTCTACTTCTTGGTCAAATAGCCCTTACACAGCCTGGAGGTGTGTTGAGTCAATGTCCTGTTGAAAAACAAATGATAGTCTTACTAAACACAAACAAGATGGGCTGGTGTATTGCTGCAAAATGCTGGGGTAGCCATGCTGATTAAGTGTGCCTTAAATTCTAAATAAATCAGAGACCGTGTCTCCATTAAAGCACCCCCCCCCCCCCCCCCCCCCACCCACTATAACACCTCATCCTCCAAACTTTACGGTGGGAACCTCACATGCAGAGATCATCTGTTCACCTACTCTATGCCTCGCAAAGGCACAGCGGTTTGAACCAAAAATCGCAAATTTGGACTCAAGAGCAAAGAACACATTTCCACCGGTCTATTCTTCTTAATGGTGTCCTTTAGTTGTGGTTTCTTTGCAGCAATTCGACCATGAAGGCCTGAGTCACACAGTCTCCTCTGAAAAGTTGATGTTGAGTTTAACTCTGTGAAGCATTTATTTGGGCTGCAATTTCTGAGGATGGTTTCTGAGAATTTTCTCTAATGAACATGTCCTCTGCAGCAAAGGTAACTCTTCCATTCCTGTGGCAGTACTCATGAGAGCCAACTTCATCTAGCGCTTGATGGTTTTTGAAACTGCACTTGAAGAAACTTTCAAAGTTCTTGAAATGTTCTGTATTGACTGACCTTCATGTCTTAAAGTATTGCTGGACTGTCATTTTTCTTTACTTATTTGAGCTGTTCTTGCCATAATATTGACATAGTCTTTTAATAGGGCTATCTTCTGTATACCACCCCTACCTTGTCACGACACAACTGACTGGCTCAAACATATTAAGAAGGAAAGAAATTCCCCAAATTAACTTTTAGTAAGGCCCACCTATTAATTGAAACGCATTTCAGGTGACTGTCTCATGAAGCTGGTTGAGAGAATGCGAAGAGTGTGGAAAGCTGTCATCAAGGCAAAGGATGGCTATTTGAAGAATTTATCTGAAGAATCTTCAAGAATACTTTTTTGGAACTACATGATACCATATGTGCTATTTCATAGTTTTGATGTCTTCAGTATTATTCTACAATGTAGAAATGAGATAAACCCTGGAATGAGTAGGAGTTCTAAAACCTTTGACATAAACGCAACATGCAACAATTTCAAAGATTTTACTGAGTTACAGTTCATGTAAGGAAATCAGCCAATTGAAATAAATGCATTAGGCCCAAATCCATGGATTTCACATGACTTGGAAGATATGCATCTGTTGGTCACAGAAACAAAAAAAATGGGACTCTGGATTTTTATACATTCAAATTGCATTCCATAAAGTGCAATTGTGTTCATTGTCTTTAGCAATACCTGCCCATACCATAACCCTACCGCCACCATGGGGCGTGTCACAATGGTGACATCAGCGAACAGCTCGCCCACACGCGGCCTGCGCTTCTGAGGCCGGTTCGACGTATAACAAAATTCTCTAAAACAACATTGGAGGTGGCTTATGGTAGAGAAATAAACATACAATTCTCTGGGAACAGTTCTGGTGGACATTCCTGCAGTCAGCATGCCAATTGCACACTACTTCAAAACTTGAGACATCTATGGAATTGTTTGTGTGACAAACCTTCACATTTGTGTAATGATCATGCTATTTAATCAGTTTTTTTGATATGTCGGGTTAATTGATTATCCTGTCAAAGGAGAAATCCTCACTAACAGGGATGTAAACAAATGTGTGCACAACATTTGAGAGAAATAAGCTTTTTTTTCAAATATGGAACATTTTGGGGATCTTTTATTTCAGCTCATGAAACAATGGACCAACATTTTACATGTTGTGTTCGTACATTTGTTCTATGTGCATGCAAAAAATATATAAATACCAAATGTTTCCTGATTTGTCTTATATCGCTCTGACATGGAACAGACACTTCAGAACAAACTTCCTTTTGATTTGTTGGGGGGACTATCTGTTGTTCAATGTCATGAATATGTTATTCAATTTGTTTCTATGGGCTAATAGCCCCATTGGAGTAAAATTGCTGCTTTATGAAAATGTCATATGGTTACAAAATTTGTACAGAAGTACAGTTGAAGTCGGAAGTTTACATACACTTAGATTGGAGTCATTAAAACTTGTTTTTCAACAACTCCACAAATTGTTGTTTACAGACAGATTATTTCACTTATAATTCACTGTATCACAATTCCAGTGGGTCAAAAAGTTTACATACACTATGTTGACTGTGCCTTTAAACAGCTTGGAAAATCCCAGAAAATTATGTAATGGCTTTAGAAGCTTCCGATAGGCTAATTGACATTTGAATCAATTGGAAGTGTACCTGTGGATGTATCTCAAGGCCAATCTCTGTGCCTCTTTGCTTGACATCATGGGAAAATCTAAATAAATCACCTAAGACCTCAGGAAAAGAAAATGTAGACCACCACAAGTCTGGTTCGTCCTTGGGAGTAATTTCCAAACGCCTGAAGGTACCACATTCATCTGTACAAACAATAGTACCCAAGTATAAACACCATGGGATCAAGCAGCCGTCATACTGCCCAGGAAGGAGACGCGTTCTGTCTCCTAGAGATGAACGTACTTTGCTGAGAAAAGTGAAAATCAATCCCAGAACAACAGGAAAGGATCTTGTGAAGATGCTGGAGGAAACAGGTACAAAAGTATCTATATCCACAGTAAAACAAGTCCTATATCGGCATAAACTAAAAGTCCGCTCAGCAAGGAAGAAGCCATTGCCCAAAACTGCCCAAAAAAAGCCAGACTACGGTTTGCAACTGCACATGGGGACAAAGATCATACTTTTTGGAGAAATGTCCTCTGGTCTGATGAAACAAAAATAGAACTGTTTGGCCATAATGACCATCATTATATTTGGAGGAAAAAGGGGGAGGCTTGCAAGCCGAAGAACACCATCCTAACCGTGAAGCACGGGGGTGGCAACATCATGTTGTTGGGGTGCTTTGCTGCAGGAGGGTCTGGTGCACTTCACAAAATAGATGGCATCATGAGGATTGAAAATTATGTGGATATATTGAAGCAACATCTCAAGACATCAGTCAGGAAGTTAAAGCTTGGTCACAAATGAGTTTTCCAAATTGACAATGACCCTAAGCATACTTCCAAAGTTGTGGCAAAATGTCTTAAGGACAACAAAGTCAAGGTATTGGAGTGGCCATCACAAAGCCCTGACCTTATCCTATATGACATTTGTGGGCAGAACTGAAAAGTGTGTGCGAACAAGAGGCCTACAAACCTGATTCAGTTATACCAGCTCTGTCAGGAGGAATGGGCCAAAATTCACCCAACTTATTGTGAGAAGCTTGTGGAAGGCTACCCGAAAGTTAAACATTTTAAAGGCAATGCTACCAAATACTAATTGAGTGTATGTAAACTTGTGATGAAAGAAAGAAAAGCTGAAATAAATCATTCTCTCTAGTATTATCACATTCTTAAAATAAAGTGGTGATCCTAACTGACCTAAGACAGGGAATTTTTACTAGGAGTAAATGTCAGGAATTGTGAAAAACTGAGTAACTGTATTTGGCTAAGGTGTATGTAAACACCACTTCAAATTAGTGGATTCGGCTATTTCAGTAACACCCAATGCTGACAGATGTATAAACTTTAGCACACAGCCATGCAATCTCCATAGAGAAACTTTGGTAGTAGCATTCTACTAACTCCTTACTGAATATCTCAGTTACTTTCAACCTGGCACCTTCATGGGATGCCACCTTTCCCACAAAACAGTTTGTCAAATTTCTGCCCTGCTAGAGCTACCCTGGTCAACTGTAAGTGCTGTTATTGTGAAAGGGAAACGTCTAGGATCCACAAAGTCTCAGCCACGCTCACAGAACAGGACCCCCCGAGTGCTGAATCGTGTAGCGCATAAAAATCGTTGAAACTGCCTTCATTTGGAAGCAAGGTCAGCACAAGAACTGTAAGTTGGGAGCTTCATGAAATGGGTTTCCATTGACAGGCATCCGCTCACAAGCCTAAGATGCTTGCAATGCCAAGCTTTGTCTGGAATGGTGTAAAGCGTGTCGCCATTCGACCCTGAAGCAGTGGAAATGCATTCTCAGGCGTGATGATCACGCTTCACCATCTGGCAATCCGACCGACAAATCTGTGTTTGGCGGATGCCAGGAGAACGCTACCTGCCCCAATGCATAGTTCCAACTGTAAAGTTTGGTGGAGGAGGAATCATGGGGCTGTTTTTCCTGGTTCGGGCTAGGCCCCTTAGTTTCAGTGACCAGAAATCTTAACGCTACAGCATACAATTCTAGAAGATTAGATGCCTCCAACTTTGTGGCAACAGTTTAGGCTCTTTCCTGTTTCTGCACGTCCATACAGAAATGATCCGTCGATCGTTGTGGAAGCTCTTGACTGGCCTGCATAGAGCCCTGACCTCAACCCCATCGAACACCTTGGAAATGCTGACTGTTAGTCAGGCCTAATCGCCCAACATCAGTGCCCATCCTCACTAATGCTCTTGTGGCTGAATGGAAGCACGTCCCCGCAGCAACTTTCCAACATCTGGTGGGAAGCAGAAGTCCCAGAAGACTGGAGGCTGTTACATACTTGTGTTTAATGTTGTGCATATTGTGTAGTACCACATGTCCATATCATAAACTGATTGAGGAATAGTACAACTCTGTTGATTTACCGTACAATATATTTAAGAAATGTTTTGTCATACCCGTGCTATACGGTCTGATATACCACGGCTGGCAGCCAATCAGCATTCAGGGATCGAACCACCCGTTTTATATTAGGGGACATACAATGTGTCTGCAGTAGCATGCAGGCAAGATCATCCAATGAACTATCAAAACATTAATCAATTGGCATAGTCTCTTGAAGGCAAAGTACTATTGAAGCTTGGTATCTATAGGTCCAATCTTGATAGATCAATTCGTTCCATGGGGAATACATCTATCTATCTAGATATCCAGTCTTAATAGATTGTATTTTCTATGGCACGTGTTGTATTTCAGCTTGTTAATCACCAAAGGGAAGGCACTCTTTGCCCCATTGGCTGGGCTTCAGTGGGCTACTTGTATAAGTTTAATTAGTGTTGTGGAACTGACGGGCATCAAGACTCTAAGTTCCTTGAAGTTTCAGGGTTGCCTTTGGCATCACTGACTGACCACGTAATCATTGCTTGGCACATCAGGGATATGGGCTTGGTTTTCAAAAGCTTTCGCTCCACTGATTTGCTGTGCATCCATGAGATTGATCTCAGAGGTTTATCTGAAGCAACATGCGCTCCCTTCCATCCCTTTTAGATTTGGGAGGTGTCTGGCCCCAAAGGGCTTGTGTTGTGTCCTTGCATCTGCCTGGCTCGTCAGAAACAGCCACAAACACACAAGATGGTGGGGTTGGCGGTGGAGGGAGCGAGATTATGATGGGAAAATACTGCCAACATCAGGAGTCGCCTGTGGCCATTATGATTAAAGGCAGACACACTGATACTATCAACTGTTGCTTCAAAAGAAGGCAGATAACACTGGCCAACATTCATTAGGTCTTCAACCCAATTATACACAAACGTCGTCTTATCAATCCCATCTGTAAACGGTCAATATTTCAAAATATTGGAATGTTGGCGTGATAAAAATACAGAAAATGCTAGAAATAAGACATTTTAATAACAGACATCTTTATAAAGGGAAAGCTCTGGCCATGAACTATGTTAACTACTTGGATATTATTATTATGTTCATGTACTGATCTCACTTTTCAGGAGAGCACAGCAAAAATGGCCTCAGTAGTGATTGGGAGGAAGGAGGATTTAAGTGTACAAAAATAAATCAAGTGTCACTAAACTAAGACTGGGGCATGCAGCTGTTTTGAGTATTCAGAAGATGGTGCTATTTGTTGTGGTATGCATTGTTTTCATGAATTTCTTTATTTGTTCCCCATGGCTCTAACAGATGCCCTTTGCAAAAACACAGACTTTAATCTACACTGCCTGCCAGAGACTGAATAATGTTCAGAATACATATTTATACTGTATATATAGTTTTAACATCCTCCAATTTATTCATACTTTTTCTACATCTCTTCTTGTAATGTATTTTTCACCAACAAAATGGACTGACTTTAGTGCCATTAGGGCAGAGCTGTAGCTTAGTAACATTATAATGAAGCTAAGCTTACCACTTACATCAAAGGTCACCGTGTAACAAGACTTAATAGCTAACAGTGTGTACAGCCAAGTGGTAGGAGAACTTGACTCTCATAGCCTTTTGCTCAAATATCTACCCCAACAGACTTCTTTGGAACCCTGTAACAATAGTGATCATGCCCGAGAAACCGGTGTTTAGAGGAACTATTGGCACGGGTTACCAACCTATTCAAATAATGATTGACAGATTTGAATTAAAAACATTATTTTGATGAATTTATTCATACTATATATTTAATCTTTCCACAAGATATAGTCCAGAAACAAATCTAGGGTTGCTACCCAAGCCGGCTGGTCGTTCGTTCTAATGGTTCGGGTGCGAGAGACATGACTCAGTCGTTCAGTCTTTTTGCTCTGTACCAATGGACGCCACCCAGTCGTTCTAAATGTTTCATTGCCATACTGGCTGACAGCGTTGTTATCCCTTGCTTGCCAGCTAGCCAACTACGGCTAACTTACAGTCACGTCAAACAGTGAAGTGTCACGGCCGTTGAATGAAGAGGATCAAGTTGTAGCGTGGTGAGCGTACATATTCCTTTATTATTACGACACCCACAAAAACAATAAACAATCTAAAAACAACCGTGAAGCTAAAGGCTATAGTGCCAACAAACCAAGACAACTACCCACCAAGACAGGTGGGAAAAGGGCTGCCTAAGTATGGTTCCCAATCAGAGACAAAGATAGACAGCTGTCCCTGATTGAGAACCATACCCGGCCAAAACATAGAAACACAAAACATAGACAAATTAACATAGAACGCTGACCCAAACCAGAATAGAGACATAAAAAGCTCTCTAAGGTCAGGGCGTGACATGAAGTAGTTGTAATATTTAAGCTGTTTTCTAGTGAAATTTATTTGGATACATCCATAACAATGAGCTACTGAGGTGTGGTTTCGTCTGGCATAGAAAATGTGCTCACTCGTTAGGACACAGTTGTTCACAGGAGCTAGCCAACAACACAGCTAACACAATAACTTCAAACGGAAGCTGGAAAGACTGCAAACTAGCTTCATTTGCATTTCTTTGTATATATCCATAAAATTATGCCAGCTGATTCATGATTTCGACTGGCTGAGAAACGCTGCCTGCCTCTTTTTCGTCCCGACTCCCAACCCATACATGTTCATTATTATGGGACAGTTGGAGATTCAGAGGGACAGACATCAAGGTTTATACAAATCTTCGCTGTTGAAAACTAAATGTTAGTCTAAAAGAAATGTGAGATAATGTCTAGATGCTTTTTATAGTGGAGATGAAGTTTATAAATTGCCTGGCTGGGCTGATGAGACAGTGGATTGCGCAGTCAGAGAGAATAGAGTAAATTAACATCATGGATTTAGCTGGTGGTATCTTGTGGAATAAACCAGGCTGGAACCAATCAGCATTCAGGATTAGACCCCACCCGTTTTATAATGCACTGTAAATATCCAATCCAACAACAGATGTCTTTAGAACACCGTCTCCGATGTGTATTTTTTTAATGGAATATTGTCAAATGTATTACTTTGATAGACAAGCTGAGGCAAAGCCTCCCAGAGTTCAGGTTCCATATCATCAGTTAGGGCTTTGTCCCAAATGGCACCATATTTCCTTTGTAGTGCACTACTTTAAACCAGGGCCCATTGGGCTCTGGTCAAATGTAGGTCACGATGTAGGGAATAGGGTGCTGTTTGGGATACTTACCTTGGTTTATAGGCCCAGTGACTGCTGTGCTTGACACTGATTAGTCTGTGCTGTCTGTCTGTGTTGGCAGTCATATACTCAGAGGTCATGTAAAATGTACAGGACCCTATTACATGTTAAGATGATAATAAGTCCCTTATATGGGGGACTTTAAATGGTTCTGGACCGGTTGTGATTGACATTTTGGTGTACAAAGCACTCTGTGAAAGTCATAGTGCCTTATAGTTCCAGAAAGCCCCATCTGTCTGCTCAGCGCTACCACTCTCTCAGTGGAGCTGACTTCAAGTGTCAGGTTTCAGACCCTACATTTGCATAGGGAATGACGTGTCACATTTTCTGGCCTATTCAGACAAATGTTCGATTCGATGTGATATTCTCAGGCGGATTTAGAGCTCTCAACATGAGAAAAATATGAAATAATTTCATAGAATTGAATCAAGACCACTTTCTCTTGGTCACAGATGCTTGGGGTGGCAGGTAGCCTAGTGGTTAGAGTGTTGGGCCAGTAACCGAATGGTTGGTGGATCGAATTCCCGAGCAGACAAGGTACAAATATGTCATTCTGAACAAGGTGGTTAACCCACTGTTCCGTCATTGTAAAGAAGAATGTCTTCTTAACTGACTTGCCTAGTTAAATACATCAAAATACATTAAAACTGAAGTTGTAACGAACCTGCGTACATTATAATGTTGTCTCTGTGTCGCTCAGTGGATGTTCAGGATAACATTCTCTGTCAGCAGTCATATGAAATAGTGCCAATATTGTACTGTCCCTGAGTATGATTATATACAGTGTTTATATATATATATATATCAAATCAAATGTATTTATTTAGCCCTTCGTACATCAGCTGGTATCTCAAAGTGCTGTACAGAAACCCAGCCTAGAACCCCAAACAGCAAGCAATGCAGGTGTAGAAGCACGGGGGCTAGGAAAAACTCCCTAGAAAGGCCAAAACCTAGGAAGAAACCTAGAGAGGAACCAGGCTATGAGGGGTGGCCAGTCCTCTTCTGGCTGTGCCGGGTGGAGATTATAACAGAACATGGCCAAGATGTTCAAATGTTCATAAATGACCAGCATGGTCAAATAATAATAATCACAGGCAGAACAGTTGACACTGGAGCAGCAGCACGGCCAGGTGGACTGGGGACAGCAAGGAGTCATCATGCCAGGTAGTCCTGAGGCATGGTCCTAGGGCTCAGGCCCTCCGAGAGAGAGAAAGAAAGAGAGAAAGAGAGAATTAGAGAGCGCATACTTAAATTCACACAGGACACCGGATAAGACAGGAGAAGTACTCCAGATATAACAAACTGACCCTAACCCCCGACACCTAAACTACTGCAGCATAAATACTGGAGGCTGAGACAGGAGGGGTCAGGAGACACTGAAGCCCCCACACCACTAGAGGGATATCTTCAACCATCAACTTACCATCCGGAGACAAGGCCGAGTATAGCCTATATATATACAGTATATATATATATATATTAGTTGTAAAAAAGGGAACATCTTATAGAAAGTGGTTTATAATTTGATTGTTACTATATTTAGAAAGCATTGCAGTCATTTCAAGCCCTATTGCATAACTTTTGTTGAATAGGAAAAACATCATATATGATTTTTAGATATTTTTATCATATATGTATTTAAACAAGCTTGTTTCCTCAAATGAAACTACACCTCAGCAATTTATAACACTTCCAGTTATTGCTTATGGCCATCTCGTAAAAAAATTATTACGTTTGGGTATGTCATTTTAGGAGGAAAATCAACATTTTTTCCCTATCATTACACTTCTGTAATTATGCAAAGTCAACTAGAGACACGCTGTCCGGAAACGGATGTTTTCCTACAGATACACTGGTTCTTCCTCTGGGAAGTAGGAAGTAGGACACATATCCTGCTACCGATTTCATTGCTAAGGGCAACAAAGTGATATCATTCACTTTTGCAGTGAGGTATACAATATTCAAATCCAACTTTTGTGCAGACAGTGTATCAGTGCATCAGTGTATTTCCTAGACAGTATTTGTAATGTATGTATCAACGTGTCTAAGATATAATCCACTTGGATTGGTTGGAATTTAATGTTTAAATTGGAATCGGTTGTGACGCTAAAAGCTTCATTCTCTGGTAGTGAAAAGACATGTTTGGATCTTAATTTGATCCAGTTTGCTACAGCAGGAATATAATCCTTCCGCAAAAGGAAATGTGAATTATTATATGGATTATAATTAAATGGAACATTTTTATAGGGTTTGATACATTTTTCAAAAATCAAGTCTGACATTTTAAAGTGTAAATTTCAAACGTTTAAAACCTTTTTAAAATACACTACAAGTTTGCAATTCCAGTTGAGCTGGAACATTCTGATCTAAAAACCTCATGTAGAGGTTTCAGAGAGAACAACAGACATTCTGTTCTTACCTGTATGAATGTAGAGGTTTCAGAGAGAACAACAGACATTCTGTTCTTACCTGTATGAATGTAGAAAGGTTTCAGTGAGGCCAACAGACATTCTGTTCTTACCTGTATGAATGTAGAAAGGTTTCAGTGAGGCCAACAGACATTCTGTTCTTACCTGTATGAATGTAGAAAGGTTTCAGTGAGGCCAACAGACATTCTGTTCTTACCTGTATGAATGTAGAGGTTTCAGTGAGGCCAACAGACATTCTGTTCTTACCTGTATGAATGTAGAAAGGTTTCAGTGAGGCCAACAGACATTCTGTTCTTACCTGTATGAATGTAGAAAGGTTTCAGTGAGGCCAACAGACATTCAGTTCTTACCTGTATGAATGTAGAAAGGTTTCAGTGAGGCCAATAGACATTCTGTTCTTACCTGTATGAATGTAGAAAGGTTTCAGTGAGGCCAACAGACATTCAGTTCTTACCTCTATGAATGTAGAAAGGTTTCAGTGAGGCCAATAGACATTCTGTTCTTACCTGTATGAATGTAGAAAGGTTTCAGTGAGGCCAACAGACATTCAGTTCTTACCTGTATGAACGTAGAAAGGTTTCAGTGAGGCCAACAGACATTCAGTTCTTACCTCTATGAGTCAGTGCCTCAATTCTCCATAGCTTTGTTCTATTCATAGTATTCACCTCATGCAATTGCTTTCTTGTCGCTCTCTTTTTAACAAACTGTTGACTTACAATAAGTGGAAGAAAGTTTGTCTGTCCCGTTCTTCAATCTGCACCCTATATTCAGAAAGCTGATCTCATCTTGCTGAACTCTTTAACAAATTTGACATTTACAAGTAGGGTGAGAATCACCATCTGGCTTTCATGATGGTTAGATTGACAAGTGTTAAATATCTTCACCCTCTGTTCCTGACTGTGTGCAGCTGTATAGGATAGGAAACTAATATCTATTATCATCACAAGAGGGCTTGTACGATATCTGTTCCTGTTTAATGCACCAGGTCTCTCTGCCTGCGAGTATCCTCTCTAATGTCTCATCTATGATTCATTTTTATTACCCATGATTCCTGAGACAGTGGACCCCCTGTGGCATTTGCACAGAGACAAAGGGCAGGGCAGGAAGTTGGCTGACATCTAATCTGCAGGGAGATGTATGGCTGTTATTTATTGGGAATGCGTCCCAAATTGCGCTCTATAACCTACAGTGTCTAGTGTACTATATTTAACCAGCGCCTATAACGAATAGGGTTCCATGTGGGACCCAGGCTAGGCTAGCTGTCGTACCGGCTGGGCTAGGCTAGCTGTCGTACCGGCTGGGCTAGGCTAGCTGTCGTACCGGCTGGGCTAGGCTAGCTGTCGTACCGGCTGGGCTAGGCTAGCTGTCGTACCGGCTGGGCTAGGCAAGCTGTCGTACCGGCTGGGCTAGGCTAGCTGTCGTACCGGCTGGGCTAGGCTAGCTGTCGTACCGGCTGGGCTAGGCAAGCTGTCGTACCGGCTGGGCTAGGCTAGCTGTCGTACCGGCTGGGCTAGGCTAGCTGTCGTACCGGCTGGGCTAGGCTAGCTGTCGTACCGGCTGGGCTAGGCTAGCTGTCGTACCGGCTGGGCTAGGCTAGCTGTCGTACCGGCTGGGCTAGGCTAGTTATCGTACCGGCTGGGCTAGGCTAGCTGTCGTACATGCTGGGCTAGGCAAGCTGTCGTACCGGCTGGGCTAGGCTAGCTGTCGTACCGGCTGGGCTAGGCTAGCTGTTGTACCGGCTGGGCTAGGCTAGCTGTGTCTGATCTTTGATTTGGTGACAGCCATGAAGGGATCAGCCATTCACGAATACATAGGCAAAATACTGCATATAATGTCTCAAAACACAGGGTCTGCCTATTTCCAATAGGTAAAATAAAATGAAATATAACTCAACCTACAAACGAATCTTGCCCCTGTGTATCTGTGTAAGGCAAAACCCCAACTAGAGCTAGGAGTCTCCTATATTGTACAGATTACTCTAAATAAAACACAATTCTCTATGCTGATTAGTCCCCTGCAGATCATTTTCTCACCTTGTCTCTGTGTACATATTCCTTATCTCCGCATTTTAAAATCACATTTAAATCAGCTACTGCTTTCCTCACTGGCAGAATGGTCAAATGAAAAGACAATATGACTGACAACAGAGCGAGTCTTTTCATTGGTCAAAGCAACACTACTACTGGCAGCCCAGCGTATTCATTTGTCTTAGCTCGGAAATATAAACGGTTGTGATTTTTCTCATTTGAACATCCCTTCTTGATTCTTTATGTGGCCTCTTTTTTTTCTGCCAGTGATAGAAACACATTGAGATAAGAGGCTGCATGGGTTCTAACCATATGAATGAATATTCATCATTTAGGGCTTACCAACAAGACATGTTGCTTCAAAATAATACCTTAGTCACCCTCTCAACAGCCAAACACAAACTCATGTGATATTGATCATTTTGATGTCTTTTATGAATACAATTACACTATTTCATATTCAAAATGTCCAAGGTATGAAATATAAATTGGTCATAAATGTCCCAAGACTATACTGCGGGCGTAATTGGTCATTCACAAGAGAAGATGGACTACCGGGACCAGTATTGCTCAGATTTATAGCCAGCATGCTTTTCAAAAGACGCATAGACTGTTCTGATTTGAGGTAGATGTGCTTAACTCAGACTCATCTAAATCCTCCATACATTTTTGTTCAATGGTCTAACATGCACCAAGCCGACTACAGGGCTCTCGTCTAAAGTAGTGCACTACCCCTATTGGACCTGGTCTAAAGTAGTGCACTACCCCTATTGGACCTGGTCTAAAGCAGTGCACTACCCCTTTGGGACCTGGTCTAAAGTAGTGCCCTACCCCTATGCTCCCTGGTCTAAAGTAGTGCACTACCCCTATTGGACCTGGTCTAAAGCAGTGCACTACCCCTTTGGGACCTGGTCTAAAGTAGTGCCCTACCCCTATGCTCCCTGGTCTAAAGTAGTGCACTACCCCTATGGGCCCTGGTCTAAAGCAGTGCACTACATAGGGATGAGGGTGTAATTTGGTACGCAGACTCTGTCTCTGTCCGGAAGTGTCACCTCCGGACAGGGAGGGTCATCAAATCTCAAGCTAGTCTTTTATGTGACATAATCTTCTTAAACCTGTAGTAAAGCCATTATGTCACCACTCTACCCCTACCAACTCTACCCCTACCCACTCTATCCCTACCCTCTATACCACTACCCTCTGTACCCCTACCCACTCTACCCCTACCCACTCTACCCCTACCCTCTCTACCCCTACCCTCTCTACCACTACCCCCTGTACCCCCTGTACCTCTACCCTCTCTACCCCTACCCACTCTACCCTTACCCTCTCTACCCCTACCCCCTGTATCCCTACCCTCTCTACCCCTACCCACTCTACCCCTACCCTCTCTTATCCTACCCCTGTATCCCTACCCTCTCTACCCCTACCCCTGTACCCCTACCCTCTCTACCCCTACCATCTCTACCCCTACCCTCTCTACCCCTACCCTCTCTACCCCTACCCCTGTACCCATACCCTCTCTAACCCTACCCCCTAGCCCTACACCTGTACCACTATCCTCTCTACCCCTACCAACTCTAATCCTATCTCTGTACCCCTACCTTCTCTACCCCTACCCCTGTACCCCTACCCTCTCTACCCCTACCCCTACCCCTGTACCCCTACCCACTCTACCCCTACCCTCTCTACCCCTACCATCTCTAACCCTACCCTTTCTTCCCCTACCCACTCTACCCCTACCCTGCACACCATAATATCCATCCTCTACCCTTATACAATCCTCAGCCTGGTCTAATAGACCATAGAATATAGACTAAGTAATATAGGAAACTTAAATCTGGGACACAAAAATTTGCATTTTATCTAATTATTAACTGTTCAACAACTTACTACTTTTATTTAAATTTACCCCCACTCCTCTACCCCTAACCTGCCCTTTATCCTACCACTCCTCTAACCTGGCCACGATCCTACCACTCCTCTAACCTGCCCACCATCCTACCTCTCCTCTACCTCCAACCTACCACCATCCTACCACTCCCCTACCCTGCCCACCACCCTACCACTCCCCTACCATGCCCACCATCCTACCACTCCTCTACCTCTACCCCGCCCACCATCCTACCACTCCTCTACCTCTACCCCGCCCACCATCCTACCACTCCTCTACCTCCACCCCGCCCACCATCCTACCACTCCTCTACCTACACCCCGCCCACCATCCTACCACTCCTCTACCTCTACCCTGTTCACCATCCTACCACTCCTCTACCCTGCCCATCATACCTACCACGACTCTGCCCTGCCCATTGTCCTACCACTTACCTGCCCACCCTCCTATCATTCCTCTAACCTGCCCACCATCCTACCACTTACCTGCCCACCATCCTACAACACCTCTACCTAACCCACCATCCTACCACACCTCTATCCCTAACCTGCCCACCATCCTTCTACTCCTCTAACCTGCCCACCATCCTACCACACGTCTACCTAACCCACCACCCTACCACTTACCTAACCACCATCCTACCACTCCTCTAACCTAACCCACCATCCTACCACTTTATCCCGAACCTGCCTACCATCATACCACTCCTATACCTCTACAATGCCCACCATCCTTCCACTCCTCTAACCTCCCCACCATCCTACCACTCCTCTAACGTGCCCACCATCCTTCCACTCCTCTACCTCTACCCTGCCCACCATCCTTCCACTCCTCTAACCTCGCCACCATCCTACCACTCCTCTAACGTGCCCACCATCCTTCCACTCCTCTAACCTCCCCACCACCCAACCACTCCTCTAACCTACCCACCATCCTACCACTCCTCTACCTCTAACCTGCCCACCATCCTACCAATCCTCTACCTCTAACCTGCCGACCATCCTACCACTCCTCTAACCTCCCCACCATCCTACCATTCCTCTACCCTGCCTACCATCCTACCACTCCTCTAACGTGCCCACCATCCTTCCGCTCCTCTACCTCTAACCTGCCCACCATCCTACCACTCCTCTACCTCTACCTTGCCCACCATCCTACCACTCCTCTACCATACCCACCATCCTACCACTCCTCTACCTCTAACCTGCCGACCATCCTACCACTCCTCTAACCTCCCCACCATCCAACCACTCCTCTAACCTACCCACCATCCTACCACTCCTCTACCTCTAACCTGCCCACCATCCTTCCACTCCTCTACCTCTACCTTGCCCACCATCCTACCACTCCTCTACCATACCCACCATCCTACCACTCCTCTACCTCTAACCTGCCGACCATCCTACCACTCCTCTAACCTCCCCACCATCCAACCACTCCTCTAACCTGCCCACCATCCTACCACTCCTCTACCTCTAACCTGCCCACCATCGTACCAATCCTCTACCTCTACCCTGCCCACCATCCTACCAATCCTCTAACCTGCCCACCATCCTACCACTCCTCTACCCTGCCTACCATCCTACCACTCCTCTAACCTACCCACCATCCTACCACTCCTCTTCCTCTAACCTGCCCACCATCCTTCCACTCCTCTACTTCTACCTTGCCCACCATCCTACCACTCCTCAACCATACCCACCATCCTACCACTCATCTACCTCTAACTTGCCCACCATCCTACCACTCTTCTAACGTGCCCACCATCCTACCACTCCTCTAACCTGCCCACCATCCTACCACTTACCTGCCCACCATCCTACCACACCTCTACCTAACCCACCACCCTACCACTTACCTAACCACCATCCTACCACTCCTCTAACCTAACCCACCACCCTACCACTTTATCCCGAACCTGCCTAGCATCATACCACTCCTATACCTCTACAATGCCCACCACCCTACCACTCCTCTAACCTCACCACCATCCTACCACTCCTCTAGCGTGCCCACCATCCTTCCACTCCTCTACCTCTACCCTGCCCACCATCCTACCACTCCTCTAACCTCCCCACCACCCAACCACTCCTCTAACCTACCCATCATCCTACCACTCCTCTACCTCTAACCTGCCCACCATCCTACCACTCCTCTACCTCTACCCTGCCCACCATCCTACCACTCCTCTACCCTGCCCACCATCCTACCACTCCTCTAACCTGCCCACCATCCTTCCACTCCTCTAACCTCACCACCATCCTACCACTCCTCTAGCGTGCCCACCATCCTTCCACTCCTCTACATCTACCCTGCCCACCATCCTACCACTCCTCTAACCTCCCCACCACCCAACCACTCCTCTAACCTACCCACTATCCTACCACTCTTCTACCTCTAACCTGCCCACCATCCTACCAATCCTCTACCCTGCCTACCATCCTACCACTCCTCTAACGTGCCCACCATCCTTCCACTCCTCTACCTCTACCCTGCCCACCATCCTTCCACTCCTCTACCTCTACCCTGCCCACCATCCTACCACTCCTTTACCCTGCCCACCATCCTACCACTCCTCTACCTCTACCCTGCCCACCATCCTTCCATTCCTCTACCTCTACCCTGCCCACCATCCTTCCACTCCTCTAACCTCCCCACCATCCTACCACTCCTCTAACGTGCCCACCATCCTTCCACTCCTCTACCTGTACCCTGCCCACCATCCTTCCACTCCTCTAACCTCACCACCATCCTACCACTCCTCTAACGTGCCCACCATCCTTCCACTCCTTTATCTCTACCCTGCCCACCATCCTACCACTCCTCTATCCTCCCCACCACCCAACCACTCCTCTAACCTACCCACCATCCTACCACTCCTCTACCTCTAACCTGCCCACCATCCTACCACTCCTCTACCTCTACCCTGCCCACCATCCTACCACTCCTCTACCCTGCCCACCATCCTACCATTCCTCTACCCTGCCTACCATCCTACCACTCCTCTAACGTGCCCACCATCCTTCCACTCCTCTACCTCTAACCTGCCCACCATCCTACCACTCCTCTACCTCTACCATGCCCACCATCCTACCACTCCTCTACCTCTAACCTGCCCACCATCCTTCCACTCCTCTACTTCTACCTTGCCCACCATCCTACCACTCCTCTACCTCTAACTTGCCCACCATCCTACCACTCATCTAACCTGCCCACCATCCTACCACTTACCTGCCCACCATCCTACCACACCTCTACCTAACCCACCACCCTACCACTTTATCCCGAACCTGCCTAGCATCATACCACTCCTATACCTCTACAATGCCCACCACCCTACCACTCCTCTACCTCTACTCTGCCCACCATCCTTCCACTCCTCTAACCTCCCCACCACCCAACCACTCCTCTAACCTACCCACCATCCTACCACTCCTCTACCTCTACCCTGCCCACCATCCTACCACTCCTCTAACCTGCCCACCATCCTACCATTCCTCTACCCTGCCTACCATCCTACCACTCCTCTAACGTGCCCACCATCCTTCCACTCCTCTACCTCTACCCTGCCCACCATCCTTCCACTCCTCTACCTCTACCATGCCCACCATCCTACCACTCCTCTAACCTGCCCACCATCCTACCACTCCTCTACCCTGCCCACCATCCTACCACTCCTCTAACGTACCCACCATCCTTCCACTACTCTATCCCTAACCTGCCCACAATACTACAACTTACCTGCCCACCATCCTACCACACCTCCACCCCTACCCTGCCCACCATCCTACCATTACTCTATGCCTACCCTGCCCACCATCCTACCTCTCCTCTATGCCTAACCTGCCCACCATCCTACCATTCCTCTACCCTGCCTACCATCCTACCACTCCTCTAACGTGCCCACCATCCTTCCACTCCTCTACCTCTACCCTGCCCACCATCCTTCCACTCCTCTACCTCTACCATGCCCACCATCCTACCACTCCTCTAACCTGCCCACCATCCTACCACTCCTCTACCCTGCCCACCATCCTACCACTCCTCTAACGTACCCACCATCCTTCCACTACTCTATCCCTAACCTGCCCACAATACTACAACTTACCTGCCCACCATCCTACCACACCTCCACCCCTACCCTGCCCACCATCCTACCATTACTCTATGCCTACCCTGCCCACCATCCTACCTCTCCTCTATGCCTAACCTGCCCACCATCCTATCACTCCTCTACCCTGCCCACCATCCTACCACTCCTCTAACCTGCCGACCATCCTACCACTCCTCTACCTCTAACCTGCCGACCATTCTACCAGTCCTTCACCCTGCCCACCATCCTACCACTCCTCTAACCTGCCGTCATCCTACCACTTCTCTACCTATTCCCTGCCCACCATCCTACCAGTCCTCTAACCTGCACACTATCCTATCACTCCTCTATCCCTACCCTGCCCACCATCCTACCACTCCTCTAACCTGCCCACCGTCCTACAACTCCTCTAACCTGCCCAACATCCTACCACTCCTCCACCCTGAAAACCATCCTACCACTCATCTCCCTCTACCCTGCATACCATCCTACCACCCCTCTACCTTTACCCTGCCCACCACCCTACCACTCATCCACCCTGCCCACCATCCTACCACTCCTCTACCTCTACCCTGCCCACCATCCTACCACTCGTCCATCCTGCCCACCATCCTACCACACCTCCACCCTGCCCACCATCCTACCACTCCTCCACCCTGCCCACCATCCTACCACTCCTTCACCCTGCCCACCATCCTACCACTCATCCACCCTGCCCACCATCCTACCACTCATCCACCCTGCCCACCATCCTACCACTCCTCCACCCTGAAAAACATCCTACCACTCCTCTACATCTACCTTGCCCCCCATCCTACCACTAATCTACCCTGCCCACCATCCTACCACTCCTCTATCCTGCCGACCATACTACCACTCCTCCGACCCTGCACACCATCCTAACAATTCTCTATCTCTACCCTGCCCACCATCCTACCACTCATCTATCCCTAACCTGCCTCTCTTCTATCCCTAACCTGCCCACCACCCTACCACTCATCCACCCTAGCCACCATCCTACCACTCCTCTACCTCACCCACCATCCTACCACCCCTCTACCTCTACCCTGCCCACCTTCCTTCCACTCCCTTAACCTGCCTCTCCTCTTTCCCTAACCTGTCCACTGTCCTACCCCTCCTCTACCCTGCCCACCACCCTACCACACATCCACCCTGCTCACCATCCTACCACTCCTCTCCCTCTACCCTGCCCACCATCCTACCACTCCTCCACACTGAAAACCATCCTACCACTCCTCTACATCTACCTTGAACACCATCCTACCACTCCTTTACCCTGCCCCCCATCCTACCACCCCTCTACCTTTACCCTGCCCACCATCCTACCACTCCTGTACCCTGCCCACCATCCTACCACTCCTCCACCCTGAAAACCATCCTACCACTCCTCTACATCTACCTTGCACACCATCCTACCACTCCTTTACCCTGCCCCCCATCCTACCACCCCTCTACCTGTACCCTGCCCACCACCCTACCACTCATCCACCCTGCCCACTATCCTACCACTCCTCTACCCTGCCCACTATCCTACCACTCCTCTACCCTGCCCACCACCCTACCACTCATCCACCCTGCCCACTATCCTACCTCTCCTCTACCTCTACCCTGCCCACCATCCTACCACTCATCCACTATCCTACCACTCCTCTACCCTGCCCACTATCCTACCACTACTCTACCTCTACCCTGCCCACCATCCTACCAATCCTCTAACCTGCCCACCATCCTACCATTCCTCTACCCTGCCTACCATCCTACCACTCCTCTAACCTACCCACCATCCTACCACTCCTCCATCCTGCCCACTATCCTGCCACTCCTCTACCTCTACCCTGCCCCCCACCCTACCACTCCTCCACCCTGCCCACTATCCTACCACTCCTCTACCTCTAACCTGCCCACCATCCTTCCACTCCTCCACTCTGCCCACCATCCTACCACCCCTCCATCCTGCCCACCATCCTACCACTCATCCACCCTGCCCACCATCCTACCACTCCTCCATCCTGCCCACCATCCTACCACTCCTCTACCTCTACCCTGCCCACCACCCTACCACTCCTCCATCCTGCCCACCATCCTACCACTCCTCCATCCTGCCCACTATCCTACCACTCCTCTACCTCCACCCTGCCCACCATCCTACCACTCATCCATCCTGCCCACCATCCTACTACTCCTCCACCCTGCCCACCATCCTACCACTCCTCTACCTCTAACCTGCCCACCATCCTACCACTCCTCCACCTCTTCCTCTCATCATATTTTCTTGCAGACATTAATATTTTATGGTCATAGATAGTTAAATATTTAACTAGTCTGGCCATCCCAGTCCTTCCTCTGACAATTAGAGCATTGATATTGAAATGGAGTATATATCCTCTGGTGTGTGATCGAGCTAGTGATTATCAGTACAAGTCCTTCAGCATGTTGTTTTTTATTATTGAAGGATGACAAATGAGCACATATTGTGCTTGTACTTATCCTTTACTTGATCATTAAAAACATATGAAATCCTTTCAAAGAATAATTAGAAAATAAGAGAAAATAGCCTCTCAGTTCAAGCCTTGAAGATACTGTCAATGTGACACAGGCCTGGAAGTATTGTCTACAGCACTGATTGAATGACTCAGGCCTGGAAGTATTGTCTACAGCACTGATTGATCGACTCAGGTCTGGAAATATTATTTACAGCACTGCTTAGATGAACATGGCTTCAGAGACTTCTCATTTGTTTGGTGATGTACTGTGCATTCTGTCTTTGCTTTGAAACCTTTGGTAGAAATAAAGCAGAGAAAATATGGTAAGTCCCTAACAGCAGAGAAATTACAGTAAGTCCCTAACAGCAGAGAAATTACAGTAAGTCCCTAACAGCAGAGAAAGTACAGTAAGTCCCTAAAAGTACAGTAAGTCCCTAACAGCAGAGAAAGTACAGTAAGTCCCTAACAGCAGAGAAAGTACAGTAAGTCCCTAACAGCAGAGAAAGTACAGTAAGTCCCTAACAGCAGAGAAAGTACAGTAAGTCCCTAACAGCAGAGAAAGTACAGTAAGTCCCTAACAGCAGAGAAAGTACAGTAAGTCCCTAACAGCAGAGAAATTACAGTAAGTCCCTAACAGCAGAGAAAGTACAGTAAGTCCCTAACAGCAGAGAAAGTACAGTAAGTCCCTAACAGCAGAGAAAGTACAGTAAGTCCCTAACAGCAGAGAAATTACAGTAAGTAAGTCCCTAACAGCAGATAAAGTACAGTAAGTTCCTAACAGCAGAGAAAGTACAGTAAGTCCCTAACAGCAGAGAAAGTACAGTAAGTCCCTAACAGCAGAGAAATTACAGTAAGTAAGTCCCTAACAGCAGTGAAAGTACAGTAAGTCCCTAACAGCAGAGAAAGTACAGTAAGTCCCTAACAGCAGAGAAAGTACAGTAAGTCCCTAACAGCAGAGAAAGTACAGTAAGTCCCTAAAAGTACAGTAAGTCCCTAACAGCAGAGAAAGTACAGTAAGTCCCTAACAGCAGAGAAAGTACAGTAAGTCCCTAACAGCAGAGAAAGTACAGTAAGTCCCTAACAGCAGAGAAAGTACAGTAAGTCCCTAACAGCAGAGAAATTACAGTAAGTAAGTCCCTAACAGCAGTGGAAGTACAGTAAGTCCCTAACAGCAGAGAAAGTACAGTAAGTCCCTAACAGCAGATAAAGTACAGTAAGTCCCTAACAGCAGAGAAAGTACAGTAAGTCCCTAACAGCAGAGAAAGTACAGTAAGTCCCTAACAGCAGAGAAAGTACAGTAAGTCCCTAACAGCAGAGAAATTACAGTAAGTCCCTAACAGCAGAGAAAGTACAGTAAGTCCCTAACAGCAGAGAAAGTACAGTAAGTCCCTAACAGCAGAGAAAGTACAGTAAGTCCCTAACAGCAGAGAAATTACAGTAAGTCCTTACAAAGGACAGTAAGTCCTTACAAAACATGCTGACGTACAAAAGTAAGCAAGCACACTATACTTTGAACTTGTAAGTCAAGAGCAGGTCATTCAATTCAGATCCCAGGTTATTAAACATAGCTTTCCTTCACTCCCGACCAAACAGACAACGTTTCTACAGACAACGTTTCTATAGATTCTATAGTTTCTATAGATTATATAGGTTAATTGTGTTGAGTTACAGTACTGTACAAAGTTCACTAAAAATGGTCAATCTAATTATCAAGGAGAATCCAAGTTTAATTTCACAGATTGGCAACAGCTTTCAGTTTACTCCCAGTGAAGATCACAAGGGTACATACAGTATATAGAGGACTCTGTTGCCCAGAGTCTCTGAAAGACTGTCAGACGTTGACAGCTTCCAACAATAGAAGCCAAGGGGATGTGGATGTAATGTGAAAAGAGTCAAATCCTTCCTGTTACCTAGGCCTGTCTTGAACCCTGCACAAGGAGAAGTAGATGCACCTACACTAGCAATGTTCTCTTCAAGGTGGCTTCTTTCACCTTGTCACCAGATTAATAAATCATCTGTGAAAATGTAGCATCATAGTAATGGCTTTCAAAGCAAGCTGCCTTGTTTGGCGATAGGTGCTGTTGCAATCTCTCTCTTTAAAAATGAATGTGTTAAATAAAATAAAAATCTCCATTACCTTTCTCTAACATTGCCATTTCACCTTGTTTCTCAAGCCTCACACACTCTGGGAAAGTCTACAGAGTTAGAGAAATCCAAAGTAAAGTAGTGAATGTATAAATCTGTGTGGTTCTACTAAAAAACCCATCCAGTTAGGGGTTTGAACTATCATTTTAAGAAAGTATCTCTCTTGTTGCAGTATATGGCGGATGGTTAAGTTCATTTCATGATTTAATTTCTAAAAAAACAATGTTTATATAGGCTTAATACAATACTCATTGTTTGATAACTCCAAGATTCACATGGACAGTTTCTGCTAGCAGACATGACTGCCATTCTTTGTTTGTGAAATGTGTCTTTTTGGTAGCGTTGTTGGCCAAATGGTACAAATGGTACAAATGGTTACAAATGGTTAATGTATGGAAAATAAAGGGGGAAATAAATAAGTAAATATGGGTTGTATTTACACTATACATGGGTGAAGGTTTTTGGGGCTAGGGTGAATGCAGCCCGACTTGATCGGTTTTACGTTTCCAGGAATCAGATCATCACATATAAGCATGGCTCAGCTGTCTATTTCACCAGGGCCCCAGCAGGCATCCTATTGGAAGTTTAATGTAAATCTCTTACAAGATGCCACTTTTTGCTCAGGTTTATAGACCTTTTGGGAAAGGTGGGGGTGGGGGCAGCGAAGAGAGTCTCTGAGTCAATGGTGGGATGTGGTGAAAGTCCAAATTTGGCTTTACTGTCAACAGTATAGAGCCCTCTCATCTTGGGGGAACTTGAGCATAGTATTATTGAGATGGAGGGGCAAGGCAATGTAGGCCTCCAGGCTAATTTAGCTGAATTACATAGGGACCTGGGTAGTTTTTTCCAGGTTAAAGCAAAGGGAACACTTGTAAGAGGTTCTCCACATGCTCAAGGAGATGAATGCTCCCAGCTCCTTCTTCTTTGGTTTGGAAAGTAAGTAAGTCCCTAACTGTCTGATGGGCGGGTGACCTCTGTGGTGGGTGAGATGCGGGAGTGGACTGTGGAGTTTTATACTGAGTTGTATAGGGGCAGAAGTGTGTGGGCTCAGGTCTTGTTCGCAGGACTCCCTAAGCTCTCTCTGGTCCAGAGGGATGAAATGGACATTCCTCTGTTGTCCAATGAACTGGCATAGGCCATAACCCAGATGTCCCCCGGCCGTGCACCAGGGGTCAATGGACTCCCAGTGGAGTTTTATACAAAATTCTGGGGAACACTTGGACTTCTTTTGCGTGTTGCATGAATGCGTCGGGGTAGGAGAGTTGCCGATGAGCTGCCGTCAGGCGGCTCTGACTCCCCTGCCCAAGAAAGGGGACTCTGACTCCCCTGCCCAAGAAAGGGGACTCTGACTCCCCTGCCCAAGAGAGGGGACTCGGACTTCCCTGCCCAAGAAAGGGGACTCTGACTTCCCTGCCCAAGAAAGGGGACTCTGACTCCCCTGCCCAAGAAAGGGGACTTGTGTGAACTTAAGAGCTGGAGGCCTGTGGCATTGCTTTGTTCGGACTACAAAATATTTGCCAAGGACCTCTCTAACAGACTGAAGTCCCATCTGGACTCGATAGTACATAAGGACCAAACATCTTGTGTACCGGGATGCCCATTCACGGACATCTTGTTCTCAATCAGGGACACGTTGGACTTGTCGAGAGGTTCTAATGTGAACTTTGAACTGGTCTCTTTAGATCAAGAGAAGGCTTTTTGATAGAGTGGACCATGAGTATCTGTTTAATGTGATGTCTGTGTTTGCATTTGGGAATAGTTCTTTGAACCGATCTCAAAGGGATGGCTGGTTTGTGGAAAATAAGCTCCTCCCACACCCACAGCCCAGGCTCCACACCCCCTTCTCGTGTGGGCCTTAACATGTCTGAGCCAGTAAGGGGGGTGTTTGAGCGGCCAAAGGGGGAGGGGCCAACAATGTTTCCACCACTGCAGGTGACGGCAGAGACTGGAGACTGGCAAAGGGGGTCTGGAGGACTTGTTAGATGTTAACACTCTGAGCCTGGGGGAGTTTGAAGGGCTGGGAGGTAAACCCCACTACAACCTCTGCATTAAGATGAGGAACGTTAGGAGCCTAACAGGAGTGAAGGCACATCAGCAGCAGGGGGTATGTGGGGAAGAGAGTATGGTGGGTTTTAGATGGAGGGGGCTCTACAAACCCCCAGTACCAAAGAGGTCAGGGGACCTCCAGTGGAGGGTTCTTCATGGAGCCCTGGCCACTAACAGCTGGTTGGTATGGATTGAACCGGGAATTGAACCGGGATGTCCTTTCTGTCTTATGAAATAAACTGTGATTCATGTGTTTATTCTGTGCGCCAGGTTAATGCCATTAATGTCGCTGTTGAAATGTTTGTGTGAGAGGTTGGGGGTGGTTTCTACTGTTGGGATGTTTATAATGGGGTACAGGTATTCAAATAAGGAGAAGGCCAAATGTGTTTTGTTGAATTTTCTGTTTGCTCAGGCAATGTTGGCTATTTGTGGCTATTTTAACAAGGAGGAACAGGGTCAAAGTTGGGGGGATAACAGACCCTTTACTTTTATTTAATGGGATGGTCTCTGCACGCCTTAGGGTAGAATTTGAGTTCTTTAGAATTATGAAAAGAGATATGGTGTGTTGGGGGGGGGGGGGCTGTCTGTATAGCTGGGGAAGATGTTTCAGGAGATATGGTGTGTTGAGGGGGGCTGTCTGTATAGCTGGGGATGATGTTTCAGGAGATATGGTGTGTTGGGGGGGCTGTCTGTATAGCTGGGGAAGATGTTTTGGATATACGGTTGTAGAAGTGGTAAGGTATTTTGGTTATTGTGAAGTGTGGTGTTGTTTTGTATCATGTGGTAGAGGGAAAGGCCAGTATGGTCCATGTATACAGTACAAGATATATTTTGGTGTTTTATTTTTAAGGGCGGGTGGTGAGGTTTTAATGAAATGAGAATGTTTCATTAAAGACAGACCAAATATATATATATATTTTTTGATGTATCTCTCGCTCTCTAACAATTTGAAAGAAGGCACTCTGTTACCTTCATTATTTTTTGGGGATGTGTTTTTAAAGAAAGACACTGGGAAGACACACTCCCTTTGTCAGGGTAGAGAGAAGACAGACACTCCCTATGTCAGGGTAGAGAGAAGACAGACACTCCTTATGTCAGGGTAGAGAGAAGACAGACACTCCCTATGTCAGGGTAGAGAGAAGACAGACTCTCCTTATGTCAGGGTAGAGAGAAGACAGACACTCCCTATGTCAGGGTAGAGAGAAGACACACTCCCTTTGTCAGGGTAGAGAGAAGACAGACACTCCCTATGTCAGGGTAGAGAGAAGACAGACACTCCCTATGTCAGGGTAGAGAGAAGACAGACACTCCTTATGTCAGGGTAGAGAGAAGACAGACACTCCCTATGTCAGGGTAGAGAGAAGACAGACACTCCCTATGTCAGGGTAGAGAGAAGACAGACTCTCCTTATGTCAGGGTAGAGAGAAGACAGACACTCCCTATGTCAGGGTAGAGAGAAGACAGACACTCCCTATGTCAGGGTAGAGAGAAGACAGACACTCCTTATGTCAGGGTAGAGAGAAGACAGACACTCCCTATGTCAGGGTAGAGAGAAGACATAGTCTACAGCACCTCCACCAACAGATACTCCCAGTGGTGTAAAGTACTTAATTTAAAATACCAAAATTAGTTTTTTGGGGTATGTGCACTTTACTTCCCTTCCTTCCTAAAGAAAATAATTAACATTTTTACTCCGTACATTTTCCCTGACATCCAAACGTTACATTTTGAATGCTTAGCAGGACAGGAAAAGGGTCCAATTCACACAACATCCCAGGTCATCCCTACTGCCTCTGATCTGGTGCTCATTATACACACATGCTTCATTTGTAAATTATGTCTCAGTGTTGGATTAGGCTCCTGGCTCTCCGTACATAAAATATAAAACAATAACACGGAGCCATCTGGTTGACTTAATATGAGGAATTTGTGATTATTTATACTTTTACTATTACTTTTTAAGTATATTTAAAACAAAATACTTTCAGAATTTTACTCAAAGTAATATTTTACTGGGTGACTTTCAGTTTTACTTCGAGGCATTTTCTATTAAGGTATCTTTAAAGCCAGGGTCAGATACTCCCTATGTCAGGGTCAGATACTCCCTATGTCAGGGTCAGATACTCCCTATGTCAGGGTCAGATACTCCCTATGTCAGGGTCAGATACTCCCTATGTCAGGGTCAGATACTCCCTATGTCAGGGTCAGATACTCCCTATGTCAGGGTCAGATACTCCCTATGTCAGGGTCAGATACTCCCTATGTCAGGGTCAGATACTCCCTATGTCAGGGTCAGATACTCCCTATGTCAGGGTCAGATACTCCCTATGTCAGGGTCAGATACTCCCTATGTCAGGGTCAGATACTCCCTATGTCAGGGTCAGATACTCCCTATGTCAGGGTCAGATACTCCCTATGTCAGGGTCAGATACTCCCTATGTCAGGGTCAGATACTCCCTATGTCAGGGTCAGATACTCCCTATGTCAGGGTCAGATACTCCCTATGTCAGGGTCAGATACTCCCATGTCAGGGTCAGATACTCCCTATGTCAGGGTCAGATACTCCCTATGTCAGGGTCAGATACTCCCTATGTCAGGGTCAGATACTCCCTATGTCAGGGTCAGATACTCCCTATGTCAGGGTCAGATACTCCCTATGTCAGGGTCAGATACTCCCTATGTCAGGGTCAGATACTCCCTATGTCAGGGTCAGATACTCCCCATGTCAGGGTCAGATACTCCCCATGTCAGGGTCAGATACTCCCTATGTCAGGGTCAGATACTCCCCATGTCAGGGTCAGATACTCCCCATGTCAGGGTCAGATACTCCCCATGTCAGGGTCAGATACTCCCTATGTCAGGGTCAGATACTCCCCATGTCAGGGTCAGATACTCCCCATGTCAGGGTCAGATACTCCCTATGTCAGGGTCAGATACTCCCTATGTCAGGGTCAGATACTCCCCATGTCAGGGTCAGATACTCCCTATGTCAGGGTCAGATACTCCCTATGTCAGTGTCAGATACTCCCCATGTCAGGGTCAGATACTCCCTATGTCAGGGTCAGATACTCCCTATGTCAGGGTCAGATAATCCCTATGTCAGGGTCAGATACTCCCCATGTCAGGGTCAGATACTCCCCATGTCAGGGTCAGATACTCCCCATGTCAGGGTCAGATACTCCCTATGTCAGGGTCAGATACTCCCCATGTCAGGGTCAGATACTCCCTATGTCAAGGTCAGATACTCCCTATGTCAGGGTCAGATACTCCCTATGTCAGGGTCAGATACTCCCTATGTCAGGGTCAGATACTCCCTATGTCAGGGTCAGATACTCCCTATGTCAGGGTCAGATACTCCCTATGTCAGGGTCAGATACTCCCTATGTCAAGTTCAGATACTCCCTATGTCAGGGTCAGATACTCCCTATGTCAAGGTCAGATACTCCCTATGTCAAGGTCAGATACTCCCTATGTCAAGGTCAGATACTCCCTATGTCAGGGTCAGATACTCCCTATGTCAGGGTCAGATACTCCCCATGTCAGGGTCAGATACTCCCTATGTCAGGGTCAGATACTCCCCATGTCAGGGTCAGATACTCCCTATGTCAGGGTCAGATACTCCCTATGTCAGGGTCAGATACTCCCCATGTCAGGGTCAGATACTCCCCATGTCAGGGTCAGATACTCCCCATGTCAGGGTCAGATACTCCCCATGTCAGGGTCAGATACTCCCTATGTCAGGGTCAGATACTCCCCATGTCAGGGTCAGATACTCCCCATGTCAGGGTCAGATACTCCCTATGTCAGGGTCAGATACTCCCTATGTCAGGGTCAGATACTCCCCATGTCAGGGTCAGATACTCCCTATGTCAGGGTCAGATACTCCCTATGTCAGGGTCAGATACTCCCCATGTCAGGGTCAGATACTCCCTATGTCAGGGTCAGATACTCCCTATGTCAGGGTCAGATACTCCCTATGTCAGTCAGATACTCCTATGTCAGGTCAGATACTCCCTATGTCAGGGGCAGATACTCCCTATGTCAGGGTCAGATACTCCCTATGTCAGGGTCAGATACTCCCTATGTCAGGGTCAGATACTCCCTATGTCAGGGTCAGATACTCCCCATGTCAGGGTCAGATACTCCCTATGTCAAGGTCAGATACTCCCTATGTCAGGGTCAGATACTCCCTATGTCAAGGTAAGATACTCCCTATGTCAGGGTCAGATACTCCCCATGTCAGGGTCAGATACTCCCCATGTCAGGGTCAGATACTCCCTATGTCAGGGTCAGATACTCCCCATGTCAGGGTCAGATACTCCCTATGTCAGGGTCAGATACTCCCTATGTCAGGGTCAGATACTCCCTACGTCAAGGTCAGATACTCCCTATGTCAGGGTCAGATACTCCCTATGTCAGGGTCAGATACTCCCTATGTCAGGGTCAGATACTCCCTATGTCAGGGTCAGATACTCCCTATGTCAAGGTCAGATACTCCCTATGTCAGGGTCAGATACTCCCCATGTCAGGGTCAGATAACTCAATATGTCAGGGTCAGATACTCCCCATGTCAGGGTCAGATACTCCCCATGTCAGGGTCAGATACTCCCTATGTCAGGGTCAGATACTCCCTATGTCAGGGTCAGATACTCCCCATGTCAGGGTCAGATACTCCCCATGTCAGGGTCAGATACTCCCCATGTCAGGGTCAGATACTCCCCATGTCAGGGTCAGATACTCCCTATGTCAGGGTCAGATACTCCCCATGTCAGGGTCAGATACTCCCCATGTCAGGGTCAGATACTCCCTATGTCAGGGTCAGATACTCCCTATGTCAGGGTCAGATACTCCCCATGTCAGGGTCAGATACTCCCTATGTCAGGGTCAGATACTCCCTATGTCAGGGTCAGATACTCCCCATGTCAGGGTCAGATACTCCCTATGTCAGGGTCAGATACTCCCTATGTCAGGGTCAGATACTCCCTATGTCAAGGTCAGATACTCCCTATGTCAGGGGCAGATACTCCCTATGTCAGGGTCAGATACTCCCCATGTCAGGGTCAGATACTCCCTATGTCAGGGTCAGATACTCCCTATGTCAGGGTCAGATACTCCCCATGTCAGGGTCAGATACTCCCTATGTCAAGGTCAGATACTCCCTATGTCAGGGTCAGATACTCCCTATGTCAAGGTAAGATACTCCCTATGTCAGGGTCAGATACTCCCCATGTCAGGGTCAGATACTCCCCATGTCAGGGTCAGATACTCCCTATGTCAGGGTCAGATACTCCCCATGTCAGGGTCAGATACTCCCTATGTCAGGGTCAGATACTCCCTATGTCAGGGTCAGATACTCCCTACGTCAAGGTCAGATACTCCCTATGTCAGGGTCAGATACTCCCTATGTCAGGGTCAGATACTCCCTATGTCAGGGTCAGATACTCCCTATGTCAGGGTCAGATACTCCCTATGTCAAGGTCAGATACTCCCTATGTCAGGGTCAGATACTCCCCATGTCAGGGTCAGATAACTCAATATGTCAGGGTCAGATACTCCCCATGTCAGGGTCAGATACTCCCTATGTCAGGGTCAGATACTCCCTATGTCAAGGTCAGATACTCCCTATGTCAGGGTCAGATACTCCCCATGTCAGGGTCAGATACTCCCCATGTCAGGGTCAGATACTCCCTATGTCAGGGTCAGATACTCCCCATGTCAGGGTCAGATACTCCCCATGTCAGGGTCAGATACTCCCTATGTCAGGGTCAGATACTCCCTATGTCAGGGTCAGATACTCCCCATGTCAGGGTCAGATACTCCCTATGTCAGGGTCAGATACTCCCTATGTCAGGGTCAGATACTCCCCATGTCAGGGTCAGATACTCCCTATGTCAGGGTCAGATACTCCCTATGTCAGGGTCAGATACTCCCTATGTCAAGGTCAGATACTCCCTATGTCAGGGGCAGATACTCCCTATGTCAGGGTCAGATACTCCCCATGTCAGGGTCAGATAACTCCCTATGTCAGGGTCAGATACTCCCCATGTCAGGGTCAGATACTCCCTATGTCAAGGTCAGATACTCCCTATGTCAGGGTCAGATACTCCCCATGTCAGGGTCAGATACTCCCTATGTCAGGGTCAGATACTCCCTATGTCAGGGTCAGATACTCCCCATGTCAGGGTCAGATACTCCCTATGTCAAGGGTCAGATACTCCCTATGTCAGGGTCAGATACTCCCTATGTCAGGGTCAGATACTCCCTATGTCAAGGTCAGATACTCCCTATGTCAGGGTCAGATACTCCCCATGTCAGGGTCAGATACTCCCCATGTCAGGGTCAGATACTCCCTATGTCAGGGTCAGATACTCCCCATGTCAGGGTCAGATACTCCCTATGTCAGGGTCAGATACTCCCTATGTCAGGGTCAGATACTCCCTATGTCAAGGTCAGATACTCCCTATGTCAGGGTCAGATACTCCCTATGTCAGGGTCAGATACTCCCTATGTCAGGGTCAGATACTCCCTATGTCAGGGTCAGATACTCCCTATGTCAAGGTCAGATACTCCCTATGTCAGGGTCAGATACTCCCCATGTCAGGGTCAGATAACTCAATATGTCAGGGTCAGATACTCCCCATGTCAGGGTCAGATACTCCCTATGTCAGGGTCAGATACTCCCTATGTCAAGGTCAGATACTCCCTATGTCAGGGTCAGATACTCCCCATGTCAGGGTCAGATACTCCCCATGTCAGGGTCAGATACTCCCTATGTCAGGGTCAGATACTCCCCATGTCAGGGTCAGATACTCCCCATGTCAGGGTAGAGAGATGAGAGTCTCTCTACCCTGTCTCTCTACCCTCTACCCAACAAGTATTGCAGATGGCCTTCAAACATTTATGACCGTTACTTCTACTTCAAGGAATTTTTATTTTTTATTATTCATATTTTAGTGACGCATCAACGTGCAAATTCATCTCTAATGGATAATATATTAATTGAAAGAACTAAAGTTAGTGAACATGGAATCAATAAGATAATTGTAATCTTAGCCAGCCATTAATGTCATTTTATTACAGAATCTAATGATGTAAATGTGTAATTTTACATTTGAGGAAAGACAGTAGAAACAATGAGTGTTGCTGAGATAAATGGAAACACTGAGGTCAGAGTTCATTCATGATGTCCTATTATTACTTCAAAACTTGAACCCTTTTGTGGTGTTCGGGTCTGTGGGACCCATTTTCAATGTTTACTAAAAGAATAATCAGACAATTAATTATTTGTTCAACCTGAGACTCATTGGCCTTGGCAAATTTTCTGTGAAGAACATGTAAAATAACACATTTTCATTGAGTGCACACTGTGTACCCCCCTACACATTTATATTACATATGTGGTGTTCTGGTCCACTGGACACGAGGCTAATAAAAGTGTGGAAAAGTGTGTTTGTGCTGAAAACAGGTTAAAGAAACAAACAAAAATGTTTGCTGTTTGCCTTCACTCTGTCTTCCTCCTCCTCCCTGGGCCTGCTGTTTCAACATAGCACCAACAACCTGTCTGTCTCACAGCCTGTCTGCCTGCCTGCCTGTCTGTCTCACAGCCTGTCTGCCTGTCTCTCACTTTGAAATGTGTGAAACTACTCAATGTCTTGCGGGAACATTGACAATGTTATTACAATATATTATTTTGATACAATGTAAAAAAATACAAAATAAAAAGTGGTATATTCCTACAGCCAGGTGCAAATTGGGGGAGGGACACAACAAATAAATAGCTTTGCATGTGTAGCTCCTTAGCACAATCAATCAGTATGGCAAAAAATAATCTCTGCTCAGAGGGCCTTGGAAAAAAAAAATTGTAGAGAGAAAAGCTAGTGTGGAAGGAGCATGTTCCACTTTAAAAGATGAAGACATTTCCGAATATGAGGGTCATGTCTCTGTCAATTCGGAGTCTGACAGTGACATGGAAGAAGAGGATGAGATTGACCCTCAGCCAGCCCCGGGACCAGCCCATCAGCAGCCAGACTCAGGACCAGCCCCAGAACCAGCCCGTCAGCAGCCAGCCCCAGGACCAGCCCCAGAACCAGCCCATCAGCAGCCAGCCCTAGGACCAGCCCATCGGCAGCCAGCCTCAGGACCAGCCCATCAGCAGCCAGCCCCAGGACCAGCCCCAGAACCAGCCCATCAGCAGCCAGCCCCAGGACCAGCCCGTCAGCAGCCAGCCCCAGGACCAACCCATCAGCAGCCAGCCTCAGGACCAGGACCAGCCCATCAGCAGCCAGCCCCAAGACCAGCCCATCAGCAGCCAGCCTCAGGACCAGCCCGTCAGCAGCCAGCCTCAGGTCCAGCCCATCAGCAGCCAGCCCCAGGACCAGGACCAGCCCATCAGCAGCCAGCCTCAGGACCAGCCCATCAGCAGCCAGCCCCAGAACCAGCCAGTCAGCAGCCAGCCCCAGAACCAGCCCGTCAGCAACCAGCTCATCAAGAGTCTGAAGAAATATGGATGTAATTTAAAAAAAAAAATGGAATGGTCTTCTTACCAAAGGAATGAGCCACCCCGAATGGCTGCCAAGGACGCAACCAGGGCCGACGCGGATGGCGGTTACTCATGTGCAGGACATAAAATATTTTATTGAGCAGTTCATCCCAGACACCATCCAGAAATGTATTCTGGACTGCACTAATTTGGAGGGAAGGCGTGTTTTTGGAAGGAGATGGACCAAAGTCATTTACATGCATACTTTGGGGTTATTTTCTGATCCAATAGGTACTCTACATAATCCCTGTGGGATGCCGAAACTGACAGAGAACTTTTCCGTGCAACAATGTCTCTGGAAAAGTTCCACATTCTTTTCTAGGATTATCCACTTTGATAACCAAGACACTAGACCAGCTCGGCTGCAGAGAGACAAGCTAGCTGCAGTCACGTCAGTAAGGGACAAGTGGGTGGATCACCTTCCCCTGTTTTACAACAACCATGGGCCCAACATTTCTGTTGATGAGCAGCTTATGCCATTTAGGTGGCCGCTGCCCCTTCAGGCAGTACATATCGTCTAAACCTGCAAAATATTGAATCAATCTGGGCTGCCTGGATTTCGCTTCTTCGTATGTGTGGAACTTACAAGTATATACAAGGAAGCCAGATGGAGGAGACCCTGAGAAGAACAAAGAGATGCGGGTTGTCTGGTAGTGACAAAGGGACCCTGTGGCCACAACATCACGTGATAACTTTTTTATTTCACACTAGCTGGGACAGGAGCTCCTCAAGAGGAAGCTGATGATGGTAGGAACAGTACAAAAAAACAAGCCAGATATCCCACCTCAGCTGTTGAATACACGGAACAGGCCTATCAATTCCTCTAAGTTTGTGTTCATGACCGACAAAACCCTAGTGTCCTATGTGCCAAAGAAAGGCAAAAATTTGGTACTGGTACACTGCATAGGGATGGGAGAATCTGATGGTCAAGAACATGAAAAACCATAAATCATAATGGATTACAAGGCCACAAAAGCAGGGGTGGACAATTTAGAAAAGCTGGTGACTAGCTAAAGCTGCAAAATAAAGTGGCCAGTAGTGATATTCTTTAACTTCTTGGACATCTCGGCGTAAAACGTGTTTGTCGTCTGGTTGCCGTTGAACCCAGATTATAACAGAGGAAAGCTCTCAAGGAGCTGGTCAAGGCATTGGTAAGAGGCTCCCAAGTGCCTCAGCGGTCTAAGGGACTGCATCTCAGTGCTAAAGGCATTACTACAGAACCTGGTTCAAATCTGGGCTGTATCACATCCGGCTGTGATTGAGTCCCATAGGGTGGCGCACAATTGGGCCAGCGTTGTCCAGGTTTGGATGGGGTAGGCTATCATTGAAAATAAGAATTTGTTCTTAATTGACTTGCCAGGTTAAAAAAAGGTTAAATTAAATTAAATTTTAAAAATAAAATCAAATATATATATATATACACACATGTGTATGTAAACTTCCGACTTCAACTATATATATATACACACACATATAGTTGAAGTCGGAAGTTTACATACACATTAGCCAAATACATTTAAACTCGGTCACAATTCTTGACATTTAATCCTAGTAACAATTCCCTGTTTTAGGTCAGTTAGGATCACCACTTTATTTTAAGAATGTGAAATGTCAGAATAATAATGGAATGAATGATTTATTTCAGCTTCTATTTCTTTCAACACATTCCCAGTGGGTCAGAAGTTTACATACACTACATTTATATTTGGTAGCATTGCCTTTAAATTGTTTAACTTGGGTCAAACGTTTCGGGTAGACTTCCACAAGCTTCCCACAAGAAGTTGGGTGAATTTTGGCCCATTCCTCCTGACAGAGCTGGTGTAACTGAGTCAGGTTTGTAGGCCTCCTTGCTCACACACACTTTTTCACTTCTGCCCACAAATGTTCTATAGGTTTGAGGTCAGGGCTTTGTGATGGCCACTCCAATTCCTTGCCTTTGTTGTCCTTTGTTGCCATTTTGCCACAACTTTGGAAGTATGCTTGGGGTCATTGTCCATTTGGAAGACCCATTTGTGACCAAGCTTTAACTTCCTGACTGATGTCTTGAGATGTTGCTTCAATATGGCCACGTAATTTTTCTTTCCTCATGCTACCATCTATTTTGTGAAGTGCACCAGTCCCTCCTGCAGCAAAGCACCCCCACAACATGACGCTGCCACCCCCGTGCTTCACGGTTGGGATGGTGTTCTTCGGCTTGCAAGCATCCCCCTTTTTCCTCCAAACAAAACGATGGTCATTTTGGCCAAACAGTCCTAATTTTGTTTCATCAGACCAGAGGACATTTCTCCAAAAAGTACGATCTTTGTCCCCATGTGCAGTTGCAAAGCATATTCTGGCTTTTTTATGTCGATATAGGACTCGTTTCACCAAAGTACGTTCATCTCTACACAGAACGAGTCTCCTTCCTGAGCTGTATTTATTTTATTTATTTATTTATTTTACCTTTATTTAACCAGGTAGGCTAGTTGAGAACACCTTTATTTAACCAGGTAGGCAAGTTGAGAACAAGTTCTCATTTACAATTGCGACCTGGCCAAGATAAAGCAAAGCAGTTCGACAGATAAAACGACACAGAGTTACACATGGAGTAAAAACAAACATACAGTCAATAATGCAGTATAAACAAGTCTATATACAATGTGAGCAAATGAGGTGAGAAGGGAGGTAAAGGCAAAAAAGGCCATGATGGCAAAGTAAATACAATATAGCAAGTAAAATACTGGAATGGTAGTTTTGCAATGGAAGAATGTGCAAAGTAGAAATAAAAAATAATGGGGTGCAAAGGAGCAAAATAAATAAATAAATTAAAATTAAATACAGTTGGGAAAGAGGTAGTTGTTTGGGCTAAATTATAGGTGGGCTATGTACAGGTGCAGTAATCTGTGAGCTGCTCTGACAGTTGGTGCTTAAAGCTAGTGAGGGAGATAAGTGTTTCCAGTTTCAGAGATTTTTGTAGTTCGTTCCAGTCATTGGCAGCAGAGAACTGGAAGGAGAGGCGGCCAAAGAAAGAATTGGTTTTGGGGGTGACTAGAGAGATATACCTGCTGGAGCGTGTGCTACAGGTGGGAGATGCTATGGTGACCAGCGAGCTGAGATAAGGGGGGACTTTACCTAGCAGGGTCTTGTAGATGACATGGAGCCAGTGGGTTTGGCGACGAGTATGAAGCGAGGGCCAGCCAACGAGAGCGTACAGGTCGCAATGGTGGGTAGTATATGGGGCTTTGGTGATAAAACGGATTGCACTGTGATAGACTGCATCCAATTTGTTGAGTAGGGTATTGGAGGCTATTTTGTAAATGACATCGCCAAAGTCGAGGATTGGTAGGATGGTCAGTTTTACAAGGGTATGTTTGGCAGCATGAGTGAAGGATGCTTTGTTGCGAAATAGGAAGCCAATTCTAGATTTAACTTTGGATTGGAGATGTTTGATATGGGTCTGGAAGGAGAGTTTACAGTCTAACCAGACACCTAAGTATTTGTAGTTGTCCACGTATTCTAAGTCAGAGCCGTCCAGAGTAGTGATGTTGGACAGGCGGGTAGGTGCAGGTAGCGATCGGTTGTATGTATGTATGACTGTATGACTGTTGCGTGGTCCAATGGAGTTTATACTTGCGTCCTATTGCTTGTACAGATGAACGTGGTACCTTCAGGCATTTGGAAATTGCCCCCAAGGATGAACCAGACTTGTGGAGGTCTTGATTTCCTTTGATTTTCCCATGATGTCAAGCAAAGAGGCACTGAATTTCAAGTTAGGCCCTGAAATATATACACAGGTACACCTTCAAATGACTCAAATTATGTCAGAAGCTTCTAAAGCCATTACATAATTTTCTGGAATTTCCCAAGCTGTTTAAAGGCACAGTCAACTTAGTGTATGTAAAATTACTTTTGTCATGCACAAAGTAGATGTCCTAACCGACTTGCCAAAACTATAGTTTAATTAACAAGAAATTTGTGGAGTGGTTGAAAAACAAGTTTTAATGACTCCAACCTAAGTGTATTTAAACTTCTGACTTCAACTGTGTATATATATTTGTTAAGCCCATGTTTTGTGACAGTAAGACTGTTGGAAAACAATGTTTTTTCTTTTATATTCATAAAAATAAAAAATCAACGTTATTTATAAAAGTTTTTAAAAACAATTTTTCCCCTTTTTTTCTTCACAATTTAATGGTATCCAATTGTTAGTTTACAGTCTTGTCCCATCGCTGCAACTCCCGTGCGGACTGGGGAGAGGCAATGGGTGAGAGCCATGTGTCCTCTGAAACACCAACCAAGCCACTTTATTTCTAAGTACAATGTAGCATTAATACTGGAGTGATAGATGTGCAGATGATGTTGTGCAAGTAGAGATATTGGGGTGCAAAATACTAAGAGGGTAAGTAATAATATTGTTACGAGGTAGTCGGGTGTGCTATTTCCAAATTGGCTGTGTACAGGTACAGTGATCGGTAAACTGCTCTGACAGCTGATGCTTAAAGTTTGAGAGGAAGATATAAGACTCCAGCTTCAGAGATTTTTGCAATTAGTTCCAGTCATTGGCAGCAGAGAACTGGAAGGAAAGGCGGCCAAAAGAAGTGTTGGATTTGGGGATGATCAGTGAAATATACCTGCTGGAGTGCAAACTATGGGTGGGTGTTGCTATTGTGACCAGTGAACAGAGATAAGGCGGGGCTTTCCACAGCATAGACTTATAGATGACCTGGAGCCAGTGGGTTTGACGACGCATATGTAGTGAGAGCCAGCCAACGAGAGCATACATGTCGCAATGGTGGGTAGAATATGGGGCTTTGGTGATAAAACGGATAGCACTGTGATAGACTACATCCAGTTTGCTGAGTAGAGCGTTGGAGGCTATTTTGTAAATGACATCACCGAAGTCAAGGATCGGTATGATAGTACGTTTTACGAGGGTAAGTTTGGCGGCATGAGTTTAGCGAAATGGGAAGCTAATTCTAAATGTAATTTTGGATTGGAGATGCTTAATGTGAGTCTGGAAGGAGAGTTTACAGTCTAACCAGAAAGCCATAGTGTATTATTGTTTGGGAACGTTCGGTGGTGAAAAATAAAACAAAAACTTTTCTTTAGTTCCAAAAGCTTGTGGAATTGTACTGGCAGTATAAAATATGTTTGAAAACCCGATGGAGGATGGTTTGCACTAACTTTAGTTACCACAGCCACAAAGTCAAAAATGTTTATCACAAACATTTGCTTTTGGATATTCATTTAAGGTTAGGGTTAGGTTTAAAATCACAATTTAAGATATATTTTTTTGAAATAGGCAGGGTTTATGACGATGTGGTAACTAAGGACAACCATAGAGGATGATAGCTGCTTAGAACGTATTGTTGAGGCCTTTCCTTCTTCTTCTGTGGTGTTTAAGAGCTGCCGCCACCTACTGTACGTTGTGATCAACACTTTTATTCAAGTGGGTGTGGCAGTTTAGGGAGTGATATTTACTGCCAGTAAGGAACCGTTTGTATTGCCTCAATGGTAAAAAAGTAGGTTATTGTTGGGGGAAAAAATCTATATATTATGAATCTTCTAGAATTGTTCATGATTAGATGTAGGCCTATCACTTTTTGTCATCGGCAATGATTGTAAATGGATTATGTCCACATTAAATTAAAATCACAACAAATGTAAGGTATTTACATTGTAGAAACAACAAAAACAGCTTTGCAGCCTCTGGATGAATGTGGTTATCTGGAAGGTGGCAGGCCGAATTTGAGATAAAGAAATGTCTTGCTATTGTCTTTCAAATTAACTCATGGCTAAATGACTTGCCTAGGGCTTATAGCTGTCCTCTGAGCGGAGGCTAAACATCAGAGTTGCAAAAGCGGCCTGCCGAGGGCTTATAGTGGTCCTCTGCGTTAGGGCTACCCGCCAGAGATGCAAATCATTTCCTTGAACGGAAAACTCCACTCGCTCGCTGGAGGTACAAATGTATAGCCTTGGGCGTAAATCCAGCCAAAAATAGCAAGCAGGAGGAAATGTTTACTAGATAAAAGCTAACATTTGGAATTGTTTTAAGATGGTCATACTATGGATAATTTATAAATTTAGAATAAGGATGTAACATAACAAAATGTGGTAAAAGGGAAGGTGTCTGAATACTATCTGAATGCACTGTAGAAGGCATTTCGCTCGCCTGGTAGGCATGCGTCACTGGGAATCACGAGGCTGGGTTTTCCTTTTGTAATCCGGGATAATTTGCAAGCCCTGCCACATCCGTCTAGTGTCAGGATTCATATCTTAGTCTTTGCCTGTTTGATGGCTCATCAGAGATCATAACTGGATTTCTTATAAGCGTCCGGATTAGTGTCTTGCTCCTTGAAAGCGGCAGCTCTAGCCTTTAACTCAGTGAGGATGTTGCCTGTAATCCATGGCTTCTGGTTGGGGTATGTACGTACGGTCACTATGGGGACGACGTCGTCGAAGCACTTATTAGTGAAACCGGTGTGATGTGGTATACTTCTCCATGTTATCGGATGAATCCCTGAACTTATTCCAGTATGTTGCTAGCGAAATAGTATCTTAGCATCCGATTCATCAGACATATTCCGTATTCATCGCATCACTGGTACTTCCTGTTAGAGTTTATGCTTCTAAGCAGAAAGCAGGAAGATAGAAATATGTTCTGATTTGCCAAAGGGAAGGTGAGAGAGGGCTTTGGATGTATTTCTGGAGTAAAAGGGATCTAGAGTTTTGTTGCCTCTAGTTAAACAGGTGACGTGTTGGTAAAAAAATATGTATGCTGACGTTCATGGAATGCAATTTGGGGTTTTAAGTGTTTGATTGACACAAAATAAGGGCTCATAAATTGGTGATACTTATTAAGCCAAGCGGAATTAATGACGTTACAGTCATTTAGTAAAGGTAATAGAAGGTGCGACTTCAACATTCCTCAGGATTCATTTTGACAGGCACTCCTCACTCCTCTAATCCTCCTGCCTGGTGTGAGCTTTACACAGTCTCACGCTGATCATCCTACCTGGTGTGAGCTTTACACAGTCTCACGCTGATCATCCTACCTGGTGTGAGATTTACACAGTCTCACGCTGATCATCCTACCTGGTGTGAGATTTACACGATCACACACTGATCATCCTACCTGGTGTGAGATTTACACGATCACACACTGATCATCCTACCTGGTGTGAGATTTACACGATCACACACTGATCATCCTACCTGGTGTGAGATTTACACGATCACACACTGATCATCCTACCTGGTGTGAGATTTACACGATCTCACACTGATCATCTTACCTTATATTTTTAACTTTTGATCTGGTCTTTTCCCCCTGAAGAACATGCTTGTGCTTTGTACTCCCCGGTAAGAGAGGATAAGCCATGCTTTCCTAGTTACACATATCAAGTGCTTAAGAAACCAAGAGCCACAAGGACTCTCTACATCCACTTTGAGTCTCCAAATTGGGATTTAGGAGGGTAAAAAAAAAATATATATATATATATATATACTTTCTTCATAATAGGCTTACTCTGAAGACATATCCTTGAGCTGACAAAACAAATAGAACAGTGTAAAATATGTAGGCCCCCAGCTTTGTATTTACCAGATGGTTCAGTTTCTTATATTACATCTTTTACTGAATGTACTTCAAAAGGAGTCAACATTAGCATTTTTTTTATATCCTGACAGGAAAAGGGATATCACATTTGTATTCCTTTCCTTCAAATCAAGGATAGACAATATGATGTACAGCATGCCGAGAATCTTCTAATAATACAGTACAATGCAAAACAACATTATTATGCAAAAGCTTTCATCTGAAAATAGCTATTTTATTGAGAGTTTTATAAGCCAACTCTCCAAAAACTAGAGACAGAAAGTGTCTGTAAAAGATGTGGAACTGCATGCTATATGAATTGTACATATTATGAGTAAAACTCTTGGAGCCAGTTTCCCTGACACAGATTAAGCCTAATCTCTACTTAAAATACTTTTCAGTCAAGGACTAGGCCTAATCTGTGTCCAGGAAATCGTCCTTTTGTGACCTAAGTGTTATGAACTAAGCGATTGGGGTTGCTATGGTGACTAGTGGAAGTTCAGTTCAACAACTGACTTGCTTATGACTCAACATAGCCTCAAAACACAATGGTACCAAAACCAACTCTTGATGACGGCGGCCAGAGTTGGGGTCAACGCGGTGCATTAAACATTAAGTGGCTAACACGTCTTCCCTGTCAATTTACCGTCGCTTCCTTTGCTTAAACAAACGATTGTCAGCACAACGCAAATGAATGAACGCCTGTCTTACAGCTGTTGACCTTCTTTCTCTACAGGTACAATGCAATCTAGTCAGATCTCATTGGATGTGTCCCAAATGGCACCCTATTCTCTATATATAGTGCACAATGGACCTATGCGCTGTGGTCAAATTTAGTGCACTATGGTCCTAGGGGTCATGGTCAAATGTAGTGCACTATATAGGGAATTGGGTGTCCTTTGGAATGCAAACTTTTTTATTTACCTCTAGGTCTTCTCAGACAGATTAGCTCTTTACAGTAATAAAGATACACTATTTAGCTCCTTCCACTTACTGTCCCTACTGATCATAAGAACATGACTCAAGGTAGAACCCTTTTTTGGTTCCAAGTAGAACCATTTTGGGTTCCATGTAAAAAAAAAAAAGGTTATTCAAAGGTTTATCCCAGCCGAAGAGCCCTTTAAAGGTTCTAGATAGGTCCTTTTTTTTTTGAAGAAGAAGAAGAAGAAGAGTGTGTAATGGACGCATTATGCCAAGAGTATCTCATGCTATTCATTCGGCTTCACTACCTGTCAAACATGACTCAGGGAAATGTGCATAGTGTTAAAAGCCCTTGATTTGCATAGATGCAGTATGCAGTGTGGTGTTTTATATCTTTTGAGCACACTGCTATGAACTGAGTCATTAGGCCAAATTAGTGATGCTTGATATTCTGTGCCATCGCTATCCAAGGTTCTGCCTTGAGGACATGAAACCCTATCATTACCAAGGAGAGCAGAGAAAACCCATATTAGCTAGTAGGTTGAACCGTGGTTTTGATTTAATATGAACCTTAGGAAAGGACCTATTATTAATTAAACAATTATCTCAGTTCAAAGGACATTTCACTTTTTCACCCCGGCTAGTTTGTCTCCCTCTCGGTTGAGGGACTTGTCAATCCAATATGGCCGTGTGGATATGACTATCGATTTAGCATCTCACTCAGTGATGTATTGAAATATATACTCAAGTGGCCTCATTAGTGTGGAGCCAATGAGATGGGTGTCAGAAAGAGTGAAAGAAAGAGAGCGAGAGAGAGAGAGAGAGAGAGAGAGCATGAAAGAGGCAGAGCGAGAGAGCGAGAGAGAGCGAGAGAGAGAGAGAGAGAGCATGAAAGAGGCAGAGCGAGAGAGAGAGCATGAAAGAGAGAGAGAGAGAGCAGGAAAGAGCCAGAGTGAGAGAGAGAGAGAGAGAGAGAGAGAGAGAGCATGAAAGAGGCAGAGCGAGAGAAAGAGAGAGAGAGAGAGAGAGAGAGAGCATGAAAGAGGCAGAGAGAGAGAGAGCGAGAGAGAGAGAGAGAATGAAAGAGGCAGAGCGAGAGAAAGAGAGCGAGAGAGAGAGAAAGAGAGCGAGAGAGAGAGAAAGAGAGAGAGAGAGAGAGAGCATGAAAGAGGCAGAGCGAGAGAAAGAGCAAGAGAGAGAGAGAGAGAGAGCATGAAAGAGGCAGAGCGAGAGAAAGAGAGAGAGAGAGAGAGAGAGAGAGAGATAGCATGAAAGAGGCAGAGCGAGAGAAAGAGAGAGAGAGAGAGAGAGAGAGCATGAAAGAGGCAGAGCGAGAGAGAGAGAGAGAGAGAGAGAGAGAGAGAGAGAGAGAGAGAGAGAGAGAGAGCATGAAAGAGGCAGAGCGAGAGAAAGAGCGAGAGAGAGAGAGAGCATGAAAGAGGCAGAGCGAGAGAGAGAGAGAGAGAGAGAGAGAGTGAGAGAGAGAGAGAGAGAGCATGGAAGAGGCAGAGCGAGAGAAAGAGCGAGAGAGAGAGAGCATGAAAGAGGCAGAGCGAGAGAAAGAGCGAGAGAGAGAGAGAGAGAGCATGAAAGAGGCAGAACGAGAGAGTAAGAGCGAGAGAAAGAGAGAGCGACAGGCAGAGCGAGAGATAGCAAGAGAGAGAGAGAGAGAGAGAGAGAGAGCGAGAGAGAGAGAGAGAGAGAGAGAGAGAGTGAGTAAGAGCGAGAGAGGTCGCTGTGAATAAAATATAGGAACCCACACCAGTCCTCTTCTCCCATCAACATGACGTTTGACTTTGGGAAATGTCCATGCAGATTTATTTTACAGTTCATTCCCTTTCCTGAAACACAAGGTCAACTGAATGACAGATTGGAGGGTGCTTTGCCTCTGCATTTAGCCTTTTATTTGTTGAAATCACTGCCTTAAGGCTGCAAATTGAGAAAACAGCCGGGGTCTCATTTCCAAAACCATTTGAGCATAATAAGTATGAGCCTTCCGATGGCATTTCTGTGTGGATCTGGGAGTGCAGAGGAGACTGATTGCAGACGCTGCCACAGAGCCATTATTGCAGACCCCCACAGTTTAGGGAATTATAATGTTGCCTCTCCAGATATATCAGCTCTTTTTCATTCCTGGTATTATCATAACATGTGGATTTTGACATGCATTGCCATGATCTGTAGTAAAGACAAGGGGTTGATCAAATGATCTATATTACTGTGACTATTTAACAGTAGAGTTGATTAAGCAAGTTAACAGAATACACCAACGTAGGTGTCTGCTAGAGAATGTGCCATAATACACATGTCTATAAAACACAAGGTAAAGATTCATTATGGAAACTTAGTAAGTAACCCTTTACACCCACAAATAATTATAGAACACAGATTACTGAGTTTTGACAAAAATATGCTTATTTCTCTAAGGTCTACAACAGAGAAGAATTATTTAAAATCTAAGGGAACATTTTATTTATAGGTTTATCTATTTGCAAAGCAGAAAGACTGTACTTCAGGCATTACAATTGTAGGCCTGGAGCCTATAGGATTTTAGGGCTCCCGAGTGGCGCAGTGGTCTGAGGCACTGCATCTCAATGCTAGAGGCATCACTACAGACACCCTGGTTTGAATCCAGGCTGTATCACAACCGGCCGTGATTGGGAGTCCCATAGGGCGGCGAACAATTGGCCCAGGTTTGGCCGGCGAAGGCCGTCATTGTAAATAAGAATATGTTCTTATCTGACTTGCCTAGTTAAATAAAGGTTACACACAACCCAGTAATGGAATGCCTGGTGCCTATATGATTCCAGAACCCAGTAATGAAATGTCTGGAAACAATAGGATTCCCAGAACCCGGTAATGAAATGTCTGGAAACAATAGGATTCCCAGAACCCGGTAATGAAATGTCTGGAAACTATAGGATTCCCAGAACCCGGTAATGAAATGTCTGGAAACAATAGGATTCCCAGAACCCGGTAATGAAATGTCTGGAAACAATAGGATTCCCAGAACCCGGTAATGAAATGTCTGGAAACTATAGGATTCCAGAACTCTGAAATGAAATGTCTGGCTAATAACCACACCAAAACCAGTGTTATTTGGCAATATTGACACAAATGTATTTGTCTGTTGGAAATTGTAGTAAATAATGTGCCTGATATATCTTCTAGTGCCAGTAGCGAGTTAGCTACTTAGCTCATTTGCCTTCACACATCTCTCACCTGGTGGAAGTTAGGACTTGATGGTTATTGGTCAGCCAAATGACCGCGGTCACCGGTTTATAACCGTAAAACAAAAAAGGATGTGTGTCATTTTACTTTGAAGACACATTTTCTCCTCTCCTCCACTACTTACTGCATGTGCTGATGCTGCTGCAGGAGGGAGGAGGGACGTTGCCGAGGCAACCGAAGACTCATTTTCTACAGCAGCAGGCATTGTACTTTCCCGGTTTTATATAGACTTCTGTTTGCTGGATGCTAACTGAGTCGTTCATTTCAGCATGTGTTAGCTGGTGCCATGAGTATGAAAGGAGCAACGTGTAATTAGTAACAACGTTGGTGGTTCGCTTTCAAAATAAAAGATGAGTATGAAAGGAGCAACGTGTAATTAGTAACAACGTTGGTGGTTCGCTTTCAAAATAAAAGATGAGTATGAAAGGAGCAACGTGTAATTAGTAACAACGTTGGTGGTTCGCTTTCAAAATAAAAGATGAGTATGAAAGGAGCAACGTGTAATTAGTAACAACGTTGGTGGTTCGCTTTCAAAATAAAAGTATTGTGTTAAAACTGACGTAAACGGATACAGTTGTTAGATTTATCTGAAAATATGCTTAAAATACATTTGATCCATGATTGTCTTGCATATGGAACATGTAAAAGGAACATATATGGTCATGGTCATACTATGCTGTCAAAGTGGCAGGTAGCCTAGTGGTTAGAGCGTTGGACTAGTTGCAAGATTGCAAGATCAAATCCCCGAGCTGACAAGGTAAAAATCTGTGCCCCTGTGACAACAATTTTGGACCCCCTTGTGGCCCCCCTAAATGTGGAGTAAGAAATCATATTATTTTTTTACATCCGTTATTAGACAGTGGCAACGATGATAATTATGAACATGGTCTTTTGCCCTGCTAATGCCTGCAATGCAGTGAAGAAAATGATACGACAACAATAACGTCTAATGTAACTGGCCCCTCTAACAGTACAACTGGCCCCTCTAACAGTACAACTGGCCCTTCTAACAGTACAACTGGCCCCTCTAACAGTACAACTGGCCCCTCTAACAGTACAACTGGCCCCTCTAACAGTACAACTGGCCCCTCTAACAGTACAACTGGCCCTTCTAACAGTACAACTGGCCCCTCTAACAGTACAACTGGCCCCTCTAACAGTACAACTGGCCCCTCTAACAGTACAACTGGCCCCTCTAACTTGCCCCTCTAACAGTACAAATGGCCCCTCTAACAGTACAAATGGGCCCTCTTACAGGAAAACTGGCCCCCCCGGTTGAAATGGTCTAGAACCGCCACTGGTAGGTATGGTCCCCTGGAATATCTATTCTGCTTCATTTCTAGTGTCACTTCGATTATGAGAAAATTCACCATGTAGATTGCAAGGCCGGGGCTTAGTGATATCTGACATCAGTGAAAATTAGAAGAGTTAACAAGCACATGTACATGACCGAGACTGACTCTGCTTTCCAAATGGCACCCCTTTATAGGGCACTACTTTAGAGCCCTACCCATAGGGTCCCTTTTTAAAAGTAGTTCACTATAAAGTGTATACAGTGCAATTTAGGACGCAAGCCTGAGACTGGAAGCTGCTGTGATTTATCCCCTAGTGTCGCCACAGAGCCTCTGACCTGGATTTGTTTGTTATCACTGTACATGATTCCAGACTAGCCCAGAGAGTCTCACTCTGCTGGGTTATTCATGTTAATGGTAGCCTTGGTCTGCGTGAGACTTTAACAGCTTGCATTTGGTGCTGACTTTATCATTAGACACACATTCTTCTGTAAAACACATGCTTAGAGGAGCAGAATAATTATATGGCCAGCTCCTCCTTTGGTGCTAATTAGTCTATTTTTAAGGCAGACTGACTCGTAGTAGTACCACTATGGCACAATTGGTGATGTAGATTCCTTGTGGTTCCTGTTAGTGCTTGATGGAGAATCCCAGCGTGATATGATGTCACACTGAAGAACCACTAGCTCCCTTCTACATACCCTTCTGTAGTGTACACACATCTGAATGTGTTTATTCCTTTCCCTACAGGTTTCCCCCTCTAGCTCTGGAAATTCAAAACTGGCAACCTTCCAGAAAACTTACCGGCCCACTTCTCTAACCTTGAGGTTACTGCCACTCCCAAGTCATCATTTCTTACAGCACAGAGCCAATGGTCCTTGTAAGCTGACCCTTCTGGGCATGCCCTCTATAGGGCTATAGTGAGCTGTTGTTAATCATGCCCTCTGTGGGGCTATAGTGAGCTGTTGTTAATCATGCCCTCTGTGGGGCTATAGTGAGCTGTTGTTAATCATGCCCTCTGTGGGGCTATAGTGAGCTGTTGTTAATCATGCCCTCTATGGGGCTATAGTGAGCTGTTGTTAATCATGCCCTCTGTGGGGCTATAGTGAGCTGTTGTTAATCATGCCCTCTATAGGGCTATAGTGAGCTGTTGTTAATCATGCCCTCTATAGGGCTATAGGGAGCTGTTGTTAATCATGCCCTCTGTGGGGCTATAGTGAGCTGTTGTTAATCATGCCCTCTATAGGGCTATAGTGAGCTGTTGTTAATCATGCCCTCTATAGGGCTATAGTGAGCTGTTGTTAATCATGCCCTCTGTGGGGCTATAGTGAGCTGTTGTTAATCATGCCCTCTATGGGGCTATAGTGAGCTGTTGTTAATCATGCCCTCTATGGGGCTATAGTGAGCTGCTGTTAATCATGCCCTCTATAGGGCTATAGGGAGCTGTTGTTAATCATGCCCTCTATAGGGCTATAGTGAGCTGTTGTTAATCATGCCCTCTATGGGGCTATAGTGAGCTGTTGTTAATCATGCCCTCTATGGGGCTATAGGGAGCTGTTGTTAATCATGCCCTCTATAGGGCTATAGGGAGCTGTTGTTAATCATGCCCTCTATGGGGCTATAGTGAGCTGTTGTTAATCATTTACTCTATAGGGCTATAGTGAGCTGTTGTTACTCATGCCCTCTATAGGGCTATAGTGAGCTGTTGTTAATCATGCCCTCTATGGGGCTATAGTGAGCTGTTGTTACTCATGCCCTCTATAGGGCTATAGTGAGCTGTTGTTAATCATGCCCTCTATGGGGCTATAGTGAGCTGTTGTTAATCATGCCCTCTATAGGGCTATAGTGAGCTGTTGTTAATCATGCCCTCTATAGGGCTATAGTGAGCTGTTGTTAATCATGCCCTCTATAGGGCTATAGTGAGCTGTTGTTAATCATGCCCTCTATAGGGCTATAGTGAGCTGTTAATCATTTACTCTATAGGGCTATAGTGAGCTGTTGTTAATCATGCCCTCTATGGGGCTATAGGGAGCTGTTGTTAATCATGCCCTCTGTGGGGCTATAGTGAGCTGTTGTTAATCATTTACTCTACAGGGCTATAGTGAGCTGTTGTTAATCATGCCCTCTATGGGGCTATAGGGAGCTGTTGTTAATCATGCCCTCTATAGGGCTATAGGGAGCTGTTGTTAATCATGCCCTCTATGGGGCTATAGTGAGCTGTTGTTAATCATTTACTCTATAGGGCTATAGTGAGCTGTTGTTACTCATGCCCTCTATAGGGCTATAGTGAGCTGTTGTTAATCATGCCCTCTGTGGGGCTATAGTGAGCTGTTGTTACTCATGCCCTCTATAGGGCTATAGTGAGCTGTTGTTAATCATGCCCTCTATGGGGCTATAGTGAGCTGTTGTTAATCATGCCCTCTATAGGGCTATAGTGAGCTGTTGTTAATCATGCCCTCTATAGGGCTATAGTGAGCTGTTGTTAATCATGCCCTCTATAGGGCTATAGTGAGCTGTTGTTAATCATGCCCTCTATGGGGCTATAGGGAGCTGTTGTTAATCATGCCCTCTATGGGGCTATAGTGAGCTGTTGTTAATCATTTACTCTATAGGGCTATAGTGAGCTGTTAATCATTTACTCTATAGGGCTATAGTGAGCTGTTGTTAATCATGCCCTCTATGGGGCTATAGGGAGCTGTTGTTAATCATGCCCTCTATGGGGCTATAGTGAGCTGTTGTTAATCATTTACTCTACAGGGCTATAGTGAGCTGTTGTTAATCATTTACTCTATAGGGCTATAGTGAGCTGTTGTTAATCATGCCCTCTATGGGACTATAGGGAGCTGTTGTTAATCATTTACTCTATAGGGCTATAGTGAGCTGTTTTACATTAAAACTGAGATCACTGAACTTATTTAATGCTTCAGCAAAATCTCTTTTGACTGGCCTTACCTTGACAAATTAGAGAAACGATTTGAATAGTAACCCATGAAGTCTTCACTGCCATCCCTGTCTGTCTGCCTGCCTGTCTGTCTTAAACTTGCTTTCAATGTAAATGACAGATTTCTAGCATACGTTTTCTATGTGAATCTGGTCGGGTCCCCTAAAAAGTTACACGTTGCAGTTTAACAATTCAAAGACGTCAGTGTAAAACACAATTTTATGTGGTGATTCATGGCACCACTCTGTAAACTGTTCAATGTGCTTGACACCTGGGTTTCCAATATTTACATCACATCTGTATTCATCTGTCTTTAAAGTACACAAAGTTCAACTCTCTAGCTTCCTCCGGTAGAACAGCATACTAAAGGGAAATTGCATCTGCATTACCACCTTAGCAAGGTTACTTGTGGTGTTCTAGGCCTACATTTGAACTCTCATTTGGCGTTAACTGTTTCTGAAAGATCGGAGCAGCCAAGAAATTCAGGAGACATTGTCATTTCCCTGACACATACGTTGGCAACTCCCCCTGGGTGTACATTCTAGTCAAGGCAAATGTGCCCTCAACAATCTCAATGTCGACTGTGATTTTGTCACCGGGTAGCTAAATCCAGTGTTCCCGTTTTGGATACAAATGACGACGCTATTCCACTATGCTGAGAGCACAAAGGGATGGGCACGTCAGGTTAACAAAACATTTAAAAATAAATTGTTTTCACAGATGGGTGAAAATGTGACTGCATAAACTTTCCAAAGGAAAGAGAAGATACAAGAATGCCCCAGGTTGGTTGATATTAAACTGTTTACTAGAGTTTTGATAGGGTCACAATACAATCATTCTAGAATGTTTGGCTAGAACCACATTGTAGATGCTTGATGGCAGCACATGTTGTATTCACCTACATCCTTCCCTAGGCATCAATGATGTGGGTATAGCAGAGTTGTATTACTTTCAGAGTTTTTTGGTTTGTTGCCATTTACACACACTTCCTACACAGAACTCACATGACCATTAGTTCCTTCGAATTTTTGTCAGTTTTTGTAACGGCTTTCTAGGTGTGGTGAAGGAGAGTCGGACCAAACTGCAGCATGTAGATTGCCATCCATGTTTAATGAAAACAAACGTAAATACAAATAAAAACAAAACACTACAAAACAATAAATGTAATGAAAACCAAAACAGCCTATACTTGTCAACTAAATACAGCGACAGGAACAAAGACACGAAGGACAATCACCCACAACAAACTCAAAGAATATGGCTGCCTAAATATGGTTCCCAATCAGAGACAACGATAAGCACCTGCCTCTGATTGAGAACCACTCCAGACAGCCATAGACTTTGCTAGATAACCCCACTAGCTACAATCCCAAATACATACACACCAAAACCCCAAGACAAAACACACCACAATACAAAAACTCCATGCCACACCCTGGCCTGACCCAATACATGAAGAAAAACACAAAATACTTAGACCAGGGCGTGACAGTTTTGTTCAATAAAAAGTCATTGCTCTCGCCCTCCACCGGTAAATTAGGATGCTTACTTAGCTAGGTTAGTGGAGGAGTTCATTTCACCCTGCCGTCTGCAAAGGAGGTCAATCCACTGATTTCTATGCCAATCGGAAAAGAAGAAAAAGAAAAAAACGAAGAAGACATCAGTAATGTGCTCACATTCTGTTAATCTGGATTCTGGCCATGATTTTCATTTAGTTCAACAAAGAGAGATAACCAAACTATCAGCTATGTTGCAGTTCCCACATTTAATCTCCGCCTGCAGTCAATAATCAGCCTGAAAACCCCCAAAAAACCTTTGTCAGTTGATAATCTTGTATTGAAGACATTCGGATGCTGCCTGCTGAATTCTGCATCAGGCTATGATAATCCAGACAGGGCATAGTAGAGGGAAAATGTGATTCATTATTGCATTTGTATTATTAAAAATGACAAATGCATTAAGTCCTCTATATAAGATTAAATTAATAATTTGTATATATTTTTCAAATTTGCTGATGGAGATCAATTGTACCATGTTCAGTATAATGTTATGTAAAGTATTGGCGTAATATTTGCAGCCTATGATCCTATGCCTTATGGAAGTCAAATATAAAGACAGACAGACATTAATTTAATTTGTTTATCAAAGTACACAATCACTATTCACTATACATGATACTGTTTAAGTTGTACAAGCACCTGTGGGATATGAACAAAGGATATTGAAATAGAGGTCTGTGTGGAACATTCCAGTACGCCCTACCAAATTTAAAATGGGACAATATGAGGTCTCATTAATGACGTACCCTTCTGTGATTAAAATGAATCACACACTGATTGATTGGAGGGTCACTGCTGACAATCTCCTAGGTGATTATATTAGAGAGGGCCTTCACATTTAAATGAAAAATCTTAAATGACTTCCCGTTTGCTATTTGCTTCCACATCGGCGCATACACCGCAGGATATGCCTGGGCATGCTCAAACAGAGGACAGGCAAAAGAGCTTGATTAAAGTTTATCTTTCAGGGCAATAAGTCTACCGGCACTCATTATGGCTTGTCAGATTGTAAATGGTCTCGGGGAGAAATTATGCGGTCTCACACACATGTTAAAGGGCCCTGATTTACTTCAATCAGTCTCAGCTCAATGTAAACCTGTGTTTATTCCTGGGTTGTCTGATCAGTTTGACAAACCTTTTAGACTAGTGGGAATTTAGCCTTTTATGGATAGGGCTACATGTAAATGTTTCTTACAGAAGTAATATAAAAAGCACATGCGTAACCATGGTAGCAATTGAAACAGAACAGTTTAGAGATAATGGGACAAGTATTAGATCAAAAAGTGAGAGGACACAACAGTTCACCTGACACTAGACTGAATCCAAACATTTCCCTGTTGATTAGATGTGCATTTCACATTTACTGTACTTTATGAAAATGCTCTGGATTCATTCAGTAACCTGACTATTCCTGGTAAATGTGGGGTGTAGGTACAACATAAGACAAAACAAGGGTTTGAGTGAGAGGACTAACTGGGGTCTCCAAGTGGACACACACACACCTCTCCAAAGTGTGCACAGTTTGCTATTTGAATGCACTTTTATGACTCAAATGACTCAGAGCTCTCATAGCTGTGGCTTTGAGGAACTAGAACATGCACATTTGTAGTTGTTGCATTCCTGCAATCACACAATTACTGTTGTTGTTGTTAATGTAATCCAGAAACTGGCCATTGTAAATTACAATCTGGGTCAGGTGGGCATGAATTGAAAGCGTGTTCTATTTCAAACATGACACGCTTTGTTATAAATAGGATCTTACAGTGTTAGGCTTACACAATGCAATTCAAAGAAACAGATCGTAATTTTGGTGCGCATAGAAAGGACTCATGAGTGCAGTCAGGTGCCTGTGTTGTGGTGCATTACATAGTCACCAAGATGGCATAGCAGTCAGACGTCTTTTGTCCTCGTCTTGTCATGTCCCGTATATATATATATTTACAACTTTCTTCGCATACCTTTTTATATATATTTTTTATTTTCCATAAACTCATCTTCTAACCATTCTCCTGAAACCCGCCTCACCAATTTATAAGTATTATTTACCTCATATCTGTAATCCTCCATAGAAGCTAACCAGAAGCTAGCCAGAAGCTAGACAGAAGCTAACCAGAAGCTAGCCAGAAGCTAGCCAGAAGCTAATCAGAAGCTAGCCAGAAGCTAGCCAGAAGCTAGTTAGCTTACTTACTGGCTAATCGTTAGTATTCAGCTAACCACGGTTTGTGGTCGTCAGCTATCCTTTAGCTCGAAAATCTATCGCCAGTTTTGTACGGCGCGGCTCGGACCGGAACATACCGGACCTATTTTTCTCTCCAAGATTTCAACTGCAAGCTTTGGACATTTATACCTGGATCTCGCAGCTAGCTAGCTGCTATCCATGTGACTATCAGCTTACGTTGATTCCGGAGCAAACATCAATTATTCCGGAGCTAGCCAGCTGAAGAGTTCCATCAGTCACTCCTGGGCTACAATCACCTATCCGGACCCGTTTTACTGCCAACGCGGAGCCCCACCGGGCCTTCACAACTGGACCACCGACGTTATCTGCCCGAGGGAGTTATCCAGCTGGCTCCTCCGTCGCGACGTTACCTGAACGCCCAACTGCGGTCCGCTAATCGTTAGCTGTCTTATCGGCTGCTATCTCAATAGACCTGGACATTTTTTCTTTTTTCTTGGGCCTCTATAACACTATTTTATCCCCTCTACCACACGAAACCCCACTAATCCTACCGACGGAAACACACGAGGTGGCTAAAAACAGACCTCCATCCTATGCTAGCTTGCCCGGCTAGCTGTCTGAATCGCCGTGACCCCAACCAACCTCACTACTCACTGGACCCTTTTCATCACTCGACTAAGCATGCCTCTCCTTGGCTTATTTCACTGTATAGCCTCTAGTCCTGCTCACTATACCTTATCCAACCTATTAGTTCCACCACCCACACATGCGATGACATCACCTGGTTTCAATTATGTTTCTAGAGACAATATCTCTCTCATCATCACTCAATACCTAGGTTTACCTCCACTGTATTCACATCCTACCATACCTTTGTCTGTACATTATACCTTGAAGTTATTTTATCGCCCCCAGAAACCTCCCTTTACTCTCTGTTCCCGACGTTCTAGATGACCAATTCTCATTGTTTTTAGCCGTAGCCTTATCCTACTCCTGCTCTGTTCCTCTGGTGATGTAGAGGTGAATCCAGGCCCTGAAGTGCCTAGCTCCACTCCTATTCCCCAGGTGCTCTCTTTTGATGACTTCTGTAAGTGTAATAGCCTTGGTTTCATGCATGTTAACATTAGAAGCCTCCTCCCTAAGTTTGTTTTATTCACTGCTTTAGCACACTCTGCCAACCCGGATGTTCTAGCTGTGACTGAATCCTGGCTTAGGAAGACCACCAAAAATGTGGACATTTTCATCCCAAACTACAACGTTTTCAGACAAGATAGAACTGCCAAATGGGGCAGTGTTGCAATCTACTGCAAAGATAGCCTGCAGAGTTCTGTCCTACTATCCAGGTCTGTACCCAAACAATTTGAACTTCTATTTTTCAAAATCCACATCACCTCGCCTGCTACAGACCACCCTCTGTCCCCAGCTGTGCTCTGGACACCATATGTGAACTGATTGCCCCCCATCTATCTTCAGAGCTCGTGCTGCTAGGCGACCTAAACTGGAACATGCTTAACACTCCAGCCATCCTACAATCTAAGCTTGATGCTATCAATCTCACACAAATTATCAATGAACCTACCAGGTACCTCCCCAAAGCCGTAAACACGGGCACCCTCATAGATATCATCCTAACCAACTTGCCCTCTAAATGCACCTCTGCTGTCTTCAACCAAGATCTCAGCGATCACTGCCTCATTGCCTGCATCCGTAATGGGTCAGCGGTCAAACGACCTCCAATCATCACTGTCAAATGCTCCCTGAAACACTTCAGCGAGCAGGCCTTTCTAATCGACCTGGCCGGGGTATCCTGGAAGGATATTGATCTCATCCCGTCATAAGAGGATGCCTGTTTTTTTTTTAAATGCCTTCCTAATCATCTTAAATAAGCATGCCCCATTCAATAAATTTAGAACCAGGAACAGATATAGCCCTTGGTTCTCCCCAGACCTGACTGCCCTTAACCAACACAAAAAAACATTCTATGGCGTTCTGCATTAGCATCGAACAGCCCCCGTGATATGCAGCTTTTCAGGGAAGCTAGTAACCATTATACACAGGCAGTTAGAAAAGCCAAGGCTAGCTTTTTCAAGCAGAAATTAGCTTCCTGCAACACTAACTCAAAAAAGTTCTGGGACACTGTAAAGTCCATGGAGAATAAGAACACCTCCTCCCAGCAGCCCACTGCACTACAGATAGGAAACACTGTCACCACTGTTAAATCCACTATAATTGCGAATTTTAACAATAATTTTTCTACGGCTGTCCATGCTTTCCACCTGGCTACCCCTACCCCGGTCAACAGCACTGCACCCCCCACAGCAACTCGCCCAAGGCTTCCCCATATCTCCTTCTCCCAAATCCAGTCAGCTGATGTTCTGAAAGAGCTGCAAAATCTGGACCCCTACAAATCAACCGGGCTAGACAATCTGGACCCTTTCTTTCTAAAATCATCTGACGAAATTGTTGCCACCCCTATTACTAGCCTGTTCAACCTCTCTTTCGTGTCGTCTGAGATTCCCAAAGATTGGAAAGCAGCTGTGGTCATCCCCCTCTTCAAAGGGGGGGTCACTCTTAAACCAAACTGCTACAGACCTATATCTATCCTACCCTGCCTTTCTAAGGTCTTTGAAAGCCAAGTCAACAAAGAATACTGACCATTTCGAATCTCACCATACCCTCTCTGCTATGCAATCTGGTTTCAGAGCTGGTCATGGGTGTACCTCAGCCACGCTCAAGGTCCTAAACGATATCTTAACCACCATCGTTAAGAAACAGTATTCATTGATCTGGCCAAGGCTTTCGACTCTGTCAATCACCACATCCTCATCGGCAGACTCGACTGCCTTGGTTTCTCAAATGATTGCCTCGCCTGGTTCACCAACAACTTCTCTGATAGAGTTCAGTGTATCAAATCAGAGGGTCTGCTGTCCGGACCTCTGGCAGTCTCTATGGGGTGCCACAGGGTTCAATTCTTGGACCGACTCTCTTCTCTGTATACATCAATGAGGTCACTATTGCTTCCGGTGAGTCTCTGATCCACCTCTACGCAGACAACACCCTTCTGTACAATTCTGGCCCTTCTTTGGACACTGTGTTAACAACCCTCCAGGCAAGCTTCAATGCCATACAACTCTCCTTCCTTGGCCTACAATTGCTCTTATATACAAGTAAAACTAAATGCATGCACCTCCCTTATCTCACCTCATTTGCTCACATCGTATATAGACTTGTTTCTACTGCATTATTGACTGTACGTTTGTTTTACTCCATGTGTAACTCTGTGTTTTTGTGTGTCGAACTGCTTTGCTTTATCTTGGCCAGGTCGCAGTTGTAAATGAGAACTTGTTCTCAACTTGCCTACCTGGTTAAATAAAGGTGAAATTAAATTTAAATTTAAAAAAAGTACAATAAACGAACATAGGCTCATTCTGTTCAGAACAACCCAGGGTACAGCGCCATGTCATCTGGTAACAGTACATCTAACACAGGCTCAATCTGTTCAGAACAACCCAGGGTACGGCGCCATGTCATCTGGTAACAGTACATCTAACATAGGCTCAATCTGTTCAGAACAACCCAGGGTACAGCGCCATGTCATCTGGTAACAGTACATCTAACACAGTACATCTAACACAGGCTCATTCTGTTCAGAACAACCCAGGGTACAGCGCCATGTCATCTGGTAACAGTACATCTAACATAGGCTCATTCTGTTCAGAACAACCCAGGGTACAGCGCCATGTCATCTGGTAACAGTACATCTAACATAGGCTCATTCTGTTCAGAACAACCCAGGGTACGGCGCCATGTCATCTGGTAACAGTACATCTAACATAGGCTCATTCTGTTCAGAATAACCCAGGGTACAGCGCCAGGTCATCTGGTAACAGTACATCTAACATAGGCTCATTCTGTTCAGAACAACCCAGGGTACAGCGCCATGTCATCTGGTAACAGTACATCTAACATAGGCTCATTCTGTTCGGAACAACCCAGGGTACGGCGCCATGTCATCTGGTAACAGTACATCTAACATAGGCTCATTCTGTTCAGAACAACCCAGGGTACGGCGCCATGTCATCTGGTAACAGTACATCTAACACAGTACATCTAACACAGGCTCAATCTGTTCAGAACAACCCAGGGTACAGCGCCATGTCATCTGGTAACAGTACATCTAACATAGGCTCATTCTGTTCAGAACAACCCAGGGTACGGCGCCATGTCATCTGGTAACAGTACATCAACCACAGGCTCATTCTGTTCAGAACAACCCAGGGTACGGCGCCATGTCATCTGGTAACAGCACATTTAAGATACTGATCAATAACATTGACACTGAATTTGACATGAGTTTTGTGATTTCGAAATGTGAAGTACACGTTTGGACAAACGTGTTTGTTTATTAGATTCCACAATGTTGAATCTTTCAAAATACATCGCGGCCTCTAAATTTACAGCCTTTCCCTCACCCAGACAACACATTTGAGTTTCTTTAAGTTAACCAATTACCGGGAGGAATGGGTGAAACTTCTTGTTGCGCCCGGTGCTCATTTTCAGAACGTCTTGTCAGTCAAAACCCATACCGAGCTGTGAAGAACAGACCCTGAGCTCTGACGTCATGTATAGCATGTTACTGGACAGACTGAGCTCTGACATCATGTATAGCATGTTACTGGACAGACCCTGAGCTCTGACGTCATGTATAGCATGTTACTGGACAGACCCTGAGCTCTGACGTCATGTATAGCATGTTACTGGACAGACTGATCTCTGACGTCATGTATAGCATGTTACTGGACAGACCAAGCTCTGACATCATGTATAGCATGTTACTGGACAGACCCTGACGTCATGTATAGCATGTTACTGGACAGACTGAGCTCTGACGTCATGTATAGCATGTTACTGGACAGACCCTGAGCTCTGACGTCATGTATAGCATGTTACTGGACAGACTGAGCTCTGACGTCATGTATAGCATGTTACTGGACAGACTGATCTCTGACGTCATGTATAGCATGTTACTGGACAGACCCTGACGTCATGTATAGCATGTTACTGGACAGACTGAGCTCTGACGTCATGTATAGCATGTTACTGGACAGACCCTGACGTCATGTATAGCATGTTACTGGACAGACTGAGCTCTGACGTCATGTATAGCATGTTACTGGACAGACTCTGACGTCATGTATAGCATGTTACTGGACAGACCCTGACGTCATGTATAGCATGTTACTGGACAGACTGAGCTCTGACGTCATGTATAGCATGTTACTGGACAGACCCTGAGCTCTGACGTCATGTATAGCATGTTACTGGACAGACCCTGAGCTCTGACGTCATGTATAGCATGTTACTGAACATACTCTGATGTCATGTATAGCATGTTACTGGACAGACTGATCTCTGACGTCATGTATAGCATGTTACTGGACAGACCCTGAGCTCTGACGTCATGTATAGCATGTTACTGGACCTCGACAGACCCTGAGCTCTGACGTCATGTATAGCATGTTACTGGACAGACCCTGAGCTCTGACGTCATGTATAGCATGTTACTGGACAGACTGATCTCTGACGTCATGTATAGCATGTTACTGGACAGACTGATCTCTGACGTCATGTATAGCATGTTACTGGACAGACCCTGAGCTCTGACGTCATGAATAGCATGTTACTGGACAGACCCTGAGCTATGACGTCATGTATAGCATGTTACTGAACAGACCCTGACGTCATGTATAGCATGTTACTGGACAGACTGATCTCTGACGTCATGTATAGCATGTTACTGGACAGACTGATCTCTGACGTCATGTATAGCATGTTACTGAACAGACCCTGAGCTCTGACGTCATGTATAGCATGTTACTGGACAGACTGATCTCTGACGTCATGTATAGCATGTTACTGGACAGACTGATCTCTGACGTCATGTATAGCATGTTACTGGACAGACTGATCTCTGACGTCATGTATAGCATGTTACTGGACAGACCCTGAGCTCTGACGTCATGAATAGCATGTTACTGGACAGACTCTGACATCATGTATAGCATGTTACTGGACAGACCCTGAGCTCTGACGTCATGTATAGCATGTTACTGGACAGACTGATCTCTGACGTCATGTATAGCATGTTACTGGACAGACCCTGAGCTCTGACGTCATGTATAAGATGTTACTGGACAGACCCTGAGCTCTGACGGCATGTATAGCATGTTACTGAACAGACTCTGACATCATGTATAGCATGTTACTGGACAGACCCTGAGCTCTGACGGCATGTATAGCATGTTACTGAACAGACTCTGACGTCATGTATAGCATGTTACTGGACAGACCCTGAGCTCTGACGTCATGTATAGCATGTTACTGGACAGACCCTGAGCTATGACGTCATGTATAGCATGTTACTGAACAGACCCTGACGTCATGTATAGCATGTTACTGGACAGACTGAGCTCTGACGTCATCTATAGCATGTTACTGGACAGACTGAGCTCTGACGTCATGAATAGCATGTTACTGTACAGACCCTGACGTCATGTATAGCATGTTACTGGACAGACTGAGCTCTGACGTCATGTATAGCATGTTACTGGACAGACCCTGAGCTCTGACGTCATGTATAGCATGTTACTGAACAGACCCTGACGTCATGTATAGCATGTTACTGGACAGACTGAGCTCTGACGTCATGTATAGCATGTTACTGGACAGACCCTGACGTCATGTATAGCATGTTACTGTACAGACCCTGAGCTCTGACGTCATGTATAGCATTTTACTGAACAGACCCTGAGCTCTGACGTCATGTATAGAAGGGAGTAGGGGGCCATTGTTCAACTGTTTAACAACAACAGCTAAAAATAACAGGATGCCATGTACTGTAGAAGTTGCACAAACAGGAAGACATTACTTATCACATGTTTTCAGACATATCATACCGTTTCATGGTATTTATTCAAAACCAACGATGAGGTAATCACAATGGATTTTTTTGGGGGGGTGGCCTATACATTCCTCACAATGTCCAACTTCTTCACCTGCAAACTACCACATTAAATCAGATATCTCCAATAACTTGTAGAGGGTTGACAGGCAGTAGCTGCCAGGCCATTTCCCTCCAGAAATACACCTGTACAGACTGCCGGAGGAACTACTCAGAGTAACTCTCTCTCTGTGGACCCAACTTGAACCATTCATAGGATAGACCCCTGCCGTTTGCACACTGCACTGACAGTGTTTGCTCTCATAGATTTCTTCTCCAATGTAATACTTATGGTAGCACACACATCATGTTTGGCCTGGGGAGCTGTCTGACACACGTCTTTCACAGCTCAGGCAGTTGAAACGGCTTACAAGGCTGTTCCATGTGTTCTTAAGTATTACCTCACAAGATGGAAAACAGCGATTAGTCTAGTGCACTGTGAAAATGTGCTGTACTGTGAAGGCCCTAAGGCTCCTCGATAAAACAAACAAACAATGGGGTACGTGCAGAGATTATCACTCCTATAGCCTTAAGGGACAGAGTACAATATGTTGAACAAATGTTTAGTAAACAAGCCAAGCCAAAAAACCTGTGTGGTTGTGGATGATTGAATTTAAGTGAATATGAAGAAATATATGGTCAATGCTGCTGGGTCCTATTGTAGTGAAATGTTACGGCTGCTATGCCCAGTTGACTTTAAAAGGCATACCATTTAGAGTTGCGTTATACAGCATGGTACATTACTAGTGTTTCAAAACGTATGACTGTCCAATCTGCATTTGTAACTACCACTGACTGTAGTCTCTCTCTTCAGTACAAAGGATAGGTCAAGGGCCAGTTTCCTGGACACTGATCATGCTTTTTAGTTCATGACCAGGTTTGGGTCTGTGAAACCTGCCCTTAGAGTTCAGTCATCACAGTCCCATCAACCTTTTCCATGTGAGTAATAGGCCAAACTTCCACTTAGGAAAACATTGGACGTTGGACCTAACGACGCAAACATAAACCTTGATACTTTGATACTAAAACATCCTTGCATCACAGTAGTGTACTAACCCACCATTGTTATCACCACATTCAATGGTCCACGATGGCATCTCTATGAGATGTTGAATAGGACACGTTCCCTTATATTGTGAAGTCAACTGATGTACAGTTGTAGAATTTAAATCAGGCAATGAATATGGAACACTCCATTTTCACATTTCCGTTCGGAAAAAGCAGCTTGTCAATCACAACATCAGTATTCCACTTTTGCTTCACAGGACTAAAATACAGAATTCAGAAATATGATAAATTTGGCATCAATCCTCTGACAGCTATAGTGAAGCTCCACTGCGCTGACCTGCTAACTGTGTATTACATTTAGGAGACGTTCTGAACCACTGCCCGTAGACAGACACACACATATACAAGGGAATTTGGAAGGTTCGACACACAGAGACAATGAACCAAGCATGCATTCAACTAAATCCCTCAAACTGAAGGGATTGTGATTTGGAGCTGGTTTTCTACTAGCCAAAGATGTGATTTATTGTCAAGATTAGTAAGAATATACATATATATATATATATATATATATATATTCTACACAGAGGTCAATGGAAGTGTTCCCTTGCTAATGAGCATGCCTTCTGGAAGTCTGGTGTAGTATTTGTTTATGAGAAATGTTGTTTTGTTTTACATCATGTCATTAATAGAAATTAACTTGAAACAATATCTTAATGAATAATCTGCTTGCATTGTGTACAACTAGCCGTGTTTAATATCAGGGTCTGCAGGTCTGTGAGAGTGGGTCGTTGTGCTAGCCATTTTTAATGGCTGGGTCTGCAGGTCTGTGAGAGTGGGTCGTTGTGCTAGCCATTTTTAATGGCTGGGTCTGCAGGTCTGTGGGAGTGGGTCGTTGTGCTAGCCATTTTTAATGGCTGGGTCTGCAGGTCTGTGAGAGTGGGTCGTTGTGCTAGCCATTTTTAATGGCTGGGTCTGCAGGTCTGTGAGAGTCGGTCGGTGTGCTAACCATGTCTAATGGCTGGGTCTGCAGGTCTGTGAGAGTGGGTCGTTGTGCTAACCATGTCTAATGGCTGGGTCTGCAGGTCTGTGAGAGTGGGTCGTTGTGCTAGCCATTTTTAATGGCTGGGTCTGCAGGTCTGTGAGAGTGGGTCGTTGTGCTAGCCATTTTTAATGGCTGGGTCTGCAGGTCTGTGAGAGTCGGTCGGTGTGCTAACCATGTCTAATGGCTGGGTCTGCAGGTCTGTGAGAGTGGGTCGTTGTGCTAACCATGTCTAATGGCTGGGTCTGCAGGTCTGTGAGAGTGGGTCGTTGTGCTAGCCATTTTTAATGGCTGGGTCTGCAGGTCTGTGAGAGTCGGTCGGTGTGCTAACCATGTCTAATGGCTGGGTCTGCAGGTCTGTGAGAGTGGGTCGTTGTGCTAACCATGTCTAATGGCTGGGTCTGCAGGTCTGTGAGAGTGGGTCGTTGTGCTAACCATGTCTAATGGCTGGGTCTGCAGGTCTGTGAGAGTATTTGTACAGTTATCTGACTGAAGCCTCAGACTCAGACGTCCAGATCCTTGTTTATTTTCTTTTTAAGAAGAAGACGAAGAAGACAACGTCGTGAGAAGATCAGAGTTGACATCTCTCAGATCTACTTATTCATAATTTCAATACGATTTCATAATTCCAGCTTCTTGTTTAAAGGCCTCACCAGGACAAGCCAATCTAGAGTAAAAACAAACATACCCTGTCTGTGAGAGAGGGTCGTTGTGCTAGCCACGTCCTGAGGATGGGTCAGCAGGTCTGTGAGAGCGAGTCGTTGTGCTAGCCACGTCTAGAGGCTGGGTCAGCAGGTCAAAAATACAGGAGGCCAGTATTCTGTTCCCATTGGATCCCCCAATAATTAGAATCATTCCATATCCTGCAAACTCAGCCTGACCTGTTTTTGCAGAAGGAGAACTAAATATGTAGGTTGTTCTTGGGATATTTCCAATCCAATTGACTGGATAGGAAGTGACAGAGGCATAAAAACTTGGAGTAGCATGGCTGCAGATTCCAAACCTCTAATTAGCACATTCCCAGGAGACTGTGATGTGTGGTAAGTCTGCTGATATCACTGGTGGTGCTTTAGCTATGTCCATGACTTCCTATCTGAAACTGGGGCAACACTGGATTAAACTTTTATATTGTTCTTTAAAATGAAATAAATCATGTTTTTTATATTGTACTTTACTACCATAAAGTCAGTGCTGAAGCCAAATTAGGAACAACATTAGTTGTTTTTATTTCCTTTGTCCATATGTTATCCCATCAACAGGCAAAGGGAGAACAGGATGCAGGCTTCTGCTTACACCCCAACATTTGAAAAGCGTAACATATTGATTAACTGAGTTGAAATTAAATAATTGGCACAGGTCTGATACAAGGCTTTATCTCAGAGATATGGCTAATTCTAAAAAGCAATCAAACAGTAATTGTTCCACTTCTTGAACACATAAAAAAAAACTACAACGATTATGTATTCGTTAATTCATTCCATAAAGCCCATCTGTTTAATTAAAATGGCGGGCTTCATGACCGTGTGCCATGCAACAAATACCTGTCTGGATTGGATTGCCTGCCCCTTGATTGCTCTGTGGATTTATGATTTTCTATGGACACATTTGAACATTTCTTAAGTGGTCATTCACTTGTGACTCTCTCTGACTCGCTCGCTCTCCCCCTGACTCTCTGACTCGCTCGCTCTCCCCCTGACTCTCTCTGACTCGCTCGCTCTCCCCCTGACTCTCTCTCTCTTTCCCTTCCTCCAAATGTCTTGTGATGTATTCAGGGCTGCCATGGTTAGTTCCAGCTAAGGCTTTGGACATGACTTGGAGATGCTCCTCTCCCCATTGTAGATGATCCTTTACCCTTGAGTGGGGTCCTTCAGTGGGATTTTCATTGAAACCTTTCCTTGTGGGACACAGATTTTGCTTCAAAACCTTTCCTTGAGGGAACAAATTCAAATTTAGCTTGAAAAGTTTTTCTTCAGGGACACAGATTTTGTTGAGTTTAATACCACGACTTTGACAAACAGGCTTTCCTTCAGTTGATGCTGTGTCCTTCTGTTGATGCTGTGTCCTTCTGTTGCTGCTGTGTCCTTTAGTTGATGCTGTGTCCTTTAGTTGATGCTGTGTCCTCCAGTTGATGCTCTGTCCTTTAGTTGATGCTGTGTCCTCCAGTTGATGCTGTGTCCTTTAGTTGATGCTGTGTCCTTTAGTTGATGCTGTGTCCTTCTGTTGATGCTGTGTCCTTTAGTTGATGCTGTGTCCTTTAGTTGATGCTGTGTCCTTTAGTTGATGCTGTGTCCTTTAGTTGATGCTGTGTCCTTTAGTTGATGCTGTGTCCTTTAGTTGATGCTGTGTCCTTTAGTTGATGCTGTGTCCTTTAGTTGATGCTGTGTCCTTTAGTTGATGCTGTGTCCTTTAGTTGATGCTGCGTCCTTCTGTTGATGCTGTGTCCTTCTGTTGATGCTGTGTCCTTCTGTTGATGCTGCGTCCTTCTGTTGATGCTGCGTCCTTCTGTTGATGCTGTCTCCTTTAGTTGATGCTCTGTCCTTCTGTTGATGCTGTGTCCTTCTGTTGCTGCTGTGTCCTTTATTTGATGCTGTGTCCTTCTGTTGATGCTGTGTCCTTCTGTTGATGCTGTGTCCTTCTGTTGATGCTGTGTCCTTCTGTTGATGCTGTCTCCTTTAGTTGATGCTCTGTCCTTCTGTTGATGCTGTGTCCTTCTGTTGATGCTGTGTCCTTTAGTTGATGCTGTGTCCTTTAGTTGATGCTGTGTCCTTTAGTTGATGCTGTGTCCTTTAGTTGATGCTGTGTCCTCCAGTTGATGCTGTGTCCTTCTGTTGATTCTGTGTCCTTTAGTTGATGCTGTGTCCTTCTGTTGATGCTGTGTCCTCCAGTTGATGCTGTGTCCTTCTGTTGATGCTGTGTCCTCCAGTTGATGCTGTCTCCTTTAGTTGATGCTGTGTTCTTCTGTTGATGCTGTGTCCTTTAGTTGATGCTGTAGCTTATATATTACATTAGTGTGTTTACCACAATGATACGCTTTTGATTTGAGTTCTTTGATTAACCACACATGTATTAGAATTGAAGTTGTTTGGTCCTGTTCAAAGAGAGATAACATAAATCAATCATTAGTAAAAACTCCTGCTGCTTGCCATTTTAAGTATGATAGATTAAAAAATTAAAAATAAACCTACCTAGGCAAGTCAGTTAAGAATAAATTCTTATTTACAATGACGGCCTACTGGGGAACAGTGGGTTAACTGCCTTGTTCAGGGGCAGAACGACATATTTTTACCTTGTCAACTCGTGGAGTCGATCCACGCAACCTTTCGTTTACTGGCCCAATGCTCTAACCACTAGGCTACCTGCTGTTTATCACACATAAAAATAAAAATATTTTTTTTTTTACCACATAAAAAGTAGAACGTATCAATGTGAATAGTACGATGCAATTTAACATCGATAAAGTTTCATAAAACTCAACTTAATACAGACAAAAAGTTCCATCCAGTGAAATATGGAACCACAAAGATATGCACCTTCCTGTGTTTCTCTCACGGTAGTTCACACTGTCTTATAGCAGTTGTCTAGGTTGTCTGCTATTCTGACAGTAATACTAATCCTCAGTGTCAAGCCAATTCAACTTACTGTCCACATCACAGAAAAGGAACTGAGAATATTATCTCGTAACACAAATGGAGGTGCTGCAGTGTTCAGCTCATCATACTTGAGCTGTGTTTAAATATTCACGTCTTTGCCTCTAGACAGGGAGGCAGTTTTTTTTTTTGGGGGGGGGGGGGGGGGAAGAAAAAAAAGAGAAGCAAGGTATAAAATTATTGTTATTTTTGGAAGTACTTTTTTTGGCTTAGTTGTGGTCAATTTGCAGTGTACAAATTACATCCACTCTGACAAAAAAAATCACCCCGCAGCTGAATCTAGAACCTGTCTACCCCTGCTGAATGGTATCTTCCCCTGTGAGAGGCAAAATGGAAAATTAAAGAACCTGACTACCCCTGCTGAATGGTATCTTCCCCTGTGAGAGGCAAAATGGAAAATTAAAGAACCTGTCTACCCCTGCTGAATGGTATCTTCCCCTGTGAGAGGCAAAATGGAAAATTAAAGAACCTGTCTACCCCTGCTGAATGGTATCTTCCCCTGTGAGAGGCAAAATGGAAAATTAAAGAACCTGTCTACCCCTGCTGAATGGTATCTTCCCCTGTGAGAGGCAAAATGGAAAATTAAAGAACCTGTCTACCCCTGCTGAATGGTATCTTCCCCTGTGAGAGGCAAAATGGAAAATTAAAGAACCTGTCTACCCCTGCTGAATGGTATCTTCCCCTGTGAGAGGCAAAATGGAAAATTAAAGAACCTGTCTACCCCTGCTGAATGGTATCTTCCCCTGTGAGAGGCAAAATGGAAAATTAAAGAACCTGTCTAACCCTGCTGAATGGTATCTTCCCCTGTGAGAGGCAAAATGGAAAATTAAAGAACCTGTCTACCCCTGCTGAATGGTATCTTCCCCTGTGAGAGGCAAAATGGAAAATTAAAGAACCTGTCTACCCCTGCTGAATGGTATCTTCCCCTGTGAGAGGCAAAATGGAAAATTAAAGAACCTGTCTACCCCTGCTGAATGGTATCTTCCCCTGTGAGAGGCAAAATGGAAAATTAAAGTGTACATGAAACTCAAATACTCTCCGGGTTTTCACAGTGGGGTACTGACTTGAAGAAGACAGGGGAACATACAAAGAATATGCAACAGCTATGTGCACTAGCTGCTCTCACATGGATCTAACTGCTGCTTCTGCCTCGCTTCTAAAGCCAATTTTTAATGTGCATCAATCTGTGCAATCTCCAAAGAGTCTCCCATCCAGAATGATGAATAAATGGGAGCGTCTGACAGAGTATTCATAGTCAAGATCAAAGGAGAGAGAGATAATTAACAGTAGACTAATTGGTACCCACCCCAAGTTTTCATCAGATATGAAATAGACTGCAACTTTGCTTGATATTAATTGGATGAGAATGTGCATGAAATATGAATCTCTCAGTATTAGTAGACTAACACACTGCAAAGTACCTGGAAACAAACATCCAGCTTCCACTCACCACAGCATATGTTCTAGGCTTAACCTTAAGAACTAAACGTTCCTTGCTCTGTTATTATTCATTTAGAAGTGTCTCAAAAATAGCTATATGGCGGCAGACTCTAAAATACGGATGCACATCCAGAGAGATTTTTGTTGTCATCGTTAATGCTTATCTTGATGTTTTTTTTTTTTTCTCTCTTCTTCACGATTATAATATTCACATCCATACATTAGAAAACATAGTAGGAACTTTGTTTTGAGACCTAAGGACTTGCTTTAATACCCCAAGCAGAAATACAAGCTTTGTCTTATTGGTTTGACATCTTGTGACATGCAGATGACCTTACTTAACCACTAGGCTACCTGCCTCCCGTACGGCAGTTCTGTTTCTGTTAGGGAAGTTACTTAACCACTAGGCTACCTGCCTCCCGTACGGCAGTTCTGTTTCTGTTAGGGAAGTTACTTAACCACTAGGCTACCTGCCTCCCGTACGGCAGTTCTGTTTCTGTTAGGGAAGTTACTTAACCACTAGGCTACCTGCCTCCCGTACGGCAGTTCTGTTTCTGTTAGGGAAGTTACTTAACCACTAGGCTACCTGCCTCCCGTACGGCAGTTCTGTTTCTGTTAGGGAAGTTACTTAACCACTAGGCTACCTGCCTCCCGTACGGCAGTTCTGTTTCTGTTAGGGAAGTTACTTAACCACTAGGCTACCTGCCTCCCGTACGGCAGTTCTGTTTCTGTTAGGGAAGTTACTTAACCACTAGGCTACCTGCCTCCCGTACGGCAGTTCTGTTTCTGTTAGGGAAGTTACTTAACCACTAGGCTACCTGCCTCCCGTACGGCAGTTCTGTTTCTGTTAGGGAAGTTACTTAACCACCAGGCTACCTGCCTCCCGTACGGCAGTTCTGTTTCTGTTAGGGAAGTTACTTAACCACCAGGCTACCTGCCTCCCGTACGGCAGTTCTGTTTCTGTTAGGGAAGTTACTTAACCACCAGGCTACCTGCCTCCCGTACGGCAGTTCTGTTTCTGTTAGGGAAGTTACTTAACCACTAGGCTACCTGCCTCCCGTACGGCAGTTCTGTTTCTGTTAGGGAAGTTACTTAACCACTAGGCTACCTGCCTCCCGTACGGCAGTTCTGTTTCTGTTAGGGAAGTTACTTAACCACTAGGCTACCTGCCTCCCGTACGGCAGTTCTGTTTCTGTTAGGGAAGTTACTTAACCACTAGGCTACCTGCCTCCCGTACGGCAGTTCTGTTTCTGTTAGGGAAGTTACTTAACCACTAGGCTACCTGCCTCCCGTACGGCAGTTCTGTTTCTGTTAGGGAAGTTACTTAACCACTAGGCTACCTGCCTCCCGTACGGCAGTTCTGTTTCTGTTAGGGAAGTTACTTAACCACTAGGCTACCTGCCTCCCGTACGGCAGTTCTGTTTCTGTTAGGGAAGTTACTTAACCACTAGGCTACCTGCCTCCCGTACGGCAGTTCTGTTTCTGTTAGGGAAGTTACTTAACCACTAGGCTACCTGCCTCCCGTACGGCAGTTCTGTTTCTGTTAGGGAAGTTACTTAACCACTAGGCTACCTGCCTCCCGTACGGCAGTTCTGTTTCTGTTAGGGAAGTTACTTAACCACTAGGCTACCTGCCTCCCGTACGGCAGTTCTGTTTCTGTTAGGGAAGTTACTTAACCACTAGGCTACCTGCCTCCCGTACGGCAGTTCTGTTTCTGTTAGGGAAGTTACTTAACCACTAGGCTACCTGCCTCCCGTACGGCAGTTCTGTTTCTGTTAGGGAAGTTACTTAACCACTAGGCTACCTGCCTCCCGTACGGCAGTTCTGTTTCTGTTAGGGAAGTTACTTAACCACTAGGCTACCTGCCTCCCGTACGGCAGTTCTGTTTCTGTTAGGGAAGTTACTTAACCACTAGGCTACCTGCCTCCCGTACGGCAGTTCTGTTTCTGTTAGGGAAGTTACTTAACCACTAGGCTACCTGCCTCCCGTACGGCAGTTCTGTTTCTGTTAGGGAAGTTACTTAACCACTAGGCTACCTGCCTCCCGTACGGCAGTTCTGTTTCTGTTAGGGAAGTTACTTAACCACTAGGCTACCTGCCTCCCGTACGGCAGTTCTGTTTCTGTTAGGGAAGTTACTTAACCACTAGGCTACCTGCCTCCCGTACGGCAGTTCTGTTTCTGTTAGGGAAGTTACTTAACCACTAGGCTACCTGCCTCCCGTACGGCAGTTCTGTTTCTGTTAGGGAAGTTACTTAACCACTAGGCTACCTGCCTCCCGTACGGCAGTTCTGTTTCTGTTAGGGAAGTTACTTAACCACTAGGCTACCTGCCTCCCGTACGGCAGTTCTGTTTCTGTTAGGGAAGTTACTTAACCACTAGGCTACCTGCCTCCCGTACGGCAGTTCTGTTTCTGTTAGGGAAGTTACTTAACCACTAGGCTACCTGCCTCCCGTACGGCAGTTCTGTTTCTGTTAGGGAAGTTACTTAACCACTAGGCTACCTGCCTCCCGTACGGCAGTTCTGTTTCTGTTAGGGAAGTTACTTAACCACTAGGCTACCTGCCTCCCGTACGGCAGTTCTGTTTCTGTTAGGGAAGTTACTTAACCACTAGGCTACCTGCCTCCCGTACGGCAGTTCTGTTTCTGTTAGGGAAGTTACTTAACCACTAGGCTACCTGCCTCCCGTACGGCAGTTCTGTTTCTGTTAGGGAAGTTACTTAACCACTAGGCTACCTGCCTCCCGTACGGCAGTTCTGTTTCTGTTAGGGAAGTTACTTAACCACTAGGCTACCTGCCTCCCGTACGGCAGTTCTGTTTCTGTTAGGGAAGTTACTTAACCACTAGGCTACCTGCCTCCCGTACGGCAGTTCTGTTTCTGTTAGGGAAGTTACTTAACCACTAGGCTACCTGCCTCCCGTACGGCAGTTCTGTTTCTGTTAGGGAAGTTACTTAACCACTAGGCTACCTGCCTCCCGTACGGCAGTTCTGTTTCTGTTAGGGAAGTTACTTAACCACTAGGCTACCTGCCTCCCGTACGGCAGTTCTGTTTCTGTTAGGGAAGTTACTTAACCACCAGGCTACCTGCCTCCCGTACGGCAGTTCTGTTTCTGTTAGGGAAGTTACTTAACCACCAGGCTACCTGCCTCCCGTACGGCAGTTCTGTTTCTGTTAGGGAAGTTACTTAACCACCAGGCTACCTGCCTCCCGTACGGCAGTTCTGTTTCTGTTAGGGAAGTTACTTAACCACCAGGCTACCTGCCTCCCGTACGGCAGTTCTGTTTCTGTTAGGGAAGTTACTTAACCACTAGGCTACCTGCCTCCCGTACGGCAGTTCTGTTTCTGTTAGGGAAGTTACTTAACCACTAGGCTACCTGCCTCCCGTACGGCAGTTCTGTTTCTGTTAGGGAAGTTACTTAACCACTAGGCTACCTGCCTCCCGTACGGCAGTTCTGTTTCTGTTAGGGAAGTTACTTAACCACTAGGCTACCTGCCTCCCGTACGGCAGTTCTGTTTCTGTTAGGGAAGTTACTTAACCACTAGGCTACCTGCCTCCCGTACGGCAGTTCTGTTTCTGTTAGGGAAGTTACTTAACCACTAGGCTACCTGCCTCCCGTACGGCAGTTCTGTTTCTGTTAGGGAAGTTACTTAACCACTAGGCTACCTGCCTCCCGTACGGCAGTTCTGTTTCTGTTAGGGAAGTTACTTAACCACTAGGCTACCTGCCTCCCGTACGGCAGTTCTGTTTCTGTTAGGGAAGTTACTTAACCACTAGGCTACCTGCCTCCCGTACGGCAGTTCTGTTTCTGTTAGGGAAGTTACTTAACCACTAGGCTACCTGCCTCCCGTACGGCAGTTCTGTTTCTGTTAGGGAAGTTACTTAACCACTAGGCTACCTGCCTCCCGTACGGCAGTTCTGTTTCTGTTAGGGAAGTTACTTAACCACTAGGCTACCTGCCTCCCGTACGGCAGTTCTGTTTCTGTTAGGGAAGTTACTTAACCACTAGGCTACCTGCCTCCCGTACGGCAGTTCTGTTTCTGTTAGGGAAGTTACTTAACCACTAGGCTACCTGCCTCCCGTACGGCAGTTCTGTTTCTGTTAGGGAAGTTACTTAACCACTAGGCTACCTGCCTCCCGTACGGCAGTTCTGTTTCTGTTAGGGAAGTTACTTAACCACTAGGCTACCTGCCTCCCGTACGGCAGTTCTGTTTCTGTTAGGGAAGTTACTTAACCACTAGGCTACCTGCCTCCCGTACGGCAGTTCTGTTTCTGTTAGGGAAGTTACTTAACCACTAGGCTACCTGCCTCCCGTACGGCAGTTCTGTTTCTGTTAGGGAAGTTACTTAACCACTAGGCTACCTGCCTCCCGTACGGCAGTTCTGTTTCTGTTAGGGAAGTTACTTAACCACTAGGCTACCTGCCTCCCGTACGGCAGTTCTGTTTCTGTTAGGGAAGTTACTTAACCACTAGGCTACCTGCCTCCCGTACGGCAGTTCTGTTTCTGTTAGGGAAGTTACTTAACCACTAGGCTACCTGCCTCCCGTACGGCAGTTCTGTTTCTGTTAGGGAAGTTACTTAACCACTAGGCTACCTGCCTCCCGTACGGCAGTTCTGTTTCTGTTAGGGAAGTTACTTAACCACTAGGCTACCTGCCTCCCGTACGGCAGTTCTGTTTCTGTTAGGGAAGTTACTTAACCACTAGGCTACCTGCCTCCCGTACGGCAGTTCTGTTTCTGTTAGGGAAGTTACTTAACCACTAGGCTACCTGCCTCCCGTACGGCAGTTCTGTTTCTGTTAGGGAAGTTACTTAACCACCAGGCTACCTGCCTCCCGTACGGCAGTTCTGTTTCTGTTAGGGAAGTTACTTAACCACCAGGCTACCTGCCTCCCGTACGGCAGTTCTGTTTCTGTTAGGGAAGTTACTTAACCACCAGGCTACCTGCCTCCCGTACGGCAGTTCTGTTTCTGTTAGGGAAGTTACTTAACCACCAGGCTACCTGCCTCCCGTACGGCAGTTCTGTTTCTGTTAGGGAAGTTACTTAACCACCAGGCTACCTGCCTCCCGTACGGCAGTTCTGTTTCTGTTAGGGAAGTTACTTAACCACCAGGCTACCTGCCTCCCGTACGGCAGTTCTGTTTCTGTTAGGGAAGTTACTTAACCACTAGGCTACCTGCCTCCCGTACGGCAGTTCTGTTTCTGTTAGGGAAGTTACTTAACCACTAGGCTACCTGCCTCCCGTACGGCAGTTCTGTTTCTGTTAGGGAAGTTACTTAACCACTAGGCTACCTGCCTCCCGTACGGCAGTTCTGTTTCTGTTAGGGAAGTTACTTAACCACTAGGCTACCTGCCTCCCGTACGGCAGTTCTGTTTCTGTTAGGGAAGTTACTTAACCACTAGGCTACCTGCCTCCCGTACGGCAGTTCTGTTTCTGTTAGGGAAGTTACTTAACCACTAGGCTACCTGCCTCCCGTACGGCAGTTCTGTTTCTGTTAGGGAAGTTACTTAACCACTAGGCTACCTGCCTCCCGTACGGCAGTTCTGTTTCTGTTAGGGAAGTTACTTAACCACTAGGCTACCTGCCTCCCGTACGGCAGTTCTGTTTCTGTTAGGGAAGTTACTTAACCACTAGGCTACCTGCCTCCCGTACGGCAGTTCTGTTTCTGTTAGGGAAGTTACTTAACCACTAGGCTACCTGCCTCCCGTACGGCAGTTCTGTTTCTGTTAGGGAAGTTACTTAACCACTAGGCTACCTGCCTCCCGTACGGCAGTTCTGTTTCTGTTAGGGAAGTTACTTAACCACTAGGCTACCTGCCTCCCGTACGGCAGTTCTGTTTCTGTTAGGGAAGTTACTTAACCACTAGGCTACCTGCCTCCCGTACGGCAGTTCTGTTTCTGTTAGGGAAGTTACTTAACCACCAGGCTACCTGCCTCCCGTACGGCAGTTCTGTTTCTGTTAGGGAAGTTACTTAACCACCAGGCTACCTGCCTCCCGTACGGCAGTTCTGTTTCTGTTAGGGAAGTTACTTAACCACCAGGCTACCTGCCTCCCGTACGGCAGTTCTGTTTCTGTTAGGGAAGTTACTTAACCACCAGGCTACCTGCCTCCCGTACGGCAGTTCTGTTTCTGTTAGGGAAGTTACTTAACCACCAGGCTACCTGCCTCCCGTACGGCAGTTCTGTTTCTGTTAGGGAAGTTACTTAACCACTAGGCTACCTGCCTCCCGTACGGCAGTTCTGTTTCTGTTAGGGAAGTTACTTAACCACTAGGCTACCTGCCTCCCGTACGGCAGTTCTGTTTCTGTTAGGGAAGTTACTTAACCACTAGGCTACCTGCCTCCCGTACGGCAGTTCTGTTTCTGTTAGGGAAGTTACTTAACCACTAGGCTACCTGCCTCCCGTACGGCAGTTCTGTTTCTGTTAGGGAAGTTACTTAACCACTAGGCTACCTGCCTCCCGTACGGCAGTTCTGTTTCTGTTAGGGAAGTTACTTAACCACTAGGCTACCTGCCTCCCGTACGGCAGTTCTGTTTCTGTTAGGGAAGTTACTTAACCACTAGGCTACCTGCCTCCCGTACGGCAGTTCTGTTTCTGTTAGGGAAGTTACTTAACCACTAGGCTACCTGCCTCCCGTACGGCAGTTCTGTTTCTGTTAGGGAAGTTACTTAACCACTAGGCTACCTGCCTCCCGTACGGCAGTTCTGTTTCTGTTAGGGAAGTTACTTAACCACTAGGCTACCTGCCTCCCGTACGGCAGTTCTGTTTCTGTTAGGGAAGTTACTTAACCACTAGGCTACCTGCCTCCCGTACGGCAGTTCTGTTTCTGTTAGGGAAGTTACTTAACCACTAGGCTACCTGCCTCCCGTACGGCAGTTCTGTTTCTGTTAGGGAAGTTACTTAACCACTAGGCTACCTGCCTCCCGTACGGCAGTTCTGTTTCTGTTAGGGAAGTTACTTAACCACTAGGCTACCTGCCTCCCGTACGGCAGTTCTGTTTCTGTTAGGGAAGTTACTTAACCACTAGGCTACCTGCCTCCCGTACGGCAGTTCTGTTTCTGTTAGGGAAGTTACTTAACCACTAGGCTACCTGCCTCCCGTACGGCAGTTCTGTTTCTGTTAGGGAAGTTACTTAACCACTAGGCTACCTGCCTCCCGTACGGCAGTTCTGTTTCTGTTAGGGAAGTTACTTAACCACTAGGCTACCTGCCTCCCGTACGGCAGTTCTGTTTCTGTTAGGGAAGTTACTTAACCACTAGGCTACCTGCCTCCCGTACGGCAGTTCTGTTTCTGTTAGGGAAGTTACTTAACCACTAGGCTACCTGCCTCCCGTACGGCAGTTCTGTTTCTGTTAGGGAAGTTACTTAACCACTAGGCTACCTGCCTCCCGTACGGCAGTTCTGTTTCTGTTAGGGAAGTTACTTAACCACTAGGCTACCTGCCTCCCGTACGGCAGTTCTGTTTCTGTTAGGGAAGTTACTTAACCACTAGGCTACCTGCCTCCCGTACGGCAGTTCTGTTTCTGTTAGGGAAGTTACTTAACCACTAGGCTACCTGCCTCCCGTACGGCAGTTCTGTTTCTGTTAGGGAAGTTACTTAACCACTAGGCTACCTGCCTCCCGTACGGCAGTTCTGTTTCTGTTAGGGAAGTTACTTAACCACTAGGCTACCTGCCTCCCGTACGGCAGTTCTGTTTCTGTTAGGGAAGTTACTTAACCACTAGGCTACCTGCCTCCCGTACGGCAGTTCTGTTTCTGTTAGGGAAGTTACTTAACCACTAGGCTACCTGCCTCCCGTACGGCAGTTCTGTTTCTGTTAGGGAAGTTACTTAACCACTAGGCTACCTGCCTCCCGTACGGCAGTTCTGTTTCTGTTAGGGAAGTTACTTAACCACTAGGCTACCTGCCTCCCGTACGGCAGTTCTGTTTCTGTTAGGGAAGTTACTTAACCACTAGGCTACCTGCCTCCCGTACGGCAGTTCTGTTTCTGTTAGGGAAGTTACTTAACCACTAGGCTACCTGCCTCCCGTACGGCAGTTCTGTTTCTGTTAGGGAAGTTACTTAACCACTAGGCTACCTGCCTCCCGTACGGCAGTTCTGTTTCTGTTAGGGAAGTTACTTAACCACTAGGCTACCTGCCTCCCGTACGGCAGTTCTGTTTCTGTTAGGGAAGTTACTTAACCACTAGGCTACCTGCCTCCCGTACGGCAGTTCTGTTTCTGTTAGGGAAGTTACTTAACCACTAGGCTACCTGCCTCCCGTACGGCAGTTCTGTTTCTGTTAGGGAAGTTACTTAACCACTAGGCTACCTGCCTCCCGTACGGCAGTTCTGTTTCTGTTAGGGAAGTTACTTAACCACTAGGCTACCTGCCTCCCGTACGGCAGTTCTGTTTCTGTTAGGGAAGTTACTTAACCACTAGGCTACCTGCCTCCCGTACGGCAGTTCTGTTTCTGTTAGGGAAGTTACTTAACCACTAGGCTACCTGCCTCCCGTACGGCAGTTCTGTTTCTGTTAGGGAAGTTACTTAACCACTAGGCTACCTGCCTCCCGTACGGCAGTTCTGTTTCTGTTAGGGAAGTTACTTAACCACTAGGCTACCTGCCTCCCGTACGGCAGTTCTGTTTCTGTTAGGGAAGTTACTTAACCACTAGGCTACCTGTCTCCCGTACGGCAGTTCTGTTTCTGTTAGGGAAGTTACTTAACCACTAGGCTACCTGCCTCCCGTACGGCAGTTCTGTTTCTGTTAGGGAAGTTGTTTTGGTTTTTCCAAACAGATTTGGGAGCAGTGTCACTTGTAAACAAATTTGTGTTCCCGATTCACTTAGTAATTTCTTCATGTTCTGAACAGTTCCTTTTAAGCCGAGTTATAACTCCCCGGAGTAAAGTTTCTCTGCCTGCCCTATTGAAATAGGAAAATGCAAAATAGGTGTACAGATTATTCAAGCAAAAGTGGAACCTGAGTATTAGTGGTTGACAATGAATTATTTTGCTGCAGGTACACACAAACACACCATTACACACTTTTACAACCCTCACAGGGACCACAGCCTCTATAAATACAAGACCTAACAACACATTCAACTCCCCAGTGTACACAGATGTCTTGAGTCAACACACATTCAACTCCCCAGCGTACACAAATGTCTTGAGTCTTTGTTGAACTCTTCTATGTTCTTGTTACATTTTCAGAAGTATGTTAGTTAGTTTATTAATGCATTTATTCTGTGTTGTCTTTATAAGCAGGTTGATATAGAAAAAAATATATTACTGTACTGTATACAGTATCTTGGCTGTTATCCTCTTACTTTAAGAGACTATAGACATTAGAGGGGAACCTCATAGAACTGAACAAGCATTAAATAGGAAGGATTATGTTGCTCTTTCACACCTTGTCATAAGATTCTTAGCAAGACAAATAGGAAAAGGTGCAAGTGTCATGTTTTATGTTTGGACTAAGTCTTATGTGGAGAACTGGGAATCTCCCTGATCCCTATCAATAATCATGCCAGGGTTTTCAGAACATATTCTAAAAAGACTCCATGTACTGTCGCCTTAACCCCGTCTACTGGTTTCATTTCATCTCCTTGATCCCTATCAATAATCATGCCTGGCTACAAACAAAAGCATATCAGGGTTTTCAGAACATATTCTCAAAGACTCCATGTACTGTAGCCTTAACCCCGTCTGCTGGTTTCATTTCATCTCCCTGCAGAGCTGGGCCTATAATCAATTTCCTTTCAACACGCACTGTTCCCACATGCCATGCTTACACCTAATAGCACCCAACTGGTGTCAATAATACAGATTCAACACTGTGCTGAGGCATGTGCTGTATGGGGTTTGCATTGCTCCTAAAGCCTCGTAGAGATCACAGGGTGTGTCTCAATAATGTCTCATTCTCTCTAGTTCCCGGATAGAAAAGCACTGGATTGGTGGAGCCATGTGCTAGAGAGAGTTTATACCATATTCACACATTTCCAGTTGTTTCCTTTCAAATCAGTGCCGGGAAGTGAACAAGTGCACACTTTGGGAGGTAGGAGAACTAATTGGGACATAGACAGGATAAATAGAGAATGATGGGTCTCTAGCTACTCATAGGAAGAGTGGGGTAAGTTGAGCCAAAAGGGGTAAGTTGAGCAAAAAGGGTAAGTTGAGCCACCCCTGTTTCTAGCAAACCGTACACAAAATTCGTAATTTGACCAAATATTTAGGAAAAGATCATAATTGCACAAAGTCAGTGAAGGAACATACTGGAAAATGTGGTAAACAACTTAGGTCAACAAAAAAAATAGATTTTCATCAGGTCAAATGAATGAATGTGTTAGAGTAGAGGTTTCATGATGCTTGTGTCTAAAACAAATTAGATCATTTTAAGATTGTACTAAACATCAGTTGGGGTCTCGATAAGCTTCAATGAGGTCCTAAACCTAGCATGAAAGTGCATCCTTGTAGCGATGTGGGCTAATATAGTCACAATGTTGAAACAATGGCCTTGGGGTAAGTTGAGCCTGTGGTTGAGCCAATGGCAAGTTGAGCCTGTGGTTGAGCCAATGGCAAGTTGAGCCCGTGGTTGAGCCAATGGCAAGTTGAGCCCGTGGTTGAGCCAATGGCAAGTTGACCCCGTGGTTGAGCCAATGGCAAGTTGACCCCGTGGTTGAGCCAATGGCAAGTTGACCCCGTGGTTGAGCCAATGGCAAGTTGAGCCCGTGGTTGAGCCAATGGCAAGTTGAGCCCGTGGTTGAGCCAATGGCAAGTTGAGCCCGTGGTTGAGCCAATGGCAAGTTGAGCCCGTGGTTGAGCCAATGGCAAGTTGAGCCCGTGGTTGAGCCAATGGCAAGTTGAGAAAATTGAAGTGTTTTCCTCCCAGACGAAATGCAAGGCAACAGGGAATGGACTATATTAAAAATATGAAAAGCAAGTACAATGTGTTTGTTAGGTGTTGAGCCTGTTCTAAAATTATCTTAAAATAATTAAAAGACAAAAAAGCGATTGTGTTTGAGAAAAAAAGATAGACATGGTTGTAAAAAAAATAGTAGGTAATATTTCATTCAGTATAGGAATGTATGGGCGGCTCAATTCACCCTTCTCCCTTGGCTCAATTTCTCCCATACCCAGGTAATTTGTACAAAGACACCTCTTTTTTTGGACAAGTTATGTTTTCAAAATTGTAAAGTTTACATGAATTCAAAACTGAATTCAGATTTTTCCAGGGATAAACAACATCCTAAAATATAAGTAGATATATCTTTGTTAGAAATAATATTATATTTAATTTGACGGAGTGATGCCGATTGTATAAATATCTCAACTTTCTCCACTACAGTCATGATAACTAGAACTGTACCACTGCCAAAAGCCTACAAACACCCATCAACACAAGTACTACCTGATGAAAACGCAATCCATCATCTAATCAAGCAAATCAACATTTGCTCAAAATTAGGCTAATAGCTAGAAGCACTTGATCTGCAAATTATAGCACAACCAAACACAGCTGTGACCGATGGACTGAAAGGATGGTGGGGGGTGCCTGCTCGATTCTATTGGAGGGAGAAAACAACTTGATCCATTTGCAAACACCGGACTTGACAACAGCAGAGCTAATTTGTTTGGGTTTGTTTTGAGAGAGCCTGTTGTTGGACTTCAGATTAAAATGTTCTATTTTAGTTTATACTAGATTCCCTCATGGGATTAGTTGTGAAAATCCATGTTTGCTACAGATGTAAGATCTTAATATGATCACTCTTTTGTTGCCGAAAAACGTGCTGCATAGCAGGAAATGCAAACTTGTAGTGTAAAAAGGCTTCTAGTGTGTCATTTGCACTTTAGATTTCCAGACTTGATTTGCCCTAACAAGTAATTTATCAACCCCTACAAAGATGTCCATTAATTATAATCCACATTAAAAAAATCATTTCCTGTTGCTGCAGGATTATTATCCTGATAGCGCAAACTGGCTCAAATTAAGATCCTGCATCTGTACTTTTCATTTCTTGACCAGTGACAGCTGAAAGAGAGGAACCTTTTGTGGTTTAGGCTATCCCTTTCTCTTAGTCACAAGTAGTGCTTGAATTACACATTGACTCATGCAGGTGTCTATCATCTCTTATTACAATGTCGACATCTTTCTTTGGACCTACATTGATTTATGGATGTTTAGGTTATTATGGAGACGTCCAGATTTGTTATGGGGCATCCTCCCCCATATGCCCTTTTTTACATGTATTTTGAATTTAACCTTTATTTAACTAGGCAAGTCAGTTAAGAACAAATTCTTATTTACAACGACGGCCCTACAGGGAAACCATATGTAGCCTGCTTGTATGTTGGTTTGGTGGTTTGAAATGCTGTGAGTATTTTTCTCTTCTCTTTAAGCTTCACATGAAGTGAATATTTGAAATGTTGTGATTGACTGATGCCGCTTGCAAGGCAACACAGTATTTACATACTGTAAATAAACCCCAGCTAGCTAGCTAGGCTACATGTTGCTGAACTCTAGGCCTACATGACTAAAACATTAATCAAACAGACATCTATTTTCTTTTAAAAGTGAGATGGACCATGATGCCAAATTCCCACAACGATGCCTGAAGATAATAGTCAAGTCCTCAGATTCTGCTGAGGCATTATTGTGAACAAACTCAACAGACAGCTAGTGCTTCATCTTTCCAAATACCAGCCAGCCAACTGGTGCCATAGTGAGGACAGGGCAACATATAGAATTATAGGACAATAATACAGATTGCTTGGTAACAAGGTTAAACACTGATAGGATTTTGTGCTGCATTTTGTGCGGCAGGGTGACTACAGTATCAACCTTTGGTAGGGAATAATGGTTTCCCTTTCAGGAGGATGTGAAATTGGATTGCTCATACAAAGTGCTTGCTGTGGATAAACCTGTGTTATCCAATTACGGAGCAAAACGACATTAAACAGGCTGGAGGTGGGGAGAGTCCAGCCAACCTTTTTACGCTGAGTGACAACACATTCACAGACTTATACTGTTTTGAGAAAATCTAAATATATTTGTCTGTTTATATATAAAGTCAGATTGTTTATGGGTTTGTTTTTTCTCTCTCGAGGACTGGTATACGTACAGCTTGTTCATTTGATGATGTTGACTAAAAAGCATCACTGATACATCATCAAAACCTTTTCACCAAATGCCAATGTAGATAGCTCTTCTCTCCAATAGAGGGCAATAGTTTATTACGTACTGCTTTGTACCTCTAACTCCATCCCATATTTGGAAGTGAATTTCTGCCTATACTTTCGTAATAAATGTATTTTGTTTTATCTTGGACATCTTTGTTCTTGTTATTATATTCTTTTTAAATTGTTTTTTTACTACATATGCTATGCATCTGAAAATGGTTTCCTTTCTGAATTATTTTAGAGAGAATTCACTGTAAAAGCCAGTAACAGCATATTTCAGACACATTTAAAATGTGTCAGGTGCGTGTATATAAAACATACATGAACAGAACCATCGTCCTGAGTGCATTTAGAGAGACCAAAGATAAACAAGGCCCCAAAAATACCAATGGACATACAGTGGGGTTCAATTATTGACACCCTTGATAAATATAAGGGAAAGGGTGATACCTAGTCAACTGAATGCCTTCAACTGAAATGTGTCTTCTGCATTTAACCCAACACCTCTGAATCAGAGGTGCAGGGGGTTGCCTTAATCCACATCCACGTCTGTATAAAATAAATAAATCAAATACTGAGCTATATTGAATGCTCAAATGTGTTTGAAATTATATTATTTTATACTAATACAATTGCTCAGAGGAAGATATTTTGTTTACATTTTTGTTTTAAATAATAATAATTTAAAAGGTAGGGTGCAAAATGATTGACACCACTAGAGATTCTTATAAATAAGACCTTTAGTATTTGGTCCCATACGCCTAGCATGCAAGGACTACATCAAGCTTGTTCATGTTATTGGCAATGGTGAGAGGTTAGCATGTCTTAGGGGCATGATTTTTGACCCTCTAACTTTCTCACTCATAATCATTCAGGATTATCCCTAATCATGGTAGCGTCTTACTTTTTAAACTAAATATATTTCTCTGAGCAATTGTATTAGTATAAAAGAATACAATTTCGAACAAATTATGGTCGTGTTTATATATTAACTTCACGTAATATAGCATTTATAATGGATTAGTAAATTGTTCAGTCATAATCGATTAATCATTACTCCTACATTTGTAAATGTTAGTACCCTAGTTATTTATGAACACATTTTAATAGTATTTAATAAAGATTCATAAGATCATTAATCAGATATATAATATAGATCCATATAAAGCATTTACTAATCATTAGTTAAGTGTTTTTGCGTGACCTCGTCTAAAATGTGGGCTATTTTATACTTTAAAAATATTTTATAAATGGTTTGAGTGACCAGTGTAATTTCTCACAAAAAAGATGGACATGCCAATGGCAGATGTTCCTGCAGTACCTTCCTGCAGCTCCTTCAGTTCTCAAAATGGCCCCTAGAACATGTCAATGGCAGACATTCCTGCAGTACCTTCCAGCAGCTTCTTCAGGTCTCAAAATGGCCCCTAGAACATGCCATTGGCAGACATTCCTGCAGTACCTTCCAGCAGCTTCTTCAGGTCTCAAAATGGCCCCTAGAACATGCCATTGGCAGACATTCCTGCAGTACCTTCCAGCAGCTTCTTCAGGTCTCAAAATGGCCCCTAGAACATGTCAATGGCAGACATTCCTGCAGTACCTTCCAGCAGCTTCTTCAGGTCTCAAAATGTCCCCTAGAACATGCCATTGGCAGACATTCCTGCAGTACCTTCCAGCAGCTTCTTCAGGTCTCAAAATGGCCCCTAGAACATGCCATTGGCAGACATTCCTGCAGTACCTTCCTGCAGCTCCTTCAGGTCTCAAAATGGCTTCTAGAACGTATCAATGGTTCAACAATAAGCAACACAGAGGACATTTAAGAAAATGTATTGAACATTTTATTCCAAAACAGTCACACTGTTGTAATAATATGATGTGTAACTTCTGACACACTCTTTTCAATCCCAAAATGCTAACATGAGCGATTCTTGGCAGTGACTTTTCTAGCAAAACCAAAGTGTGAATTGCAGTCACTCTTAAAATAAGTCTGTGCTTGGTTACGCCAGAACTAACATCTTGGGTAATTTGGTCAGCTGCGTGATTAACTTCTGTGTCCATAGCTATTAGAAATTGGGAGTTCTGGTTTGCGAAGTCTCCACCCTCACACAAGGAAACTCTCAACCAAAGCCCCCTCCCCTTCTGCTAATTTCACCACATATGCAAAGCAGTCAAATTATAAGCACCGCCTTCATCCAATCCTGGTGCATCCAAACAATCAGTGACCAATCCTGGTGCATCCAAACAAACAGTGACCAATCCTGGTGCATCCAAACAATCAGTGACCAATCCTGGTGCATCCAAACAATCAGTGACCAATCCTGGTGCATCCAAACAATCAGTGACCAATCCTGGTGCATCCAAACAATCAGTGACCAATCCTGGTGCATCCAAACAATCAGTGACCAATCCTGGTGCATCCAAACAAACAAAAACCCAAACACAGGAACTACTATTGCTTGTTGCCCTATGCATTCACTCCCGTCGTGACAGAATCCAGTTTACACACACAATCTGTCCAAGAGAGATTTAGAGCAGTCCATAGACTGTTTATGAGGTAAGGAAACAATTATCTGAATAAATTATTTAAATGAACTATCCCATTAAAGTTTAAAGAGTTAATACCTTTAAAAGCCTAGCAAAGGTGCTGCTAAACAAAACCATGAAAAAAGTCTGTGGTTGAAAGTCTGAAGGACTGGAATTAATTAAAGGTTATACATGTAACACCTCTACCTGCAAATCATACAGGTAACAGTCTACCTGTAAATCATACAGGTAACATTTAACCTGTAAATCATACAGGTAACAGTTCTACCTGTAAATCATACAGGTAACAGTCTACCTGTAAATCATACAGGTAACAGTTCTACCTGTAAATCATACAGGTAACAGTTCTACCTGTAAATCATACAGGTAACAGTCTACCTGTAAATCATACAGGTAACAGTTCTACCTGTAAATCATACAGGTAACAGTCTACCTGTAAATCATACAGGTAACAGTTCTACCTGTAAATCATACAGGTAACAGTCTACCTGTAAATCATACAGGTAACAGTCTACCTGTAAATCATACAGGTAACAGTTATGCCTGTAAATCATACAGGTAACACTTCTACCTGTAAATCATACAGGTAACATTTAACCTGTAAATCATACAGGTAACAGTCTACCTGTAAATCATACAGGTAACAGTCTACCTGTAAATCATACAGGTAACATTTAACCTGTAAATCATACAGGTAACAGTTCTACCTGTAAATCATACAGGTAACAGTCTACCTGTAAATCATACAGGTAACAGTTCTACCTGTAAATCATACAGGTAACAGTTCTACCTGTAAATCATACAGGTAACAGTCTACCTGTAAATCATACAGGTAACATTTAACCTGTAAATCATACAGGTAACAGTCTACCTGTAAATCATACAGGTAACAGTCTACCTGTAAATCATACAGGTAACATTTAACCTGTAAATCATACAGGTAACAGTCTACCTGTAAATCATACAGGTAACAGTTCTACCTGTAAATCATACAGGTAACAGTCTACCTGTAAATCATACAGGTAACAGTCTACCTGTAAATCATACAGGTAACAGTTCTACCTGTAAATCATACAGGTAACAGTCTACCTGTAAATCATACAGGTAACATTTAACCTGTAAATCATACAGGTAACAGTCTACCTGTAAATCATACAGGTAACATTTAACCTGTAAATCATACAGGTAACATTTCGCTTGTAAATCATACAGGTAACATTTAACCTGTAAATCATACAGGTAACACTTCTACCTCATGGTAGCCTAGTGGTTAGAGTGTTGGACTAGTAAGTGAAAGGTTGCAAGTTCAAATCCCCGAGCTGACAAGGTACAAATCTGTCGTTCTGCCCCTGATCAGGCAGTTAACCCACTGTTCCTAGGCCGTCATTGAAAATAAGAATTTGTTCTTAACTGACTTGCCTGGTTAATTAAATAAAGGTCAAATAAAATTAAATGCCTGCAAATCATACAGGTAACATTTCTACCTGTAAATCATACAGGTAACATTTCAACTGTAAATCATACAGGTAACCCTTCTACCTGCAAATCACACAGGTAACCCTTCTACCTGCAAATCACACAGGTAACATTTCTACCTGCAAATCATACAGGTAACAGTTCTACCTGTAAATCATACAGGTAACAGTTCTACCTGTAAATCACACAGGTAACATTTAACCTGTAAATCACACAGGTAACCCTTCTACCTGCAAATCACACAGGTAACCCTTCTACCTGCAAATCACACAGGTAACCCTTCTACCTGCAAATCACACAGGTAACCCTTCTACCTGCAAATCACACAGGTAACCCTTCTACCTGCAAATCACACAGGTAACCCTTCTACCTGCAAATCACACAGGTAACCCTTCTACCTGCAAATCACACAGGTAACCCTTCTACCTGCAAATCACACAGGTAACCCTTCTACCTGCAAATCACACAGGTAACATTTCTACCTGCAAATCATACAGGTAACAGTTCTACCTGTAAATCATACAGGTAACAGTTCTACCTGTAAATCACACAGGTAACATTTAACCTGTAAATCACACAGGTAACCCTTCTACCTGCAAATCACACAGGTAACCCTTCTACCTGCAAATCACACAGGTAACCCTTCTACCTGCAAATCACACAGGTAACCCTTCTACCTGCAAATCACACAGGTAACCCTTCTACCTGCAAATCACACAGGTAACCCTTCTACCTGCAAATCACACAGGTAACCCTTCTACCTGCAAATCACACAGGTAACCCTTCTACCTGCAAATCACACAGGTAACCCTTCTACCTGCAAATCACACAGGTAACCCTTCTACCTGTAAATCATACAGGTAACATTTCTACCTGCAAATCATACAGGTAACCCTTCTACCTGCAAATCACACAGGTAACCCTTCTACCTGCAAATCACACAGGTAACATTTCTACCTGCAAATCACACAGGTAACCCTTCTACCTGCAAATCACACAGGTAACATTTCTACCTGCAAATCATACAGGTAACCCTTCTACCTGCAAATCACACAGGTAACCCTTCTACCTGCAAATCACACAGGTAACCCTTCTACCTGCAAATCACACAGGTAACCCTTCTACCTGCAAATCACACAGGTAACCCTTCTACCTGCAAATCACACAGGTAACCCTTCTACCTGCAAATCATACAGGTAACCCTTCTACCTGCAAATCACACAGGTAACCCTTCTACCTGCAAATCACACAGGTAACATTTCTACCTGCAAATCACACAGGTAACCCTTCTACCTGCAAATCACACAGGTAACATTTCTACCTGCAAATCATACAGGTAACCCTTCTACCTGCAAATCACACAGGTAACCCTTCTACCTGCAAATCACACAGGTAACCCTTCTACCTGCAAATCACACAGGTAACCCTTCTACCTGCAAATCACACAGGTAACCCTTCTACCTGCAAATCATACAGGTAACCCTTCTACCTGCAAATCATACAGGTAACCCTTCTACCTGCAAATCACACAGGTAACCCTTCTACCTGCAAATCACACAGGTAACCCTTCTACCTGCAAATCACACAGGTAACCCTTCTACCTGTAAATCACACAGGTAACCCTTCTACCTGCAAATCACACAGGTAACCCTTCTACCTGTAAATCACACAGGTAACCCTTCTACCTGTAAATCACACAGGTAACCCTTCTACCTGTAAATCACACAGGTAACCCTTCTACCTGTAAATCACACAGGTAACCCTTCTACCTGTAAATCACACAGGTAACCCTTCTACCTGTAAATCACACAGGTAACCCTTCTACCTGCAAATCACACAGGTAACCCTTCTACCTGTAAATCACACAGGTAACATTTCTACCTGCAAATCATACAGGTAACCCTTCTACCTGCAAATCATACAGGTAACATTTCTACCTGCAAATCATACAGGTAACAGTTCTACCTGTAAATCATACAGGTAACATTTCTACCTGTAAATCATACAGGTAACATTTCTACCTGCAAATCACACAGGTAACATTTAACCTGTAAATCACACAGGTAACCCTTCTACCTGCAAATCACACAGGTAACCCTTCTACCTGCAAATCACACAGGTAACCCTTCTACCTGCAAATCACACAGGTAACCCTTCTACCTGCAAATCATACAGGTAACACTTCTACCTGCAAATCATACAGGTAACAGTTCTTCCTGCAAATCACACAGGTAACCCTTCTACCTGCAAATCACACAGGTAACCCTTCTACCTGCAAATCACACAGGTAACCCTTCTACCTGCAAATCACACAGGTAACCCTTCTACCTGCAAATCACACAGGTAACCCTTCTACCTGCAAATCATACAGGTAACACTTCTACCTGCAAATCATACAGGTAACACTTATACCTGCAAATCACACAGGTAACCCTTCTACCTGCAAATCACACAGGTAACCCTTCTACCTGCAAATCCTCATCAATCACATACTGTATCAGTAGTAATGGACTACTAAAAATCCACTTGAGAAAACCTGTGCGGTCCGGCCAGCTGTTGTGTGTAGTAGGCTCCATTTCACTGTTTTAGGATCAGTTCTCCAGGTTGACAACATGAACACAACATTCCCATTACAACTATTCCTCCAAAACAGTTGAATAAATGTCCTTTAACATCCATTGTTGTGTGCTTGTTCTTTTACCATTGATATGTTCTAGGCTATTTTGAGACCTAAAGGAGAATCAGGTACTGCTGGAATGTCTACCAATGGCATGTCAATATTGTTTTGTATGAAATTACCCTGGTCAGTCAAAACATTTGTAAAGTATTTATAAAACATAAATAGCCCACACTTCAGATGAGGCTACGCAACAAGGCTTAACTGGGGATTAGTACATGGTTTATAAGGACCTATATTAAGTTATTACAAAGTGCCACGTTAATTATTTATTTTATACAGACATTATTGCTCATCTTTATCAAGGGTGTCAATAATTTCAGACCCCACTGTACACCTTGCATTTAGCAGAGCGCCTCAGAGCTGAAACTCAATATGTGACATCACCATTGAAACACAGTCGCATGCCAAATTACTCCCTATTCCCTATAATGCATAGTTCTATAGCATCAGCGTCCATACGGGCTACATTTTCAGCTGTTCCTACATTTTCACTTGTACATTTCAAGTACAGTGGGGCAAAAAAGTATTTAGTCAGCCACCAATTTTGACAGCTCTTTGGTCATATGGCCATAGTGGAGTTTGGAGTGTGACTGTTTGAAGTTGTAGACAGGTGTCTTTTATACTGATAACAAGTTCAAACAGGTGCCATTAATACAGGTAGCGAGTGGAGGACAGAGGAGCCTCTTAAAGAAGAAGTTACAGGTCGGTGAGAGCCAGAAATCTTGCTTGTTTGTAGGTGACAAAATACTTATTTTCCACCATAATTTGCAAATCAATTCATAAAAAATCCTACAATGTGATTTTCTGGATTTTTTTACTTCTCATTTTGTCTGTCATAGTTGAAGTGTACCTATGATGAAAATTACAGGCCTCTCTCATCTTTTTAAGTGGGAGAACTTGCACACTTGGTGGTTGACTAAATACTTTTTTGTTCCACTGTATGCATATATAATATAATCTAGAAAAATCTTCCAAACACAGAAACAGACGTATTCTAGGCAAGAAGGAAGGATTTAGTTAAGAAGTAACACATTTTGCCCTCTCTATTCCATCTCTGACTGTCACCATCATACATACAGTACCACACACATTTTTTGAAGCTTCGTTTTCGCCTTATGATCTTACTCTACAGCTACCAACGTATTATTTTTGGAGGTTACTTTGAGTATCATGTAGTTTGTGAATGTGTGAACTCAGGAGGAATGTTGTGCCATCCTCTTTACAAAACTGTTTCAGTTCAGCAATATTCTTGGGATGTCTGGTGTGAACTGCTCTCTTGAGGTCATGCCACAGCATGTCAATCGGCTTGAGGTCAGGAGTCCTACTGGGCCACTCCAGAAGGCCTATTTTCTTCTCTTGAAGCCATTCTGTTGTTGATTTAATTCTGTGTTTTGGGTCGTTGTCCTGTTGCATCACCAAAGTTCTGTTGAGCTTCAACGGGTGGACGGATAGCCTAACATTCTCCTGCAAAATGTCTTGATGAACTTAGGAATTCATTGTTCCATCGATGATAGCAAGCTGTCCCGGCCCTGAGGCAACAAAGCAGCCCCAAACCATAATGCTCCCTCCATCATACTTGACAGTTCGGATGAGGTTTTGATGTTGGTGTGCTGTGCCTTTTGTTCTCCACACGTAGAGTTGTGTGTTCCTTCCAAACAACTCAACTGTAGTTTCATCTGTCCACGGACCATTTTGTCAGTAGCGCTGTGGAACATCCAGGTGCACTTTTGCAAACTTCAGACGTGCAGCAAAGTTTTTTGGGGTCAGCAGTGGCTTCTTCCGTGGTGTCCTTATATCGTAGACTCGTCAACAGAGATGTTAGCATGTTCCAGAGATTTCTGTAAGTCTTTAGCTGACACCCTAGGATTCTTCTTAACCTGATTGAGCATTCTGTGCTGTGCTCCTGCAGTCGTCTTTGCAGGATGGCCACTCCTAGGGAGAGTAGCAACAGTGCTGATTTTCTCCATTTATAGACAATTTGGTTTACCATGGACTGATGAACATCAAGGCTTTTAGAGATACTTTGGTAAACCTTTCCAGCTTTATGCAAGTCAACAATTCTACATCTTAGGTCTTCTGAGATCTCTTTTGATCGAGGCATGGTTCACATCAGGCAATGCTTCTTGTGAATAGCAAACTCAAATTTTCAAAAGCTCTCCAATCTCGTCTCATTGATTGGACTCCAGGTTAGCTGACCAATTAGCATTTGGAGAAGTCATTAGCCTAGGGGTTCACATACTTTTTCCAACTTACACTGTGAATGTTTAAATTACGTTTTCAAGAAAAATACAATATTTTGTGTGTTATTAGTTTAAGAACACTGTGATTGTCTATTGTTGTGAAGATCAGATCAAATTAAAATTGTCTGAAGATCAGATCAAATTTGATGACCAATTTATGCAGAAGTCCAGGTAAATCTAAGGGTTCACACACCTTTTCTTGCCAATGTATGTACATAGTTAGGTGTGCTCCTCTTACTAGTGTGGCTGCGTATTAGAGACAATCATTCCTGATGTGAAATGCAGTAGCTAATATTTGAAAAAGAATCAGTGAGTATATATGTATAAAAAAACATATGGTTATGGTTATGTATGGTATTGTATGTATGGTATTGTATGTATTGTAGTATGGTATTGTATGTATGGTATTGTATGTATGGTATTGTATGTATGGTATTGTATGTATGGTATTGTATGTATGGTATTGTATGTATGGTATTGTATGTATGGTATTGTATGTATGGTATTGTATGTATGGTATTGTATGTATGGTATTGTATGTATGGTATTGTATGTATGGTATTGTATGTATGGTATTGTATGTATGGTATTGTATGTATGGTATTGTATGTATGGTATTGTATGTATGGTATTGTATGTATGGTATTGTATGTATGGTATTGTATGTATGGTATTGTATGTATGGTATTGTATGTATGGTATTGTATGTATGGTATTGTATGTATGGTATTGTATGTATGGTATTGTATGTATGGTATTGTATGTATGGTATTGTATGTATGGTATTGTATGTATGGTATTGTATGTATGGTATTGTATGTATGGTATTGTATGTATGGTATTGTATGTATGGTATTGTATGTATGGTATTGTGTGTATGGTATTGCTCGGAGTCCAGAAATATTGGCCTCAGTTGCTTCTTCATTCTTTAGTCTGGTAATTAATTGTCTCCGATCTTAGGAATCGTGGAAAAATATCTTATTCTATTGTAAGACAATGAATGCTGCTGTACTTCAGAGAGTAGATATGCTGTTCCCCTTCATCTATTAATGTGATCCTGTATCCAGGCAAATCAAGAAAGAGTAACAAACTTAGTTTTAAAACCACTTAGTTTAAACTTAGTTAGTTAGTTTAGTTTAAAACCTTAGTTTAAAACCATTGGGTTCTGAAAATAGATTAAAACCACTGGGTTCTGAAATTAGATTAAAACCACTGGGTTCTGAAATTAGATTAAAACCACTGGGTTCTGATCAACGTTTAGACTATGAAATTAGATTAAAAGCACTGGGTTCTGATCCACTTTTAGACTATGAAATTAGATTAAAAGCACTGGGTTCTGATAAAGTGAAAGCCCAATAAATTAGTATTAACCATTACTGAAAAACTCAGCTGATTTATCTTGCAAGTGGTGAGTAGGACAGGGCAGATAAAGTACTGCTGCATGTATTCAATCAACATGTATTGTTTTGGTAAATTTGGTTTATATTTGGTCGTGGAATATATTAAACCCCATGTAAGTAAGAAGTAAGAACATGAAGAACAACAACATGATCTCTGTTTGTTTTAAGTGACACTACTACACTAAAGACCAGATCACCCTCAAGTCCAATACTATTTGTGGCTGATGCTGTCAAGAGCACATTTATTAAGTCCTGGTACTTTCTTTTTTGCAGAACAAGTCTAGCCCTCCTCAGGCCCTTACATCCCCTGAGGTGTAAAGCAATGGTCAAAATACACCGCAGGCTTTGTGCCAAGAGTGATCGAGGAGAGGTTAGAGAGGAGGAAGGGTAGAGAGACATACAGCACTGTGAGGAGTCCCTTTGAAGGACGCTCCAGTAATGACCTGTCCTCTCTGTATGGTCTCTAGAGGAGGCAGACTGCTGCTGCGATGCTGCTCACAGATTAGGCCTGCGAGTGTCAGGGGGTTTCAGGGGGATCACACACTCATGGTCACCCCTGTCAATGTAGAGCACCATGATCACACTGGGCCACTGACAGGTCTGGTGCTATTGGTGCTGGTGGAGGACATTGAGGGACCCGTCATGGCCTGCCGACTACGCCAACCAGCCACACAGGGCCTGCCCACTATGCCACCCAGCCAGCACAGCCACACAGGGCCTGCAGCAGAGTGTATTGCATTTTCTTGGGTGGTCTTAGTGCGAGGCGCCTGCATGACAGAGCCAGTGCATTTCCCAGTCCGTGAGCCTGATAGGTCATGGCAGTGAGCATTTTTTTTAGTTCACTCTCCCGTGCTTGTGTTAATTTGATGACAGGCCTACACAGCTGCAGGGCTGGGCATGTGCTCGCATTTCATAAATAATACCACTTAGTTAAACCATAACATGAGACAAATGTAATGCGAAAAGAAAAGTATCACAGGAAAATCCACTAGGATATGGAAAGGTGATTTAAATTTAATGCCTTGCTGTCAGGATTCTTACTCTGTTGCTTTCTCCCTAGTGAGAAAAAAAGACAAGGATCCACAAGAAAGTGACAAAACTTTAGGTACGCTGTGAAGACTACTTACATCTATGCATCTGAGTTATTTAATTTAGCTTTTCTTTAGGTATCTTTTCATAATAACAAGGTAAACCTCAAAATGACAAAACTGCTGTTATACTGTTTATAAAAGGAATTGCCAGCTTGCGAAGTTGAAGTCCAGAAATATTTAGTTAAGCAAGACAGGACCAAAGTTAATCATGAAAAGTAGATTGAGATGAAGAATTTAGAATGATCTACATCTGCTTCAGGATAATTTGTCAGAATAAATGATAGCAATTAAATAATAGATTGTTGAATTGAAAGGAAATTGGATCATTGTAAAGCACCTCGTCATTACAGAGAACCTTGAAGATCTCTCAGAACTTTGAAAGATGGAAGGGATCATCACGTCAGTTTGTCGGCCAATCGAGGATCATCGTAGGATTCATTTCCCACACTTCCAATTAGCTCCCGGAGGTTCTACTGCCCACGCTGATGTGACTGTGACATCAGCTCATAATGGAGCTGCTAGGCAGACCAAGTCTGCATCCCAAATGGCACTCTATTCCCTTTATGGTGCACCTCTATGGCTCTGGACAAAAGTAGTGCACTACGTAGGAAATAGGTTGCTATTTGGGAAGCCACCCAGGGTTAGCAGCACAGCTCTCTCTCTCTCCGGGTGTGAACAAAGCAGATTTCTTGATGTTGAAGTTTTCTCAGATGCCCACCAACTATCCACTGTACAGCTTGTTGCCGTACAGACAGATGGACAGACAGACAGACAGACAGTGTCCCTATAAAGGCTGAGTTGTGTCTGTGAACATTGTAAAGGCAGAATGAAGTCACAGTGATGTAGATGCAGGGCTTGTCTTTTCAGCCATTGATTTCAGTATTGCAGCATGGTAAAATAGAAAACTAAGCGTTTGTCAGGTGCATTAGATGTAGTAGAAGACTTTACAGAAAATCCTGAGAAGGTACAGTGGTACAGTCATACAGGGGTACAGATATACAGGGGTACAGTCATACAGGGGTACAGACATACAGGGGTACAGTCATACAGGGGTACAGTCATACAGTGGTACAGATATACAGTGGTACAGTCATACAGGGGTACAGACATACAGTGGTACAGACATACAGTGGTACAGACATACAGGGGTACAGACATACAGTGGTACAGACATACAGGGGTACAGTCATACAGTGGTACAGACATACAGTGGTACAGACATACAGTGGTACAGACATACAGTGGTACAGACATACAGTCATACAGTGGTACAGACATACAGGGGTACAGTCATACAGTGGTATAGACATACAGTGGTACAGACATACAGTAGTACAGACATACAGTGGTACAGACATACAGTGGTACAGACATACAGTGGTACAGACATACAGTGGTACAGACATACAGTGCTCCAGTTTCAACTGTTCTGCCTTATTATTATTATTCGACCATGCTGGTCATTTATGAACATTTGAACATCTTGGCCATGTTCTGTTATAATCTCCACCGGCACAGCCAGAAGAGGACTGGCCACCCCACATATGCTCTCTCTAATTCTCTCTTTCTTTCTCTCTCTCGGAGGACCTGAGCCCAAGGACCATGCCCCAGGACTACCTGACATGATGACTCCTTGCTGTCCCCAGTCCATCTGACCGTGCTGCTGCTCCAGTTTCAACTGTTCTGCCTTATTATTATACGACCATGCTGGTCATTTATTTGAACATCTTGGCCATGTTCTGTTATAATCTCCACCCGGCACAGCCAGAAGAGGACTGGCCACCCCACATAGCCTGGTTCCTCTCTAGTTTTCTTCCTAGGTTTTGGCCTTTCTAGGGAGTTTTTCCTAGCCACCGTGCTTCTACACCTGCATTGCTTGCTGTTTGTGGTTTTAGGCTGGGTTTCTGTACAGCACTTTGAGATATCAGCTGATGTACGAAGGGCTATATAAATAAATGTGATTTGATTTGATACAGATATACAGTGGTACAGACATACAGGGGTACAGACATACAGGGGTACAGACATACAGGGGTACAGACATACAGTGGTACAGACATACAGTGGTACAGACATACAGGGGTACAGACATACAGTGGTACAGACATACAGTCATACAGTGGTACAGACATACAGGGGTACAGACATACAGGGGTACAGACATACAGTGGTACAGTCATACAGGGGTACAGACATACAGGGGTACAGTCATACAGTGGTACAGTCATACAGGGGTACAGACATACAGGGGTACAGTCATACAGTGGTACAGTCATACAGGGGTACAGACATACAGTGGTACAGACATACAGTGGTACAGTCATACAGGGGTACAGACATACAGGGGTACAGTCATACAGTGGTACAGACATACAGTGGTACAGACATACAGTGATACAGACATACAGTGATACAGACATACAGTTGTACAGATATACAGGGGTACAAACATACAGTGGTACAGTGGTACAGACACACAGTGGTACAGACATACAGTGATACAGTGTTAAAGTGGTACAGACATACAGTGGTACAGACATACAGTGGTACAGATATACAGGGGTACAGACATACAGTGATACAGACATACAGTGCTACAGACATACAGTGCTACAGACATACAGTGCTACAGACATACAGTGCTACAGTGTTAAAGTGGTACAGACACACAGTGGTACAGTGATACAGACATACAGTGGTACAGACATACAGTGGTACAGACATACAGTGATACAGACATACAGTGCTACAGACATACAGTGTTAAAGTGGTACAGACACACAGTGGTACAGACATACAGTGATACAGACATACAGTGCTACAGACATACAGTGTTAAAGTGGTACAGACACACAGTGGTACAGACATACAGTGCTACAGACATACAGTGCTACAGACATACAGTGCTACAGTGTTAAAGTGGTACAGACACACAGTGGTACAGTGATACAGACATACAGTGGTACAGACATACAGTGGTACAGACATACAGTGATACAGACATACAGTGCTACAGTGTTAAAGTGGTACAGACATACAGTGGTACAGACATACAGTGCTACAGACATACAGTGCTACAGTGTTAAAGTGGTACAGACATACAGTGATACAGACATACAGTGCTACAGACATACAGTGCTACAGTGTTAAAGTGGTACAGACATACAGTGGTACAGATATACAGGGGTACAGACATACAGTGATACAGACATACAGTGATACAGACATACAGTGCTACAGACATACAGTGGTACAGACATACAGTGATACAGGCATACAGTGCTACAGACATACAGTGCTACAGACATACAGTGCTACAGACATACAGTGCTACAGTGTTAAAGTGGTACAGACACACAGTGGTACAGACATACAGTGTTAAAGTGGTACAGACACACAGTGGTACAGACATACAGTGCTACAGACATACAGTGCTACAGACATACAGTGTTAAAGTGGTACAGACACACAGTGGTACAGACATACAGTGATACAGACATACAGTGCTACAGACATACAGTGTTAAAGTGGTACAGACACACAGTGCTACAGTGTTAAAGTGGTACAGACACACAGTGGTACAGACATACAGTGATACAGTGTTAAAGTGGTACAGACACACAGTGCTACAGTGTTAAAGTGGTACAGACACACAGTGCTACAGTGTTAAAGTGGTACAGACACACAGTGGTACAGACATACAGTGATACAGTGTTAAAGTGGTACAGACATACAGTGGTACAGACATACAGTGGTACAGACATACAGTGGTACAGACATACAGTGATAGTGTTAAAGTGGTACAGACATACAGTGATACAGTGTTAAAGTGGTACAGACATACAGTGGTACAGACATACAGTGATACAGATGGAAGAATAAAGGGCAGTATATATCCAAGCTTTATCAATATCTCGCTAATGAAAAAGCATCTAGTTATGTTATTTAATCAAATGTAAAAAAATATATATATATTGTGGATGAATTTCCTTTTTATTTCAATGTTGTAAAATTGTAGCCACTTTATTCCTTTCACTTTAACTTGGTGTAAAAACAAATAGCAGTCAGTCTCGGAGAGCTTTACAGACACATTCAAACACATTTCAATGATCGGTTGGCAGTTAAATCATAAAAATATGATTAGACATTACCCGAGAGTGGCAAGGCTTTTTAGTCTATTGCTCTCATGTTGAACATAAATAAACAAATACATTGGAACCTGCATTGGGCTGATTGGCTCAGTAAAAAGCCAGTCGTTGTGGCCTGTCTATGCCTGTTGATCTGAAGCAACATAAATATAATGTATTTAAAGCCAGCCTGACAAGAGCATTGTAAACCTACACCTCAATAACAGTGTTAATTAAAGCTCTTCCATCCTCTGTTGTTTAAAGATGTTTCAACATGGCAGGAACTACAGAGGTAATTATTGTAACGGCTCAGCAATTACCTCAGCAACGATTTGACGTGATGACATCTTGCAATACATACATTAGAACAGTGTTAACAATGTGACTTGCAAATTGATCAGCGAGAGAGGTCTGATTTAAAAAAATGACAGTTGAAGACATATATAGAACATAATGATCAGCGAGAGAGGTCTGATTTAAAAAAACGACAGTTGAAGACATATATAGAACATAATGATCAGCGAGAGAGGTCTGATTTTAAAAAACGACAGTTGAAGACATATATAGAACATAATGATCAGCGAGAGAGGTCTGATTTAAAAAACGACAGTTGAAGACATATATAGAACATAATGATCAGCGAGAGAGGTCTGATTTAAAAAACGACAGTTGAAGACATATATAGAACATAATGATCAGCGAGAGAGGTCTGATTTAAAAAACGACAGTTGAAGACATATATAGAACATAATGATCAGCGAGAGAGGTCTGATTTAAAAAAACGACAGTTGAAGACATATATAGAACATAATGATCAGCGAGAGAGGTCTGATTTAAAAAACGACAGTTGAAGACATATATAGAACATAATGATCAGCGAGAGAGGTCTGATTTAAAAAACGACAGTTGAAGACATATATAGAACATAATGATCAGCGAGAGAGGTCTGATTTAAAAAACGACAGTTGAAGACATATATAGAACATAATGATCAGCGAGAGAGGTCTGATTTAAAAAACGACAGTTGAAGACATATATAGAACATAATGATCAGCGAGAGAGGTCTGATTTAAAAAAACGACAGTTGAAGACATATATAGAACATAATGATCAGCGAGAGAGGTCTGATTTAAAAAACGACAGTTGAAGACATATATAGAACATAATGATCAGCGAGAGAGGTCTGATTTAAAAAACGACAGTTGAAGACATATATAGAACATAATGATCAGCGAGAGAGGTCTGATTTAAAAAACGACAGTTGAAGACATATATAGAACATAATGATCAGCGAGAGAGGTCTGATTTAAAAAACGACAGTTGAAGACATATATAGAACATAATGATCAGCGAGAGAGGTCTGATTTAAAAAACGACAGTTGAAGACATATATAGAACATAATGATCAGCGAGAGAGGTCTGATTTAAAAAACGACAGTTGAAGACATATATAGAACATAATGATCAGCGAGAGAGGTCTGATTTAAAAAACGACAGTTGAAGACATATATAGAACATAATGATCAGCGAGAGAGGTCTGATTTAAAAAAACGACAGTTGAAGACATATATAGAACATAATGATCAGCGAGAGAGGTCTGATTTAAAAAACGACAGTTGAAGACATATATAGAACATAATGATCAGCGAGAGAGGTCTGATTTAAAAAACGACAGTTGAAGACATATATAGAACATAATGATCAGCGAGAGAGGTCTGATTTAAAAAACGACAGTTGAAGACATATATAGAACATAATGATCAGCGAGAGAGGTCTGATTTAAAAAACGACAGTTGAAGACATATATAGAACATAATGATCAGCGAGAGAGGTCTGATTTAAAAAACGACAGTTGAAGACATATATAGAACATAATGATCAGCGAGAGAGGTCTGATTTAAAAAACGACAGTTGAAGACATATATAGAACATAATGATCAGCGAGAGAGGTCTGATTTAAAAAACGACAGTTGAAGACATATATAGAACATAATGATCAGCGAGAGAGGTCTGATTTAAAAAACGACAGTTGAAGACATATATAGAACATAATGATCAGCGAGAGAGGTCTGATTTAAAAAACGACAGTTGAAGACATATATAGAACATAATGATCAGCGAGAGAGGTCTGATTTAAAAAACGACAGTTGAAGACATATATACGGTGTAGAAGATAATGATCAGCGAGAGAGACAGTTGAAGACATATATAGAACATAATGATCAGCGAGAGAGACAGTTGAAGACATATATAGAACATAATGATCAGCGAGAGAGGTCTGATTTAAAAAACGACAGTTGAAGACATATATAGAACATAATGATCAGCGAGAGAGGTCTGATTTAAAAAACGACAGTTGAAGACATATATAGAACATAATGATCAGCGAGAGAGGTCTGATTTAAAAAACGACAGTTGAAGACATATATAGAACATAATGATCAGCGAGAGAGGTCTGATTTAAAAAACGACAGTTGAAGACATATATAGAACATAATGATCAGCGAGAGAGGTCTGATTTAAAAAACGACAGTTGAAGACATATATAGAACATAATGATCAGCGAGAGAGGTCTGATTTAAAAAACGACAGTTGAAGACATATATAGAACATAATGATCAGCGAGAGAGGTCTGATTTAAAAAACGACAGTTGAAGACATATATACGGTGTAGAAGATAATGATCAGCGAGAGAGACAGTTGAAGACATATATAGAACATAATGATCAGCGAGAGAGACAGTTGAAGACATATATAGAACATAATGATCAGCGAGAGAGACAGTTGAAGACATATATAGAACATAATGATCAGCGAGAGAGGTCTGATTTAAAAAAACGACAGTTGAAGACATATATAGAACATAATGATCAGCGAGAGAGACAGTTGAAGACATATATATACGGTGTAGAAGATAATGATCAGCGAGAGAGACAGTTGAAGACATATATACGGTGTAGAAGATAATGATCAGCGAGAGAGACAGTTGAAGACATATATATACGGTGTAGAAGATAATGATCAGCGAGAGAGACAGTTGAAGACATATATACGGTGTAGAAGATAATGATCAGCGAGAGAGACAGTTGAAGACATATATAGAACATAATGATCAGCGAGAGAGACAGTTGAAGACATATATACGGTGTAGAACATAATGATCAGCGAGAGAGACAGTTGAAGACATATATAGAACATAATGATCAGCGAGAGAGACAGTTGAAGACATATATACGGTGTAGAACATAATGATCAGCGAGAGAGACAGTTGAAGACATATATAGAACATAATGATCAGCGAGAGAGACAGTTGAAGACATATATACGGTGTAGAACATAATGATCAGCGAGAGAGACAGTTGAAGACATATATAGAACATAATGATCAGCGAGAGACAGTTGAAGACATATATACGGTGTAGAACATAATGATCAGCGAGAGAGACAGTTGAAGACATATATAGAACATAATGATCAGCGAGAGAGACAGTTGAAGACATATATACGGTGTAGAACATAATGATCAGCGAGAGAGACAGTTGAAGACATATATAGAACATAATGATCAGCGAGAGAGACAGTTGAAGACATATATACGGTGTAGAACATAATGATCAGCGAGAGAGACAGTTGAAGACATATATAGAACATAATGATCAGCGAGAGAGACAGTTGAAGACATATATACGGTGTAGAAGATAATGATCAGCGAGAGAGACAGTTGAAGACATATATAGAACAGAATGATCAGCGAGAGAGACAGTTGAAGACATATATAGAACATAATGATCAGTGAGAGAGACAGTTGAAGACATATATAGAACATAATGATCAGCGAGAGAGACAGTTGAAGACATATATACGGTGTAGAAGATAATGATCAGCGAGAGAGACAGTTGAAGACATATATAGAACATAATGATCAGCGAGAGAGACAGTTGAAGACATATATATACGGTGTAGAAGATAATGATCAGCGAGAGAGACAGTTGAAGACATATATAGAACATAATGATCAGCGAGAGAGACAGTTGAAGACATATATAGAACATAATGATCAGCGAGAGAGACAGTTGAAGACATATATAGAACATAATGATCAGCGAGAGAGACAGTTGAAGACATATATAGAACATAATGATCAGCGAGAGAGACAGTTGAAGACATATATAGAACATAATGATCAGCGAGAGAGACAGTTGAAGACATATATAGAACATAATGATCAGCGAGAGAGACAGTTGAAGACATATATACGGTGTAGAAGATAATGATCAGCGAGAGAGACAGTTGAAGACATATATAGAACAGAATGATCAGCGAGAGAGACAGTTGAAGACATATATACGGTGTAGAAGATAATGATCGGCGAGAGAGACAGTTGAAGACATATATAGAACATAATGATCAGCGAGAGAGACAGTTGAAGACATATATAGAACATAATGATCAGCGAGAGAGACAGTTGAAGACATATATACGGTATAGAACATAATGATCAGCGAGAGAGACAGTTGAAGACATATATAGAACATAATGATCAACGAGAGAGACAGTTGAAGACATATATAGAACATAATGATCAGCGAGAGAGACAGTTGACATATATATACGGTGTAGAAGATAATGATCAGCGAGAGAGACAGTTGAAGACATATATACGGTGTAGAAGATAATGATCAGCGAGAGAGACAGTTGAAGACATATATAGAACATAATGATCAGCGAGAGAGACAGTTGAAGACATATATAGAACAGAATGATCAGCGAGAGAGACAGTTGAAGACATATATAGAACAGAATGATCAGCGAGAGAGACAGTTGAAGACATATATAGAACAGAATGATCAGCGAGAGAGACAGTTGAAGACATATATAGAACAGAATGATCAGCGAGAGAGACAGTTGAAGACATATATAGAACATAATGATCAGCGAGAGAGACAGTTGAAGACATATATAGAACATAATGATCAGCGAGAGAGACAGTTGAAGACATATATAGAACATAATGATCAGCGAGAGAGACAGTTGAAGACATATATAGAACATAATGATCAGCGAGAGAGACAGTTGAAGACATATATAGAACATAATGATCAGCGAGAGAGACAGTTGAAGACATATATAGAACAGAATGATCAGCGAGAGAGACAGTTGAAGACATATATAGAACATAATGATCAGCGAGAGAGACAGTTGAAGACATATATAGAACATAATGATCAGCGAGAGAGGCAGTTGAAGACATATATAGAACATAATGATCAGCGAGAGAGACAGTTGAAGACATATATAGAACATAATGATCAGCGAGAGAGACAGTTGAAGACATATATAGAACATAATGATCAGCGAGAGAGACAGTTGAAGACATATATACGGTGTAGAAGATAATGATCAGCGAGAGAGACAGTTGAAGACATATATAGAGCATAATGATCAGCGAGAGAGACAGTTGAAGACATATATACGGTGTAGAAGATAATGATCAGCGAGAGAGACAGTTGAAGACATATATAGAACATAATGATCAGCGAGAGAGACAGTTGAAGACATATATAGAGCATAATGATCAGCGAGAGAGACAGTTGAAGACATATATACGGTGTAGAAGATAATGATCAGCGAGAGAGACAGTTGAAGACATATATAGAGCATAATGATCAGCGAGAGAGACAGTTGAAGACATATATACGGTGTAGAAGATAATGATCAGCGAGAGAGACAGTTGAAGACATATATAGAACATAATGATCAGCGAGAGAGACAGTTGAAGACATATATAGAACATAATGATCAGCGAGAGAGACAGTTGAAGACATATATACGGTATAGAACATAATGATCAGCGAGAGAGACAGTTGAAGACATATATAGAACATAATGATCAGCGAGAGAGACAGTTGAAGACATATATAGAACATAATGATCAGCGAGAGAGACAGTTGACATATATATACGGTGTAGAAGATAATGATCAGCGAGAGAGACAGTTGAAGACATATATACGGTGTAGAAGATAATGATCAGCGAGAGAGACAGTTGAAGACATATATAGAACATAATGATCAGCGAGAGAGACAGTTGAAGACATATATAGAACATAATGATCAGCGAGAGAGACAGTTGAAGACATATATAGAACATAATGATCAGCGAGAGAGACAGTTGAAGACATATATAGAACATAATGATCAGCGAGAGAGACAGTTGAAGACATATATAGAACATAATGATCAGCGAGAGAGACAGTTGAAGACATATATAGAACATAATGATCAGCGAGAGAGACAGTTGAAGACATATATAGAACATAATGATCAGCGAGAGAGACAGTTGAAGACATATATAGAACATAATGATCAGCGAGAGAGACAGTTGAAGACATATATAGAACATAATGATCAGCGAGAGAGACAGTTGAAGACATATATAGAACATAATGATCAGCGAGAGAGGCAGTTGAAGACATATATAGAACATAATGATCAGCGAGAGAGACAGTTGAAGACATATATAGAACATAATGATCAGCGAGAGAGGCAGTTGAAGACATATATAGAACATAATGATCAGCGAGAGAGACAGTTGAAGACATATATAGAACATAATGATCAGCGAGAGAGACAGTTGAAGACATATATAGAACATAATGATCAGCGAGAGAGACAGTTGAAGACATATATAGAACATAATGATCAGCGAGAGAGACAGTTGAAGACATATATAGAACATAATGATCAGCGAGAGAGACAGTTGAAGACATATATAGAACAGAATGATCAGCGAGAGAGACAGTTGAAGACATATATAGACATAATGATCAGCGAGAGAGACAGTTGAAGACATATATAGAACATAATGATCAGCGAGAGAGACAGTTGAAGACATATATAGAACATAATGATCAGCGAGAGAGACAGTTGAAGACATATATAGAACAGAATGATCAGCGAGAGAGACAGTTGAAGACATATATACGGTGTAGAACATAATGATCAGAGACAGTTGAAGACATATATAGAACATAATGATCAGCGAGAGAGACAGTTGAAGACATATATAGAACAGAATGATCAGCGAGAGAGACAGTTGAAGACATATATAGAACATAATGATCAGCGAGAGAGACAGTTGAAGACATATATAGAACATAATGATCAGCGAGAGAGACAGATGAAGACATATATAGAACATAATGATCAGCGAGAGAGACAGTTGAAGACATATATACGGTGTAGAACATAATGATCAGAGACAGTTGAAGACATATATACGGTGTAGAACATAATGATCAGCGAGAGAGACAGTTGAAGACATATATACGGTGTAGAACATAATGATCAGAGACAGTTGAAGACATATATACGGTGTAGAACATAATGATCAGAGACAGTTGAAGACATATATACGGTGTAGAACATAATGATCAGAGACAGTTGAAGACATATATACGGTGTAGAACATAATGATCAGAGACAGTTGAAGACATATATACGGTGTAGAACATAATGATCAGAGACAGTTGAAGACATATATACGGTGTAGAAGATAATGATCAGCGAGAGAGACAGTTGAAGACATATATACGGTGTAGAACATAATGATCAGCGAGAGAGACAGTTGAAGACATATATACGGTGTAGAACATAATGATCAGCGAGAGAGACAGTTGAAGACATATATACGGTGTAGAAGATAATGATCTAAAATCAACAGTTAAAAAAAACAATATAACTCCTATTGTTCAATTTCTTATTTTAAGTGGTTCTGGTTCTGGTTGTGTCCAATATTTTTTATTTTATTTATTTAACTCGGCAAGTCAGTTAAGAACAAATTCTTATTTCCAATGACAGCCTAGGAACAGTGGGTTAACTGCCTGTTCAGGGGCAGAACAACAGATTTGTACCTTGTCGGGGGTTTGAACTTGCAACCTTCTGGTTACTAGTCCAACGCTCTAACCACTAGGCTACCCTGCCGCCTCTACCCTCTAACCACTAGGCTACCCTGCCACCTCTACGCTCTAACCACTAGGCTACCCTGCCGCCCCATATGTTTTACAATGGATTGTTTGAAGGGAGAAATGAAACAGTAATGTGGAGTTTCAAGCTTTTGCTGTCTTCCCTTGTGTGTTGACCATCAACTTCTCAAAACATATGTGTAGTCAACTGCAAATCCTAAGCTCATATTTCCATGAATTATCCGTTTTTGTTTTTTACCAAACATTCACGTATCCCTGAGTCTATTCAAAAGCTTAGATGTGAATAGAAAACTATCTAAATCCTGCTTTATGCTCTGACAATCTATAAGTTATTATATCTTCTTCTTTGAGGACTGCCTGTGACTCAAGTCTGGCATTAGGCTGGTAATGAATGCATGCGCATGCCTCAGTGAGTTCGCTAGATGTATAAAACATAAGTTGATATGCTTGACAAATCTGTCTTTTAAACTCTAAATTATAATAGTGTGAATAAAACAGGCACAATGGATAAATGAGACACAACATAACATACTATCTAATCCAGTGCAGAATACACTAACATTCCATGGAATTTCCATGCTTCCGAAACATGTTGTATTTTCTAGGCATTCTAATTATGCGGTTCCAATTCATTTCCCCAGAGACAAAGAAAAGGTGGTTCTATGTCTTTAGAGAAACCAAAACACTATAGTTAATGATAAAACCATAATATAATAATAAAATAAAAAAAAATGTGTTCTCCTACTTCCACTGTTGAGAACCAGGTAAACAGCAGACTATACGCTCCACGTTGAAATGATATGATATGACACGATAATCATCTTTCTCCTCCGTCTGTTTCAGTGTCAATGTATTCCCTGTACTCATTCCACCTCCTTTATATCTAGAGTATTATTATACATAATATATTTCAAATGTCAGGACTTCCATCTCCACATAAACAGCTGGCTTGTTTTATGTCCCTCAATCCAATAACACCTGTCACGCCTTGGTCTTAGTATTTTGTGTTTTCTTTAATTATTTGTTCAGGCCAGGGTGTGACATGGGGTTATTGTGTTGTCGTATTGGGGTTTTTATAGGCATTGGGATTGTGGCTGAGTAGGGGTGTCTAGCATACGCTTGGCTGCCTGAGGCGGTTCTCAATCAGAGTCAGGTGATTCTCGTGGTCTCTGATTGGGAACCATGTTTAGGTAGCCGGGGTTTCACTGTGTCCTTAGTGTCTTTGTTCCTGTCTTTGTGTTAGTTAGCACCAGACAGGCTGTAAAGGTTTTCACGTTTAGTTTGTTGTTTTTTGTATTTAAGTTATTTCATGTATCGCTATTCTTCATTAAATGACATGAGTAACCACCACGTTGCATTTCGGTCCGACTCTCCTTCAACAGACGAACGCCGTTACAACACCATGTTTTATGACCCAATAACACCAAACTAATGGAACGAGGTATGAATACATTTCTTATTTTCATATCCTGCTTTTTATCACTAATAATTTATAATTGATCAAGGCCTGTGTGCTCGTCATCTCAGAGGAATAATTAAGGTGATTTATTAGGTACCATGAGGCTGTACGCATGGGCCAAAATAACACAGCTGTGGTCTATCCTGTTGTGCTGAGGTTTGTCCTTGTAAAATAGAGCTAAATATATATATACTAGTACGCTAGTGGCTAATATTAGCAACCGTGTAAAATATGTATGTAAGCAAGCATATCATCAGCACCAATAATAAGCAGAACAAAACAAGTAGATGTGTTTGTCCCATGTTGTGTTTATCATATTACCGTGTGAATAACTAGAGATTTAGGTTGAGATTTAATTGATTAATTAAATCCTCAGTTCGTATTCGCCATTTTAAATGAACACAAAACATCTAAAAAGTCATTAATTTGCTGAGCTGCATTTTCCCCCACAATGCCTCATTCACATACTGTACCATCTGAACAGGCTGTTGCTCTCAATTGTCAATCAGTAATTAACACCATTAAGTGCTGCTGACTAATTTGTTAAAGCCACTCTAGTCCATTAAAAACTACAAGTTCATTTAGCATCAGTAATTATCATTTGACATGTTGGTACTGTACGATTAGTCTCTATGCCGTTGGGAATATCATGACTACTCTACTGTGCTTCACTTGATTGTTTTATTGTACTGTATCCACCAAAGAGAGGGGTCCTCTAGCCTCCATCCTTCACATCACAGGAGCCAATATCTCCAAAAAAAAGAGGTCTGAGCTCCTCCCGAGTGCTACTCTAGTTTTTTTTTTCATGATCTTGTTCCATCCATGATATCAAATGGAATGAGGGTGTCAATCCATGATTTTTTTTCATATCTGTAAACCCAATAGGACTACTAGTATGATGAAATGTAGAGAAATGACGCTGTTTATGTCTTGTATGAGGTCAGTTAGTGATGTGATGGACTTCAGGTTCTCCTCGTTCATGCCAGATAAAACATGATTTGGTTGGAGCAGACAATGATGTTATATGAATCACACAGTACATACTGTATGATGTTATATGAATCGTATGATGTTCACGCAGTACATACCATATGTTATAGAAAAAAACCTTACGATCATGAATTATGTATTTTCAAATCAATAATTTCCTAATCTGATTAGTAAACTTGGCATCTTGGCCAGCATCTTTATGGCTCGGGAGAACTAACCTTTTTTCTGTACAGTGGTTATGGAACAACATTTATGTACTGGACAAAATTAACTTATTTTATGACCTTGCATGGGTTTAGCATTCTCTAACTAAATTCATTGTTTTAAATGGGGTAAATGAACGTAAAAAAAAAAAAAAACATTCTTTGAATGGATGGTTTGGACGATGTAGCTTAGTTGGTAGGGGGATTTATAGTACTGTGTGTGCTCTGTGAGTTGGCCTGAATGGGTAGAAAACCCTGCCACCTTGACTCATGTCCAACCAGCTCATCCAAGTGGCTACATTCATGTCTCCCTGAATAAATGACTCAAATGAGGCTGTTAGGTTCTATTCCTTAGTACGAGGTAGAAATAGCAGGCTTGTCAAACAGGGAGAGATCAACAAGGAAACAAGAGCATTCATGTTATGCCCCGGGGAGTTGAACTGCGAGCATTCGTGGCTTCTACATTTGATTTGACAGTCAATGCCAATCGCAAACTGCACCGCTGTTGTGTTCAAATTGAAGGACATCTTCCCAAGTCTAATACCCGCAGGAGATTAAGGACCATGGCGTTCACTATATTTTGCAGGAGGTTTAATACACTTAATGTAGACTGTATGCAGGAGGTTTAATATACTTAATGTAGACTGTATGCAGGAGGTTTAATATACTTAATGTAGACTGTATGCAGGAGGTTTAATATACTTAATGTAGACTGTATGCAGGAGGTTTAATATACTTAATGTAGACTGTATGCAGGAGGTTTAATATACTTAATGTAGACTGTATGCAGGAGGTTTAATATACTTAATGTCTACTGTATGCAGGAGGTTTAATATACTTAATGTAGACTGTATGCAGGAGGTTTAATACACTTAATGTAGACTGTATGTGTTCTGCTGCGTTTTCTTCTCAAGACACAACACAGCATTCTATACATTTGTATTAGTGATTGGGAGATTGACCAAGACCATGGAATGGATTGCTCAACAAACGACCATAAACCCACTTCGAAACAGAATTGTCCCCAATCAATGTTCTCCAAGGACTATGTGTAGATACTGTGATACAAATAAATGTTTTTATGTAAATTGGTTGTGTAGAATTAGCTCTTTGGTCCAAGCCAATGCTTCGCTAGTGACACTAAGCAGATATTGGCTGTGCTGGCTGGCTTCCCATATTTCTTATTTGGAAAAAAGGGAGGTGATGTGTTTAAGTAAAGTGCTCTATAGGCATCACTACAGACCCTGGTTCGATCCCGGGCTGTATCAAATAAAATCAAATTGTATATGTCACATGCTGCTGAATACAAGCCCTTAACCAACAATGCTTTAAGTTAAGGAAAAAAAAGGTGTTAATTAAGATAAAAATAGATAAGTTAAGGAAAAATAGAAATTAATAATAACAAATAATTAAACAGCAGCAGTAAAATAACAAGCAAGGCTTTATACCATAATGAGGCTATATACAGGGTATTACGGTACAGAGTCAATGTGGAGACTATATACAGGGTATTACGGTACAGAGTCAATGTGGAGGCTATATACAGGGTATTACGGTACAGAGTCAATGTGGAGGCTATATACAGGGTATTACGGTACAGAGTCAATGTGGAGGCTATATACAGGGTGTTACGGTACAGAGTCAATGTGGAGGCTATATACAGGGTATTACGGTACAGAGTCAATGTGGAGGCTATATACAGGGTATTACGGTACAGAGTCAATGTGGAGGCTATATACAGGGTATTACGGTACAGAGTCAATGTGGAGGCTATATACAGGGTGTTACGGTACAGAGTCAATGTGGAGGCTATATACAGGGTATTACGGTACAGAGTCAATGTGGAGGCTATATACAGGGTATTACGGTACAGAGTCAATGTGGAGGCTATATACAGGGTATTACGGTACAGAGTCAATGTGGAGGCTATATACAGGGTATTACGGTACAGAGTCAATGTGGAGGCTATATACAGGGTGTTACGGTACAGAGTCAATGTGGAGGCTATATACAGGGTATTACGGTACAGAGTCAATGTGGAGGCTATATACAGGGTATTACGGTACAGAGTCAATGTGGAGGCTATATACAGGGTATTACGGTACAGAGTCAATGTGGAGGCTATATACAGGGGGTACCGGTACAGAGTCAATGTGGAGGCTATATACAGGGGTTACGGTACAGAGTCAATGTGTAGGCTATATACAGGGTATTACGGTACAGAGTCAATGTGGAGGCTATATACAGGGTATTACGGTACAGAGTCAGTGTGGAGGCTATATACAGGGTGTTACGGTACAGAGTCAATGTGGAGGCTATATACAGGGTATTACGGTACAGAGTCAATGTGGAGGCTATATACAGGGTATTACGGTACAGAGTCAATGTGGAGGCTATATACAGGGTGTTACGGTACAGAGTCAATGTGGAGGCTATATACAGGGTATTACGGTACAGAGTCAATGTGGAGGCTATATACAGGGTATTACGGTACAGAGTCAATGTGGAGGCTATATACAGGGTATTACGGTACAGAGTCAATGTGGAGGCTATATACAGGGTGTTACGGTACAGAGTCAATGTGGAGGCTATATACAGGGTATTACGGTACAGAGTCAATGTGGAGGCTATATACAGGGGTACTGGTACAGAGTCAATGTGGAGGCTATATACAGGGTATTACGGTACAGAGTCAATGTGGAGGCTATATACAGGGTATTACGGTACAGAGTCAATGTGGAGGCTATATACAGGGTATTACGGTACAGAGTCAATGTGGAGGCTATATACAGGGTATTACGGTACAGAGTCAATGTGGAGGCTATATACAGGGTATTACGGTACAGAGTCAATGTGGAGGCTATATACAGGGTATTACGGTACAGAGTCAATGTGGAGGCTATATACAGGGTATTACGGTACAGAGTCAATGTGGAGACTATATACAGGGTATTACGGTACAGAGTCAATGTGGAGGCTATATACAGGGTGTACCGGTACAGAGTCAATGTGGAGGCTATATACAGGGTATTACGGTACAGAGTCAATGTGGAGGCTATATACAGGGTGTTACGGTACAGAGTCAATGTGGAGGCTATATACAGGGTATTACGGTACAGAGTCAATGTGGAGGCTATATACAGGGTGTTACGGTACAGAGTCAATGTGGAGGCTATATACAGGGTGTTACGGTACAGAGTCAATGTGGAGGCTATATACAGGGTATTACGGTACAGAGTCAATGTGGAGGCTATATACAGGGTATTACGGTACAGAGTCAATGTGGAGGCTATATACAGGGTATTACGGTACAGAGTCAATGTGGAGGCTATATACAGGGTGTTACGGTACAGAGTCAATGTGGAGGCTATATACAGGGTATTACAGTACAGAGTCAATGTGGAGGCTATATACAGGGTATTACGGTACAGAGTCAATGTGGAGGCTATATACAGGTGTTACGGTACAGAGTCAATGTGGAGGCTATATACAGGGTATTACAGTACAGAGTCAATGTGGAGGCTATATACAGGGTATTACGGTACAGAGTCAATGTGGAGGCTATATACAGGGTATTACGGTACAGAGTCAATGTGGAGGCTATATACAGGGTGTTACGGTACAGAGTCAATGTGGAGGCTATATACAGGGTATTACGGTACAGAGTCAATGTGGAGGCTATATTACAGGGTATTACGGTACAGAGTCAATGTGGAGGCTATATACAGGGTATTACGGTACAGAGTCAATGTGGAGGCTATATACAGGGTGTACTGGTACAGAGTCAATGTGGAGGGCTATATACAGGGTATTACGGTACAGAGTCAATGTGGAGGCTATATACAGGGTGTTACGGTACAGAGTCAATGTGGAGGCTATATACAGGGTGTTTACGGTACAGAGTCAATGTGGAGGCTATATACAGGGGGTACAGGTACAGAGTCAATGTGGAGGCATATACAGGGTATTACGGTACAGAGTCAATGTGGAGGCTATATACAGGGTATTACGAGTACAAGAGTCAATGTGAGGGCTATATACAGGGTGTACGGTACAGAGTCATGTGGGGCTATATACAGGGGTTACGGTTACAGAGTCAATGTGGAGGCTATATACAGGGTGTTACGGTACAGAGTCAATGTGGAGGCTATATACAGGGTGTTACGGTTACAGAGTCAATGTGGAGGCTATATACAGGGTGTTACGTACGAGTCAATGTGGAGGCTATATACAGGGTATTACGGTACAGAGTCAATGTGGAGGCTATATACATGGTATACGGTACAGAGTCAATGTGGAGGCTATATACAGGGTGTTACGGTACAGAGTCAATGTGGAGGCTATATACAGGGTGTTACGGTACAGAGTCAATGTGGAGGCTATATACAGGGTATTACGGTACAAGAGTCAATGTGGAGGCTATATACATGGTATTACGGTACAGAGTCAATGTGGAGGCTATATACAGGGTATTACGGTACAGAGTCAATGTGGAGGCTATATACAGGGTGTTACGGTACAGAGTCAATGTGGAGGCTATATACAGGTGTTACGGTACAGAGTCAATGTGAGGCTATGATACAGAGGGTGTTTACGGTACAGAGTCAATGTGGAGGCTATATCAGGGTGTTACGGTACGAGTCATGTGGAGGCTATATACAGGGTATTACGGACAGAGTCCAATGTGGAGGCTATATACAGGGTGTTACGGTACGAGTCAATGTGGAGGCTATATAAAGGGTGTTACGGTACAGAGTCAATTTGGAGGCTATATACAAGGGTGTTACGTACAGAGTCAATGTGGAGGCTATATACAGGGTGTTACGGTACAGAGTCAATGTGGAGCTATATACAAGGGTGTTACGGTACAGAGTCAATGTGGAGGCTATATAAAGGGTGTTACGGTACAGAGTCAATGTGGAGGCTATATAAAGGGGTGTTACGGTACAGAGTCAATGTGAGGCTTAATACAGGGGGTTACTGTACAAGGAGTCAATGTTGGAGGCTATTACAGGGTGTTACGGTACAGAGTCAATGGTGGAGGCTATATAAAAGGGTGTTACGGTAGCAGAGTCAATGTGGGAGGCTATATAGGCCGGGTGTTACGGTACGAGTCAATGTGGAGGCTATATACGACGGGTATTACGCGGTACACAGAGTCAAATGTGGGGAGGCTATATACAGGGGGGTACTGGTACAGAGTCAATGTGGAGGCTATATACAGGGTATTACGGTACAGAGTCAATATGGAGGCTATATACATGGTATTACGGTACAGAGTCAATGTGGAGGCTATATACAGGGTGTTAACGGTACAGAGTCAATGTGGAGGCTATTATACAGGGTGTTACGGTAACGAGTCAAATGTGGAGGCTATATAACAGGGTTATTACGGTACAGAGTCAATGTGGAGGCTATATACACTGGTATTACGGTACAGAGGTCAATGTGGAGGCTACTATACAGGGTAGTTACCGAGTACATAGTCAAATGTGGAGGCTATATACAGGGTGTTACGGTACAGAGTCAATGTGGAAGGCATATACAGAGGTGTTACGGTACAGAGTCAATGTGGAAGGCTATATACAGGAGTGTGTTAAGGTACAGAGGTCAATGTGGAGGCTATATACAGGGTTATTACGGTACAGAGTTCATAGGTGGATGGCTATATAACGAGGGTGATTACGGTACATAGTACATGTGGAGGCTATTACAGGTGTTACGGTACAGAGTCAATGGTGGAGCCTATATAAAGGGTGTTACGGTACAGAGTCAATGTGGAGGCTAATATCCAGGGTGTTACCGGGGGTACAGAGTCCAATGTGGAGGCTATATACAGGGTGTTACGGGATACAGAGACAATGTGGAGGCTATATACAGGGTGTTACGGATACAGATTCAATGTGGAGGCTATATAAAGGGTGTTACGGTACATGAAGTCAATGTGGTAGGCTATATAAAGGGTGTTACGGTACAGAGTCAATGTGGAGGCTATATACAGGGTGTTACGGTACAGAGTACAATGTGGAGGCTATATACAGGGTGTTACTGTACAGAGTCCAATGTGGAGGCTATATAAAGGGTGTTACGGTACAGAGTCAATGTGGAGGCTATATACAGGGTGTTACGGTACAGAGTCAATGTGGAGGCTATATACAGGGTGTTACGGTACAGAGTCATGTGGAGGCTATATACAGGGTGTTACCGGTACACAGAGTCAATGTTGGAGGCTATATACAGGGTGTTACGGTACAGAGTCAATGTGGAGGCTATATACAGGGGGGTACGGTACAGAGTCAATGTGGAGGGTATATACAGGGTGTTACGGTACAGAGTCAATGTGGAAGGCTATATACAGGGTGTTACGGTACAGAGTCCAATGTGGAGGCTATATACAGGGTGTTACGGTACAGAGTCAATGTGGAGGCTATATACAGGGTGGTTACGGTACAGAGTAAATGTGGAGGCTATATACAGGGGGTTACGGTACAGAGTCAATGTGGAGGCTATATACAGGGTGTTACGGTAACAGAGTCAATGTGGAGGCATATACAGGGTAGGTTACGGTACAGAGTCATGTGGGAGGGGGCTAGTATACAGGGTATTACGGTACAGAGTAATTGTGGAGGGCTATATACAGGGTATTACGGTACAGAGTCAATGTGGAGGTACTAGGCTATACAGGGTATTACGGTACAGAGTCAATGTGGAGGCTATATACAGGGTATTACGGTACAGAGTCAATGTGGAGGCTATATACAGGGTATTACGGTACAGAGTCAATGTGGAGGCTATATACAGGGTATTACGGTACAGAGTCAATGTGGAGGCTATATACAGGGTATTACGGTACAGAGTCAATGTGGAGGCTATATACAGGGTATTACGGTACAGAGTCAATGTGGAGGCTATATACAGGGTATTACGGTACAGAGTCAATGTGGAGGCTATATACAGGGTATTACGGTACAGAGTCAATGTGGAGGCTATATACAGGGTATTACGGTACAGAGTCAATGTGGAGGCTATATACAGGGTGTACCGGTACAGAGTCAATGTGGAGGCTATATACAGGGTGTTACGGTACAGAGTCAATGTGGAGGCTATATACAGGGTATTACGGTACAGAGTCAATGTGGAGGCTATATACAGGGTGTTACGGTACAGAGTCAATGTGGAGGCTATATACAGGGTATTACAGGTACAGAGTCAATGTGGAGGCTATATACAGGGTATTACGGTACAGAGTCAATGTGGAGGCTATATACAGGGTGTTACGGTACAGAGTCAATGTGGAGGCTATATACAGGGTATTACGGTACAGAGTCAATGTGGAGGCTATATACAGGGTATTACGGTACAGAGTCAATGTGGAGGCTATATACAGGGTATTACGGTACAGAGTCAATGTGGAGGCTATATACAGGTGTTACGGTACAGAGTCAATGTGGAGGCTATATACAGGGTATTACGGTACAGAGTCAATGTGGAGGCTATATACAGGGTATTACGGTACAGAGTCAATGTGGAGGCTATATACAGGGTATTACGGTACAGAGTCAATGTGGAGGCTATATACAGGGTGTACCGGTACAGAGTCAATGTGGAGGCTATATACAGGGTATTACGGTACAGAGTCAATGTGGAGGCTATATACAGGGTGTTACGGTACAGAGTCAATGTGGAGGCTATATACAGGGTGTTACGGTACAGAGTCAATGTGGAGGCTATATACAGGGGGTACCGGTACAGAGTCAATGTGGAGGCTATATACAGGGTATTACGGTACAGAGTCAATGTGGAGGCTATATACAGGGTATTACGGTACAGAGTCAATGTGGAGGCTATATACAGGGTGTTACGGTACAGAGTCAATGTGGAGGCTATATACAGGGTGTTACGGTACAGAGTCAATGTGGAGGCTATATACAGGGTGTTACGGTACAGAGTCAATGTGGAGGCTATATACAGGGTGTTACGGTACAGAGTCAATGTGGAGGCTATATACAGGGTGTTACGGTACAGAGTCAATGTGGAGGCTATATACAGGGTATTACGGTACAGAGTCAATGTGGAGGCTATATACAGGGTATTACGGTACAGAGTCAATGTGGAGGCTATATACAGGGTGTTACGGTACAGAGTCAATGTGGAGGCTATATACAGGGTGTTACGGTACAGAGTCAATGTGGAGGCTATATACAGGGTATTACGGTACAGAGTCAATGTGGAGGCTATATACATGGTATTACGGTACAGAGTCAATGTGGAGGCTATATACAGGGTGTTACGGTACAGAGTCAATGTGGAGGCTATATACAGGGTGTTACGGTACAGAGTCAATGTGGAGGCTATATACAGGGTGTTACGGTACAGAGTCAATGTGGAGGCTATATACAGGGTGTTACGGTACAGAGTCAATGTGGAGGCTATATACAGGGTGTTACGGTACAGAGTCAATGTGGAGGCTATATACAGGGTATTACGGTACAGAGTCAATGTGGAGGCTATATACAGGGTGTTACGGTACAGAGTCAATGTGGAGGCTATATACAGGGTGTTACGGTACAGAGTCAATGTGGAGGCTATATACAGGGTGTTACGGTACAGAGTCAATGTGGAGGCTATATACAGGGTGTTACGGTACAGAGTCAATGTGGAGGCTATATACAGGGTGTTACGGTACAGAGTCAATGTGGAGGCTATATACAGGGTGTTACGGTACAGAGTCAATGTGGAGGCTATATACAGGTGTTACGGTACAGAGTCAATGTGGAGGCTATATACAGGGTGTTACGGTACAGAGTCAATGTGGAGGCTATATACAGGGTGTTACGGTACAGAGTCAATGTGGAGGCTATATACAGGGTGTTACGGTACAGAGTCAATGTGGAGGCTATATACAGGGTGTTACGGTACAGAGTCAATGTGGAGGCTATATACAGGTTAATTACGGTACAGAGTCAATGTGGAGGCATATACAGGGGGTACTGGTACAGAAGTCAATGTGGAGGTCTATATACAGGGTATTACGGTACAGAGTCAATGTGGAGGCTATATACATGGTACTTACGGTACAGAGTCAATGTGGCGGCGCTAATATACGGGTTTACGGTCACAGAGTCAATGTGGAGGGCTATATACAGGGTGTTACGTTTTTACCAGAGTCAATGGTGGAGGCTATATTTACAGGGTATTTACGGTACCCGGAGTCAAGTGGCGGCTATATACATGGTATTACGGTTACCGAGTCAATGTGGAGTGCTATTAATCACGGTTTATTACGGTACAGAGTCCAATGTGGAGGCTATATACAGGGTGTTACGGTACAGAGTTCAACTGTGGAGGCTCTATACAGGGTTGTTACGGGTACTCAGAGGTCATATTTGGAGGCTATATACAGGGTGTGTTACGGTACAGAGTCAATGTGGAGGCTCTATAACAGGGTTGTTCCGGTTACAGAGTTCAATGGGAGTAGGCTATATATTCAGGCTATTAGGTACAGAGTCAAATGTGGAGTCTATAACAGGGTGTTACGGTACAGAGTCAATGTGGAGGCTATATAAAGGGTGTTACGGTATCACAGGGTATTACGGTACAGAGTCAATGTGGAGGCTATATACAGGGTGTGTTACGGTACAGAGTCAATGTGGAGGCTATATAAAGGGTGTTACGGGTACAGAGTCAATGTGGGAGGCTATATACAGGGTGTTACGGTACAGAGTCAATGTGGAGGCTATATAAGGGTTGTTACGGTACAGAGTCAATGTGGAGGCTATATACAGGGTGTTACGGTACAGAGTCAATGTGGAGGCTATATAAAGGGTGTTACGGTTAATGTTACAGAGTCATGTGGAGGCTATATAACAGGGTGTTACGGTACAGAGTCAATGTGGAGGCTATATACAGGGTGTTACGGTACAGAGTCAATGTGGAGGCTATATACAGGGTTGTTACGGTACAGAGTCAATGTGGAGGCTATATACAGGGTGTTACGGTACAGAGTCAATGTGGAGGGCTATATACAGGGTGTTACGGTACAGAGTCACTGTGGAGGCTATATACAGGGTGTTACGGTACAGAGTCAATGTGGAGGCTATATACAGGGTGGTACGGTACAGGTCAATGTGGAGGCTATATACAGGGTGTTACGTACAGAGTCAATGTGGAGGCTATATACAGGGTGTACGGTACGGTTACAGAGTCCAATGTGGAGGGCTTATATACAGGTGTTTTACGGTACAGAGTCAATGTGGGAGGCTATATACAGGGTGTTACGGTACAGAGTCAATGTGGAGGGCTATATACCAGGGTGTTGACGGTACAGAGGTCAATGTGGAGGCCTATATACAGGGGGTACCGGTACAGCGTCAGATGTGGAGGCTATATACAGGGTATTACGGTACAGAAGTCAATGTGGAGGCTATTATACAGGGTGTTACGGTACAGAGTCAATGTGAGGAGCTTATATATCAGGGTGTTACTGGTACAGAGTCAATGTGGAGTGCTATATTACAGGGTGTGTTACGCGTTACAGAGTCAATTGTGGAGGCTGGCTATATACAGGGTGTTACGGTTACAGAGTCAATGTGGAGGTTATCTACAGGGTGTTACTGTTACAGAGTCAATGTGGAGGCTTATATACAGGGTGTTACGGTACACGAGTCAATGTGGGGCTATATACAGGTGTATTACGGTACAGAGTCAATGTTGGAGGCTATATACAGGGTGTTACGGTACAGAGTCAATGTGGAGGTTATATACAGGGTGTTACGGTACAGAGTCAATGTGGAGGCTATATACAGGGGGTACTGGTACAGAGTCAATGTGGAGGCTATATACAGGGTGTTCCGGTACAGAGTCAATGTGGAGGCTATATACAGGGTGTTACGGTACAGAGTCAATGTGGAGGCTATATACAGGGTGTTACGGTACAGAGTCAATGTGGAGGCTATTACAGGGTATTACGGTACAGAGTCAATGTGGAGGCTATATACAGGGTGTTACGGTACAGAGTTGTTACGGTACAGAGTCAATGTGGAGGCTATATACAGGGTGTTACGGTACAGAGTCAATGTGGAGGCTATATACAGGGTGTTACGGTACAGAGTCAATGTGGAGGCTATATACAGGGTGTTACGGTACAGAGTCAATGTGGAGGCTATATACAGGGTGTTACGGTACAGAGTCAATGTGGAGGCTATATACAGGGTGTTACGGTACAGAGTCAATGTGGAGGCTATATACAGGGTGTTACGGTACAGAGTCAATGTGGAGACTATATACAGGGTGTTACGGTACAGAGTCAATGTGGAGGCTATATACAGGGTGTTACGGTACAGAGTCAATGTGGAGGCTATATACAGGGTGTTACGGTACAGAGTCAATGTGGAGGCTATATACAGGGTATTACGGTACAGAGTCAATGTGGAGGCTATATACAGGGGGTACCGGTACAGAGTCAATGTGGAGGCTATATACAGGGGGTACCGGTACAGAGTCAATGTGGAGGCTATATACAGGGTGTTACGGTACAGAGTCAATGTGGAGGCTATATACAGGGTGTTACGGTACAGAGTCAATGTGGAGGCTATATACAGGGTGTTACGGTACAGAGTCAATATGGAGGCTATATACAGGGGGTACCGGTACAGAGTCAATGTGGAGGCTATATATAGGGGGTACCGGTACAGAGTCAATGTGGAGACTATATACAGGGGGTACCGGTACAGAGTCAATGTGGAGGCTATATACAGGGGGTACCGGTACAGAGTCAATGTGGAGGCTATATACAGGGGGTACCGGTACAGAGTCAATGTGGAGACTATATACAGGGGGTACCGGTACAGAGTCAATGTGGAGGCTATATATAGGGGGTACCGGTACAGAGTCAATGTGGAGACTATATATAGGGGGTACCGGTACAGAGTCAATGTGGAGACTATATACAGGGGGTACCGGTACAGAGTCAATGTGGAGGCTATATACAGGGGGTACCGGTACAGAGTCAATGTGGAGGCTATATACAGGGTATTACAGTACAGAGTCAATGTGGAGGCTATATACAGGGGGTACCGGTACAGAGTCAATGTGGAGGCTATATACAGGGGGTACCGGTACAGAGTCAATGTGGAGGCTATATACAGGGGGTACCGGTACAGAGTCAATGTGGAGGCTATATACAGGGGGTACCGGTACAGAGTCAATGTGGAGGCTATATACATGGGGTACCGGTACAGAGTCAATGTGGAGGCTATATACAGGGGGTACCGGTACAGAGTCAATATGGAGGCTATATACAGGGGGTACCGGTACAGAGTCAATGTGGAGACTATATACAGGGGGTACCGGTACAGAGTCAATATGGAGGCTATATACAGGGGGTACCGGTACAGAGTCAATATGGAGGCTATATACAGGGGGTACCGGTACAGAGTCAATGTGGAGGCTATATACAGGGGGTACCGGTACAGAGTCAATGTGGAGGCTATATACAGGGGGTACCGGTACAGAGTCAATATGGAGACTATATACAGGGGGTACCGGTACAGAGTCAATGTGGAGGCTATATACAGGGGGTACCGGTACAGAGTCAATGTGGAGGCTATATACAGGGGGTACCGGTACAGAGTCAATATGGAGACTATATACAGGGGGTACCGGTACAGAGTCAATGTGGAGGCTATATACAGGGGGTACCGGTACAGAGTCAATGTGGAGGCTATATACAGGGGGTACCGGTACAGAGTCAATGTGGAGGCTATATACAGGGGGTACCGGTACAGAGTCAATGTGGAGGCTATATACAGGGGGTACCGGTACAGAGTCAATGTGGAGGCTATATACAGGGGGTACCGGTACAGAGTCAATGTGGAGGCTATATACAGGGGGTACCGGTACAAAGTCAATGTGCGGGGGCACCGGTTAGTGGAGGTAATTGAGGTAATATGTACATATAGGGTAGAGTTGAAATGACTATGCATAGAAAATAAACAGAGAGTAGCAGCGTAAAAGAGAGGACTGGGTAGCCCTTTGATTAGCTGTTCAGGAGCTGTTCACAACAGGCCGTGAACGGGAGTCCCATAGGGAGGCGCACGATGGGTCCAGCATCGTCCTGGTTAGGGGGAGGGTTTAGCCGGGGTAGGCCGTCATTGTAAATATTGACTTGCCTAGTTAAATAAAATGAATACAAATTATTAGTGCCAGGATAAGACCACGTTAAATGCAACTGAGTGTTAATGGAACCCAAAGATTGGAACATTGGCCTGTGCAATATTTATTTTAGAATGGTCTCTCGTCTTGATCAAATGCAACATCAATGGGATCCATGTGTTCGTTAAGAAAGGCATTGCTTAACACCTATAATCTCACGTATGCGGCTTGTGCCGTGAAATGGAACCATGTCCCGAACAGTACCCTATTCCCTATGCAGTGCACTACTTTTGACGAGGGCCCCCACTAGACAGGTAAAATGGCACCATTTGGGACATGGCCCAGGAGTCGTTGTGGAGGAGACGAGACAGGTTAGCCTCCCCAAGGGATCAACAAACTCCACGGTTGCCCTGGTGACAGATGAGACCGCATTCCCTCTGCAACATAAACATGATTTAATATCACAGCTGTTCAACTCTCTAACACCTCTTCCTCATTCTCCTTATTAGATACTTATGCCCAGGGAGGCCTACAGTACAATGTGCCTTGCAAAGCTCTAGCTACTTATCAGGAAATTATTACTAACATGCTATGCATCCCAAATGGCACACTATATTTCATATGGGGCTGTGGTCAAAGGTAGTGCACTATATGTCCTAGAGGGACCACGGTGTCATTTGGGATACAACTGAATATCTAGACTGGAATTAAACCCCCAAATAATCTTTAGTACGCAAGAAATATAAATGAAAGGGATTCAATGTAAACTCATTATTATAATTTAGTTGGCCATGCCCTCTCCGTATTTAATCTGGTCTGAGACATGATGCCATATGAGGGTGTATTTAATCTGGTCTGAGACATGATGCCATATGAGGGTGTATTTAATCTGGTCTGAGACATGATGCCATATGAGGGTGTACTTAATCCTGGTCTGATACATGATGCCATATGAGGGTGTTTAATGTTTGTTTTGTTTCTGTTCTCTCAGGCTATTACTTTGTGAGTGGCCCACGCGGCCACGTGTTTACTTTCCAGGTGAACCAGCGGAACTATCAGAGCTCAGGGATAATAACAGGGCTCCACACACACGAAGGCACACAAACACAGAATGGATGGAGGCCTGTGAGTCTACACTAATACAATCAGCATGGTAGAAACAGCAGGGGCAGACACACTGTAGACCCATACACACCACAGACGTGAGATACTCTGAGCTTCTCTCCACCACAGAGCCCCCCCCCCCTCTTGGTTAGCTTTGATTCTGAAGCACCAGACAGAGAGGAGAGAACATGTTTCATGTTGTGATCAGAGATGACCCACTCCCTGTAGGTCTTCTCTCCGTAGATAGCCATTTCTTGACTGGACACAGAGAACAGATGTTCACCTCACATATAGTTTACAGATAGGAAATGAATAGTCTGTAATACAATACATGATTTCATCTTTGACAGATTAATGTAGTATGAAATTGATCTGAGGAGCTTTAGGTAGCCATTTTGAAATACTCTAAGTAGTTGAGTGTATATGCGTTTTCCATAGATATTGTACTAAATCACACGGTGCACTCTGAAAGAATTCAGACCTCTTGACTTTTTCCACGTTTTGCTACGTTACAGCCTTATTCTAATATTTATTAAATATGTGACTATTTACTCATAACTTTGTTGAAGCACCGATTACAGCCTTGAGTCTTCTTGGGTATGACGCTACAAGCTTGGCACATTTGTATTTGGAGAGTTTCTCACATTCTTCTCTGCAGATGCTCTAAAGTTCTGTCAGGTTGGATGGGGAGCATCGCCGCACAGCTATTTTCAGGTCTCTCCAGAGATGTTCGATCTGGTTCAAGTCCGGGCTCTGGATGGGCCACTCAAGGACTTTCAAAGACTTGTCCCGAAGCCACTCCTGCGTTGTCTTGACTGTGGTCGTTGTCCTGTTGGAAGGTGAACCTTCACCCCAGTCTGAGGTCCAGAGCGCTCTAGAGCAGGTTTTCATCAAGGATCTCTCTGTACTTTGCTTCGTTCATCTTTCCCTCGATCCTGTCTAGTCTCTCAGTCCCTGCCACTGAAAAACATCCCCACAGCATGATGCTGCCACCATCATGTTTCACTGTACTGTGGTTCTTCCTTTAAAAGTTTTGAGCTTATGCTGTGGTAGATTGTGGTAAATTGCTTAAGTCTGGCAATAATGGCTGACACTTAAATAACGTGCCATAGAATTCTGCAGCACCCTGCAATCTGTTCTGCATTACGCTGCAACTTTTATGGGAAGAATCACTGTAGAGATGGTGCCAGGTTTCCTCCAGACGTGATGCTTGGCATTCAGGCCAAAGTGTTCAATCTTGATTTTATCAGACCAGATAATCTTGTTTTTCATGGTCTAATAGTCTCTAGGTGCATTTTGGCAAACTCCAAGCAGGCTGTCACGTGCCTTTTACTGAGGAGTGGCTTCCGTCTGGCCACTATACCATAAAGGTCTGATTGGTGAAGTGCTGCAGAGATGGTTGTCCTTCTGAAAGGTTCTCCCATCTCCACAAAGAAACCCTGGAGCTCTGTCAGAGTGACCATTGGGTTCTTGGTCACCTTCCTGACCAAGGCCCTTCTCCCCAGATTGCTCAGTTTGGCCGGGCAGCCAGCTCGAGGAAGATTCACTTGGTGGTTCCAAACTTCTTCCATTTAAGAATGGAGGCTACTGTGTTCTTGGGGACCTTCAATGCTGCAGAATGTTTTTGGTACCCTTCCCCATATCTGTGCCTCGACACAGTTCTGTCTCAGAGCTCTACTGACAATTCCTTGAACTTCATGTCTTGGTTTTTGCTCTGACATGCATTGTCAACTGTGGGACCTTATATAGACAGGTGTGTGTGCCTGTCCAAATCATGTCCAATCAATTGAATGTACTACAGGTGGACTCTAATCAAGTTGTAGAAACATCTCAAGGATGATCAATGGAAACAGGATGCACCTGAGCTCAATTTCAAGTCCCATATCAAAGGGTATGAATACTTACAGTATGTAAATTGGTTATTTAAGTTCTTTATTTTGAACAAAAGTGGAGAAAACAAATCTGAAAACATGTTTTCACTTTGTAATGTGTGTAGATTTATGAGGAAAACATTTATTGAATTTGTTTTTAAATAAAGCTGTAACTTCAGAAAAAGTTGGAAAGTCTGAAAGGGGTCTGAATACTTTCCGAATGCACTGTACATACGAGACAGTTGGAATATTGAGTGAATGATTGAGTAAACACTCTGTGTAGCATTATGATAGGAGCCAAACCCCCCCCCCCCCCCCCCAATGTGAATAATATCAAGCCAATCATTTGCATGCTGATGTATTTACATATTTCATTTCCATTATAAGTAGGGATAATATGGGATTTAGCCCTGGGCCAAACAGAGTCAACCTTGCAGGCTTTTACTGACAATGTCACCATGAGACCAGTCAGGAGGCATGCTTCAGGCATGGAAAACTCTCAAGGACTTGGATTGGCTTTGGAGTTTGTATTAAATCCATCAATTGTTATTGTGCTAAACACGTATAATCAAAATGAAAAGTTAGGAAAGTGTCCTGAAATGTGTTTTGCAAAAGTTTAAAAAAAAATAATAATAATTGAACTAAAAGATATCAACATTTTTATATTTAGTACGATCCCCCCATTAGCTGATGCCACGATGACGGCTAATCTTCCTGTGGTCACACAACAAAAAAGACGTTACAGATCCTACAACTGCTAGGAAAAGTGAAATCCACATAATTGTTTTCTTTGACATTTTGGCATTTTGACAAGACAAAATGTCAAACGCATTTCACTTTTCCTAGTAGTTGTAGGATCTGTAACGTCTTTTTTTGTTGTGTGACCACAGGAAGATTAGCCGTCATCGTGGCATCAGCTAATGGGGGGATCGTACTTATTTTTTTTTTACTTTTGCAAAACACATTTCAGGACACTTTCCTAACTTTTCATTTTGATTGTACGTGTTTAGCACGATAACAATTGATGGATACTAGCCTGTTTAAATAAATGGTGTCTCAACTCTGCTTGCTGTTCTTTAATGACCAGCCTCACAGTTGAGTTCAATAAGACATTTTGTTGAAAGATATTTATTTTACCTTTATTTAACTAGGCAAGATCAGTTAAGAACAAATTCTTATTTTCAATGACAGCCTGGGAACAGTGGGTTAACTGCCTGTTCAGGGGCAGAACGACAGATTTGTACCTTGTCAGCTCGGGGGTTTGAACTTGCAACCTTCCGGTTACTAGTCCAACGCTCTAACCACTATGTAACTCCTACCTACCCTCATCACTGCCTCTTTTGTTTTCTAGGTCAGTGATGGTCATGGACCTGCAGGTATGCAGGTTTTTGTTCTACCCCAGCTGGAACTGCCCTAGAAACAATTTAATAGCTCTCAAAAATGCCCCTTGTCTACAGTATTTGGAGCTATTTTTTTTTGATAACTCAATCTGATGGTCAGACAGGAATATATATCAAATAAAGTACTCTTCTTTTTTCCCAATCAGACAAAGCAGAAAAGGTGTGAATTGTGCGTCTCTCTTCCAGGTACAGTAAGATTGTTTGCAATGCTAATAAGAACCACGGAATGAATCCAATTTGATTTTGTTCCAGGGAAATGTTTCATTTAAAACTGTAGGGGAAGTCAGAAAGTCTTGCAAGCCCCTAGGCTACTTCACTCAGGGGTACATCCCTATGGCCCGGGAGTGGACTAATCTTCATGTATCATTTTATTAACCAGGAAACATGAGATACAACAACAGAACATTCATTCCCTATGGGAGTTGTTGAATACAACTATAATGATTGCTAGATGGATAAAGCTGCAAAAAAAAAGACAAAGGTTTATGTGTACAGAGTGGAAGGCATTAGATTTTTTGTCTGCTGGCTCCCACTCAAATGTGTGAAGCTTCCCGTGTCACAGTGCAAGCCGTGCAGATCTTGCACTTTCTTCTCGGTCACCATAAGCTAGACTGCCAGCCTGCTCCTGTTCCTTTCCTTAGTGTTAAATTGTATTTTTTAGAATTCCAATCCACACAAAGAATCAATGTGGCTGTAAACATGTTTTTCATGTGTTATGACATTGATTAAATTTAAAGCTTTTACTTCCTCTTCTACCGGGGACTTAAGCTCAGCGATTGCTCCACTGTGTCATTATGAAAGCGCTAAAGGCGTTTATAAATGCCTGTTAAACATTGATTCATATTGGTAGGGAGACAGACAGAAGTGCAACTCAAGGTAATGTCATGGAGATTGTTCTGCTAGTGACTCACCATACCTCTTAGCTGGATATATGTCAGGAGTACACATTCAATATCATAGTGTGAAGAAAACCCTTACTATTGCCCATGAGTATTACCCAGAACTTTCTCTCAAACCCTCTCTCTCTCTGGCCCTGGGACTTAAATACACATTTTGTAAAAGCTGAGGTAGGCTACCAACCCCTGACGTCAGCCTGAGTCTGTCCTGCTGCAGAAGGCCACTTCACACCTATGCGTTATGCACCAGATGTCCAGGCACAAGAGTCAGCTGAGCCTGTCAGCCAATCAGTGGTTGGACACTGTCTCTAAACTCTTCAGTTGTTTCCATGATGGCAGGTTGAAACAAACTGCAGGTTAGAGTTAGGGTTTATTTTGTAATACATTTGCTAACGTTTATAAAAACCTGTTTCGCTTTGTCATTATGGGGTATTGTGTTTAAATCGATTAAGAAAAAAAATGAGTTTAATTGAGTTTAGAATAAGGCTTTTAACGTGGAGGAGGAGACTATGTGGAGGCACACAGTACTACATTAGAGCCATGACTACATGGAACTCTATTCCACAGTACTACATTAGAGCCATGACTACATGGAACTCTATTCCACAGTACTACATTAGAGCCATGACTACATGGAACTCTATTCCACAGTTCAATATTAGAGCCATGACTACATGGAACTCTATTCCAAATCAGGTAACTGAATCAGTAGTCGAATCAGATTTTTTAAAACAAATACAAATGGAACCTTATGGAACAGCGAGGACTGTGAAGAGACACACACAGGCACAGACAAACACACACACACACGTTGCATTGTAAATATGGGGTGGTGGGGTGGTGGCCTGAGGGAACACATTTAATGTTTTTATGAAAAGTGTTATTAAATGTAAAGTCATGTAATAGTTAACATGTTATATACAGTAACTGCCTTAATGTTGCTGGACCCCAGGAAGAGTAGCTGCTGCCTTGGCAAGTACTAATGGGGATCCTTAATAAACCCCAGGAAGAGTAGCTGCTGCCTTGGCAAGAACTAATGGGAATCCATAATAAACCCCAGGAAGAGTAGCTGCTGCCTTGGAAGGAACTAATGGGGATCCATAATACACACATGTGGCAGAGTTTGCGTGTCTTAGCTATTCAGGCCATGAGTTAAAATCTCTAATGTGTAAAATTATTTGAGTCATCAGGTGCAGGTAAACTGCGATTCCAAAACGAGCAGCTCCTATTGTATGACAGGCCTCTCTGTTCATTAGAGTTAATGAAAGTGTTATTGCAACCATGTCTGTTGATTGAAAGCATGCTGCTGACAACACAGCATGATATTAACATACACCAAATACCTTGTCTTAATCAATCTAATGGCTACAAATGACATTCTTAGATTCCAGAACACGTTATTGGATTCTATAGCACGGAATATGGGATGATAGGCTTAATAAATATAGACTAAGTGATTAAATATGGGATGATAGGCTTAATAAATATAGACTAAGTGATTAAATATGGGATGATAGGCTTAATAAATATAGACTAAGTGATTAAATATGGGATGATGGGCTTAATAAATATAGACTAAGTGATTAAATATGGGATGATAGGCTTAATAAATATAGACTAAGTGATTAAATATGGGATGATGGGCTTAATAAATATAGACTAAGTGATTAAATATGGGATGATAGGCTTAATAAATATAGACTAAGTGATTAAATATGGGATGATAGGCTTAATAAATATAGACTAACGTGATCCATTCCCCCAACTAAACAATAGATACCTATGTACTGTACGAGGATGTTACTTTCAATTAGATGACTGTTACAAGAAAATAACAATTCGAAAAAACAAATGACTCAATGGATAAATAAAGGCAAGGAGCAACCAATAATGGTGTGAAACAAAAGACCAACCCTTAAACGGTCTGGCGGGTTATTGAAGCCTGTTAAGCAGCATGGACCCTCCAGCCTCCAACGCTGCAGCCAACGCAGTGAGAAATATTTGTATTGTTGGTAAGCTGAGCTTGATCGAATTTCTTTGAGAAATCAGCAAAAAAAGATCAAGTTACAAAAAAAAAAAAAGAAAGATTTGTAATTTGTGATAAACTGTAGACTCACTGATCAAGGACGTATGAACATAACATGAGAGCCACATCTCTCCACTTCTCACAATGCATGATACAAGCTGACCTTTACAGGTCCATTCAAATGGTTATTCAAATGAGTAATGCTATTCGAAAGAGTCACCACTGAGCTCTATTCACACAAATTGATGTCTGGAGTATCTGAAAAGGAAAAGAATAATACAAAGTAATATATAGTATACGGATATCAATATATTGTCACGCCCTGGTCTTAGTATTTTGTGTTTATATATTTATTTGGTCAGGCCAGGGTGTGACATGGGGTTATTTTGTGTTGTGTTGTGGTATTGGGGGTTTTAGTAGGTATTTGGGATTGTGGCTGAGTAGGGGTGTCTAGCATAGTCTATGGCTGCCTGAGGTTCTCAATCAGTCAGGTGATTCTCGTTGTCTCTGATTGGGAACCATATTTAGGTAGCCTGGGTTTCACTAAGTGTTTCGTGGGTGATTGTTCCTGTCTCAGTGTGTTTGTATTCACCAGACAGGCTGTATAGGTTTTCACGGTTTTTGTATTGTTCGCGTTTTTCCTTATTAAAGATGTATCGAACTAACCACGCTGCATTTTGGTCTGACTCTCTTTCAACGGAGGAAAGCCGTAACATATATGGTATATACCTTGATAAAGAAGCGTTACCATGACACTTTTCTTATAAAAAAACAAAAACGATTCTATTTAAAAGTGTTGATATTGTCCCCTTAATTTCTGTTTCTTCTTTGTATTTTCTCTTTATTGATCTCGTATTTGATGTGTGTTTTTCTATTTTCGCCGTGCTCACTTGTAAAAGAGACCTAAGTCTCAATGTGAATCCCTGTTAAAATAAAGGTTTAATAAATCAAATAACTAACCTCCGCAATCTTTATGATCCAGAGGAAATTACATTTAAAAAGAGAGAACTACTGTTAGAAGAACCCTGTTGATTTGCAAGCTGGTGTAGCTGAATTAAGATCTGTGTCAATACAATGTCTAGCCTGGTTGCCAGTCTCTATCAACTCAGATCAAACAAATCACACTTTAATTATCACATGCTTCGTAAACAACAGGTGTTGACTAACAGTGAAATGCTTACTAACTGGCCCATCCCAACAATGCAGAATGCAGAATGCAAACAAATGTATTATGTTAATAATAATAGAACAAAATTCTAACACAAGGAATAAATCTACAATGAGCAAAGACAGCTTGGCTATATACAGTACACGGGGTACGAGTACCAAGTCAATGTACACGGGGTACGAGTACCGAGTCAATGTGCGTGGGGTACGAGTACCGAGTCAATGTGCGCGGGGTACGCGCACCGAGTCAATGTGCGCGGGGTACGATTTAATAACATGCCTATATACAGTACACGGGGTAAGAGTACCGAGTCAATGTGCAGGGGTATGAGTACCAAGTCAATGTGCAGGGGTACGATTTAATAACATGCCTATATACAGTACACGGGGTACGAGCACCAAGTCAATGTGCAGGGGTACGAGCACCAAGTCAATGTGCAGGGGTACGAGGTAATAACATGGCTATATACAGTACACGGGGTACGAGTACCAAGTCAATGTGCAGGGGTACGAGGTAATAACATGGCTATATACAGTACACGGGGTACGAGTACCAAGTCAATGTGCAGGGGTACGAGTACCAAGTCAATGTGCAGGGGTACGAGTACCAAGTCAATGTGCAGGGGTACGAGTACCAAGTCAATGTGCAGGGGTACGAGTACCAAGTCAATGTGCAGGGGTACGAGTACCAAGTCAATGTGCAGGGGTACGAGTACCAAGTCAATGTGCAGGGGTACGAGTACCAAGTCAATGTGCAGGGGTACGAGTACCAAGTCAATGTGCAGGGGTACGAGTACCAAGTCAATGTGCAGGGGTACGAGTACCAAGTCAATGTGCAGGGGTACAAGGTAATAACATGGCTATATGCAGGGGTTCGAGGTAATAACATGGCTATATACAGTACACGGGGTACGAGTACCAAGTCAATTTGCAGGGGTACGAGGTAATAACATGGCTATATACAGTACACGGGGTACGAGTACCAAGTCAATTTGCAGGGGTACGAGGTAATAACATGGCTATATACAGTACACGGGGTACGAGTACCAAGTCAATTTGCAGGGGTACGAGGTAATAACATGGCTATATACAGTACACAGGGTACGAGCACCAAGTCTATGTGCAAGGGGTACGAGGTAATAACATGGCTATATACAGGGAGTACCAGTACCAAGTCAATGTGCAGGGGTACGAGGTAATAACACTCCTTGAACTCCAAGTCATGTGCCAATATTCCACTCCTTGAACTCTGTTTCATATGCCAAATCTTTGGCACTTGACATGAAGTACAAGAAGTGTTAGCTAAAAAAGACTGGGAACCAGGCTATACAGTTTAGCGATGTACCCATTTAGCGATGCAGACAAACAGGGCCTGTTTTTTTTTTCAGTAACAAAAACAAAATAACACAGCCTAGTTTAGCTATGTAGCTGTATAAAACATGTTTTACCCGTCCAGCCAAGGAAAGAGAGACGATACCTGATATCAAACCCATTATAAATGTGCCAATAGAGAGCACACAGGAGAGCCAAGAGACGAATGCAGGTAAATAACTGAAATGACGGATCCAATCTTACGTGTATAATTTAAATGGAGAGGAATAGTCAAAGGGCTAAACAAAATAGGAATAAAGAAATGTGGTCCTTTAGAAGTGACGAGAGCCGCAGCATTAATCTCATTCATCTTCCACGTTGCTTTTTCCTGACGGCCCTAATATTCCTCATCAATCAGTGAGTTTGGTGTCAAGTGTGGACAATCTGACACAAAGTAAGTGTCAGCCTCTTTACTTGCTGTTCTAACAACCTTGTGGATGAATAGGCTCATGTGAGTCGATGAATATGTATCGATGACAGCTTGTAGAAGTGATGTGTAATAAAGACCAGTTAGTTGGACAGATCCAGTTAAGTACTGACTAGAGGCAACATATGAAACACACTGACCTCTGGCGCAAAATATGACTCTGTCCCAAATGGTACCCTAATCTCAATATAGTGCACTACTGTTGAACAGGGCTCATCTGGTTGTGGTCAACAGGTAGTGCACTATGTAGGAAATAGGGTGCGATTTGGGACAGGCGCTATAACTCACACACACACACACACACACACACAGAGAGAAGAGACCCACAAATACTAGCAGACATCAAATCCATAAAAGGAAGGCATACTAACAATGGAGGGGTCAATCAAGCACTTTAAAAGCGAGGAACGATCACCATGCTTCCAGAGACACATCTGCTGCACTGATGACAGATTCCAACGTCGTCTTTCTTCTTTACACACGTTTTCAGTTTTTTCTTTGCCTTGGCTACACCTTTCCAGGTTGGCTGCTTATTGTGTGAAGGAAAGGACAATGGTAACTTAAAATGTGTGATCATACCGTCATTAGAATATGGCATCTCTGCCTGCCCCTTGACACAGTGATATGTTCTTAATCGGATACATTGAGACTGCTATATTATTCAACTTAAAAAATTAGCAAGCCATAGCTTGTTTGTCGTTCTTTGCTTCATCGTCACTTTTTAATTATGTTTACAATTAGCACAGACATGGAGTCAGCAACACTTGACTGATACCTTTAACAAACAAGATAATGAAAAGTACATCTTCATGTTGTTTTTAAACTAATGTATTTGACCAAAGTTTCTTAATTAGGGCCAATTCTTAATTGCATGCATATGCATCACAAAAACAAAAAATAATAGACTGGTTTATGAAACATGAAGCTAAAATGTCTACTGATAACACAATGGAAAGAGTCCAAAATGGCAACCTATTCGCACTATACAGTAGTGGACTACTTTAGACCAGAGCCCTATGGGCCCTGGTCAAATGTATTGCACTATATAGGGAATAGGTGCCATTTAGGATGATTATTGGCAGTAGTTCTTCTAACTGTGATGGACTTCCGGAACAATAGTGTTCTGTTTCAGAACATTCTAGAGCCTCCCAGACCCATACACCCTTCTATTTGACCTCATCTCGTTACGATCCTTGGCAAATTAAATAAAACCCAATAAAGGGGCAATCTGAAAATGCTAAATACATTTTTGGATTTATGAAAATAATCATGTACTGTATACCCATTGATTATTTAAGAATACAATTGAATATGTCTCATGAGCATAGTTCAACTGTCACAACATGTTAGTAGTCCAATGTTTTTAAAACAAACACTGTACAGTCTGAAAACATGGTTCAAACTATAATGTTGATATCATGGATGGTATGGTCATTGTATCCATAGCTCTGTCTATGAATTTGAGAGTGGTTACATTTATCCAGGCCAAGCCCTCAGCTTTAGATGTGGGGTGTTATTATTTCAAATGTGGATTGGGCCTTTAAAGATTTAAAAACTAATAACGCTAAGTTGGCTATGAATTACAAAACACTGACACACTGGGAATGACAGATTTCTTATAGACTAGCATCAGCGCTTTGTGTTGGAAGAAAATAAACGCTAGTGGTGTTTGTTCATCATATCTTAATAAACATCAATAGTTTATCACCTGGGAAATGATCTGCAACCTGTTTTGACGGTGCTAAGGATTTCTGATTAAAGGCACAGTCAACTTAGTGTATGTAAACTTCTGACATACTAAACCTGCACATACTGAACACAGTACCCGACAGGTCCTAAACCTGCACATACTGAACACACAGTACCCGACAGGTCCTAAACCTGCACATACTGAACACACAGTACCCGACAGGTCCTAAACCTGCACATACTGAACACACAGTACCTGACAGGTCCTAAACCTGCACATACTGAACACAGTACCTGACAGGTCCTAAACCTGCACATACTGAACACAGTACCTGACAGGTCCTAAACCTGCACATACTGAACACAGTACCTGACAGGTCCTAAACCTGCACATACTGAACACACAGTACCTGACAGGTCCTGAACCTGCACATACTGAACACACAGTACCAGATAGGACCTTGTGCTGCACATACTGAACACAGTACCAGACATACATTACTGACTTTATTGTCCCCATAGGGACATTTTGTTGCGGTGTCATGTCCACGTCTAAAGTGGCGTTGACAATACAACTTTCAGAAAAGTTACATACTAATAAAAAACATATTTTTAAAGACTAGCCTGCTGGCCTTACTAAGTGGATAGGAATATTTACCCAAGCTATTGAGAAGGGATATCACACCTGGCACAAATTATTGTCTAGTTGTGTTTTTCCTGCCTGCGGCGTGCCCTGTATACCCGCGCCAAGAGGGGAGTAGTCCGGGTAGACGGGGTGACTTGGGTCTAAAATGATTTTGTGAGCCTTGCAGAGGGCCCTAACCTTAAAGATCTCATCCAGGCCTGTCTATTTGACTCCAAGTACCTTGCAGAGGGCCTGGACCTTAAAGATCTCATCCAGGCCTGTCTGTTTGACTCCTAGTACCTTGCAGAGGGCCTTGACCTTAAAGATCTCATCCAGGCCTGTCTGTTTGACTCCAAGTACCTTGCATGCTGTGGTGATTATCCTTCTTAGCATATTTCTCTGGCTGACAGTGGCATTGCCAAACTAACAAACAATACAAAACGGAGGGGATAGTGGACCTTTTATGAGCTCAAGAAAAATTGTGTTATTTAGGCCCTGACGCAAGGATAATCATATTCTTGGTTTCATTTGAAAGGAAACACTTTGATGTTTGTGGACAATTGAAAGGAATGTAGGAGAATATAACACATTAGATCTGGTAAAAGATAATCCAAAAAAATAAAACGTTATTTTGTATTTGTTTGTACCATCATCTTTGAGAAAGTTCATAATGTATTATTCCAGCCCAGCTGCAATTTAGATGTTGGCCACTGGATGGCAGCAGTGTATGTGCAAAGTGTTCAACTGATCCAATGAACCATTTAATTTCTGTTCAAAATGTTGTATCAATACTGCCCAAATGTGCCTAATTTGTTTATTAATAACTTTTCATGTTCAAAATTGTGCACTCTCCTCAAACAATAGCATGGTATTATTTCACTGTAATAGCTACTGTAAATTGGACAGTGCAGTTAGATTTCTGCCAATATGTCTATGTCCTGGGAAATGTTCTTGTTTATTACAACCTCATGCTAATCACATTAGCATCATTTTCAAGACTGAAAGAGTTCCTGGACATCAGAACAGCTCTCAATTACCTCTTTGGACGAAGACTTCTACTTCAATGAGTCAGAGGTGAAAGACATATTGATTATCCCGGACCAGACCCAAATCCCCTACACTTGGAGAAGGAGACAGCACTATATAAGCCGGCGTGCGGGATACCTGACAAGATACCCTCCTTTCTATTGGCGAACACTTAATCACAGGAGAATAAACTGGATGAGTTCCGTTTGAGACTCTCCTATAAATGTGATCAAAAGAAGTGTAATATCCTATGTTTCTCAGAGTTGTGGCTGAACACGGACATGGTGAATATAAATCTAGCTGACAGGATGGAACAGAGGCGTCGGGGAAGCTCAGGGAAAGGATGTGCAACAGCTGGCGTGCAATCTCTACTATTAAGGAAGTCTCAAGGTTCTGCTTGCCTGAGTTAGAAGCCCTTTTGTCCTAGACTTGGCACTCTGGTACCGCTTGCCATGCGGTAGTAGAGAGAACAGTGTATGACTGTTGTGGCTGGGGTCTTTGACAATTTTTAGGGCCTTCCTCTGACACCGCCTGGTGTAGAGGTAATGGATGGCAGGCAGCTTATCCCCAGTGATGTACTGGGCTGTACACATTACCCTCTGTAGTGCCTGGCGGTCAGAGGCCGAGCAATTTCCGGTCCAGGCAGTGATGCAACCAGTCAGGATGCTCTCGATATTGCTGCTGTAGAGCCTTTTGAGGATCTCAGGACCCGTGCCAAATCTTTTTAGTTTTCTGAGGGGGAATAGGCATTGTCGTGCCCTGTCTTGCTGTGTTTGGACCATTCTAGTTTGTGCTCGGTCCTCCTTTTCCTGTAGTCCACATTCATTTCCTTAGTCTTGGTTACGTTGAGGAGGGATAGGTTCTTATTCTGGTTTTGTCCAACATGTCTACGCATTGACACAATCATACCCTGGGTCTAGTTTTATCCCGTGGAATAGATATTGTGGATCTAAATGTGTTTCCTCATAATCCACCATCTTATTATGTTTACAACTACCACAAATAATTCACTTGGACCCCAATTAAGGATTATCAAAACTCACACTATAATTTGTCAGACAACCCAAAGATTTCTAGATTCCCTTCCAGACTCCCTCCACCTACCTAAACTCAGTTGTCTTGAGTCTGCACAGAACTGCCAGGAACCTGGATCAATGGAGACACTCAAGATTTTTAATCCGGACCTCTTGAAACACTCAACAAAATTGTCACGTCCTCTAAACCTTCCAGCTGTCTACTGGACCCCATTCCAACTAAACTTCTGAAAGAGCTACTTCCTGTACTTGGCATTCCTATGTTGAGCATAATGAATGGCTCCCTATCCCCCGGATGTGTACCAAACGCACTCAAAGTGTCTGTCAGAGTTGACGTAGTAGGATTCGATCTTAGTCCTGTTTTGAAGTTGGATCTTTTAATTGTTCTATGTGGATCCCTATTAGCTTTTGCAGAGGAAGCAGCTTTTCTTCCTGGGGTCCACAAAAGCACAAAACATGACCAGTAACAAAACACTGTTACACTGAGACACAAGGACAGACACACACATTTTAAATATATAACAATCTACGAATAATTCAACAAAAATAATTAAATCATTAATACTAATACAAACAATACAACTAAAAAACGAATGCGTGTGTCTGAGTGTGGATGTGTTTTTGTGTGTGTAACCTCATCAAACAGACTTGTTGACTGTTTGATGGCTCATTGGAGGTCGTAGTGGGATTTCTTAAGAGCGTCCAGATTAGTGTTCCATTCCTTGAAAGTGGCAGCTTTTGCCATTATCTCACTGCGGATGTTGCCTGTAATCCATGGCTTCTGATTGGCGTACGTACGTACGTACGTACGTACGTACGGTCACTGTAGGGATGTCGTCTAGGCACTTATTATGACATGATTTGATGTACAGACATCTGTACATCAAATCATGTTGACATTAAAGTGTATATTCTGAGATTCATCCAATAACAGTCACAGGCTTCATTAATAAGTGCCTAGACGACATCCCTACAGATACGTACGTACGCCAATACATGTGTATTGAAATACACATACATTTTGTCTGATTCCTTTTCACCACATTTTATGTGAGAGATCATTTACTATAGCTGTCAGAACTGGCATTTTGGTTCCACCCATCATTCAGAGAGACTTATTCTATGAGATGGGGAGACAGGATTGGTCATTGAATGCTGCTGTCACATTCTTTTGCCTCACGAACGAGAATATAAATAAATAGATAGCTAACCTCCGGAGGCATGCCCTTACCTAATTTGCTCTCCCCATGCCACTCACTGGGATGGAAAATAAGTGGCCTAAAGAATTCCACACATCAATCCATGTCATGTTACAATGTTGAACCTCTCTGTGACATCCAGCATATGTCTGAGACTACCTTTCTGTTATAGTAGGAGATGTACTGGTTGTAATGTTGCTGGTAGCAGTCTAGCGCACAGATCCAGATCTGTTATAGTAGGAGATGTACTGGTTGTCGTGTTGCTGGTAGCAGTCTAGCGCACAGATCCAGATCTGTTATAGTAGGAGATGTACTGGTTGTCATGTTGCTGGTAGCAGTCTAGCACACAGATCCAGATCTGTTATAGGAGATGTACTGGTTGTCGTGTTGCTGGTAGCAGTCTAGCACACAGACCCAAGATCTGTTATAGTAGGAGATGTGCTGGTTGTCATGTTGCTGGTAGCAGTCTAGCACACAGACCCAAGATCTGTTATAGTAGGAGATGTGCTGGTTGTCATGTTGCTGGTAGCAGTCTAGCACACAGACCCAGATCTGTTATAGTAGGAGATGTACTGGTTGTCATGTTGCTGGTAGCAGTCTAGCGCACAGATCCAGATCTGTTATAGTAGGAGATGTACTGGTTGTCATGTTGCTGGTAGCAGTCTAGCACACAGATCCAGATCTGTTATAGGAGATGTACTGGTTGTCGTGTTGCTGGTAGCAGTCTAGCACACAGACCCAAGATCTGTTATAGTAGGAGATGTGCTGGTTGTCATGTTGCTGGTAGCAGTCTAGCACACAGACCCAAGATCTGTTATAGTAGGAGATGTGCTGGTTGTCATGTTGCTGGTAGCAGTCTAGCACACAGATCCAGATCTATTACCTCTAGCTGTACATACTCCACCTGAAACTTTTACAGTGTGCCCACTCTTCCGAAATGCAGTCATATACTTTTTTTTCATGCATATTTTCTTTATAAGTAATACAAGTAGCATCTTGATTAAAGCTGACATCAACATTATATACATTACTTTATGTGCAAGATATTGAGAATGTATGCCCCCCCCCCCAAAATTAAGCTATGCATGTAGTAATTTATTACGGATGGTGGAATGGAATTATTTTTATTGGAAAAATGTTTGTGCTTACTCGAGGAAACAAACTTTGGAAAAGTCACCTTTATGCCAGAAATGCATTTATGTGACATAAATGACTTGCCCATGTAATCCTCTTGGAAACAGTGGAAGAAAAGTAAAGCTGAAACGTTGCATGAAAGCTGAGCCAATCCCGGTGGGATTTGTCTTAAAACCTGGCAGAAATCCAACAAATTCTATCTAATTACAGCACCTCGCATTCATGAGTTTCTTTAAGGACACCTGAGAGACAAGGATGAGGGAGAGAGCCATGGTGTTCTGTCAGGACATCTGAGGTATACGGATGAGGTAGAGACCCCTGGTGTTCTGTCAGGACACCTGAGGTATACGGATGAGGTAGAGACGCATGGTGTTCTGTAAGGACACCTGAGGTATACGGATGAGGTAGAGACCCATGGTGTTCTGTAAGGACACCTGAGGTATACGGATGAGGTAGAGACCCATGGTGTTCTGTAAGGATACCTGAGGTATACGGATGAGGTAGAGACCCATGGTGTTCTGTAAGGACACCTGAGGTATACGGATGAGGTAGAGACCCATGGTGTTCTGTAAGGACACCTGAGGTATACGGATGAGGTAGAGACCCATGGTGTTCTGTAAGGACACCTTAGGTATACGGATGAGGTAGAGACCCATGGTGTTCTGTAAGGACACCTGAGGTATACGGATGAGGTAGAGACCCATGGTGTTCTGTAAGGTCCTTCAAATAATTAAGTCCTGTATATTATGGAGGTAGTCTAGTGTCTAAAGAAAGGGGTGAAATATGTGTTTAAAAAATACATTAATTTCCTGATCTTTCTTATATTTCTCAAATATAGGGCAGACACTTCAAAACAAACTTCCTACAGATTGTTTTTTCCATGTATAAATCTGTTATTCAATGCTTTTTTATGGGTTAATAGCAGTAAGGCCAACTTTAATGTTTAATCAAATATTTTTATATATTTTTTTTATACCTATAAAGAGGTCCTAAAATTTCAAAACAAATAGCTAAATGATTCTTTGTATGATCACCTCAAAACAATTCCATATGTTAGCTTAGTGGAAACCCCCTCCCAATCTTAGACTCTAGGGCAGGGGTGGGCAACTCCAGTCCTCCAGGGTCTGATTGGTGCCACACTTCTTCTCCATCCCTAACAAACACAGCTGATTTATCACATTTACATTCTAAACTGAAGATCGTGATTAGGTGATAATTGGAGTCAGGTGTGTTAGATGGGGCAAAACTGTGACACCAATCAGGCCATCGAGGACTGGAATTGCCCACCTCTGCTCTAGGGGGTTATGGACACCTGAGACATAAAGATGCACCCTCTGAAACCATTGTGATTATTATTTGACCCTGCTGGTCATCTATGAACCTTTGAACATCTTGAAGAACAATCTGGCCTTAATAGGCACATACTCTTAAAATCCAACCGGCACAGCCAGAAGAGGAATGGCCACTCCTCAGAGCCTGGTTCTTCTCTAGGTTTCTTCCGAGGTTCCCCGCCTTTCTAGGGAGTTTTTCCTAGCCACTGTGCATCTACATCTGCATTACTTGATGTTTGGTGTTTTAGGCTGGGTTTCTGTATAGCACTTTGTGACATCTACTGATGTAAAAAGTGCTTTATAAATACATTTGACGGATGTTTGATTGAGTTAAAGGCCCATTGTGTTCGTGTTCAGCATATCCAGTGAAAACCTGAACTTCTTTACTGAATCTCTGTAAGCTGTATGTGTGTTTGCACAGCCCCAGCATTTGAGTCTGGTCTTCATTGAATACTCAAAAACGAAAGACAAGTATATAATTTTACATACATGTCCTCGCTACATAGGGTGTATTTCACTGTTTGTCCCCCAATGATTGTAACAGTGAAGACAAAATCTTACTGAATTGTTTACCACTGAACAGGTAACATTGGATTGGAGGGGAAGGAGGAAATTGCATCTGCAGTGGAGGAGAGTCAGTCCTGGATGACCCTGTCTCCACCCCTCCACCCCTGGTGTCGTCCCCAGACAGGTCAGTGGAGGACAGGCAGCCCTGGATGGTCCTGTCTCCACCCCTGGTGTCGAACCCAGACAGGTCAGTGGAGGACAGGCAGCCCTGGATGGTCCTGTCTCCACCCCTGGTGTCGAACCCAGACAGGTCAGTGGAGGACAGGCAGCCCTGGATGGTCCTGTCTCCACCCCTGGTGTCGAACCCAGACAGGTCAGTGGAGGACAGGCAGCCCTGGATGGTCCTGTCTCCACCCCTGGTGTCGAACCCAGACAGGTCAGTGGAGGACAGTTAAAGTTCCCAAATAAAGAACATCAGCATTATTTGGGGTCAGTGCAGTGCTTACGCATTCATACTCCTTGGGCCAGCTTCCAGGTAGATATGATGCTTGGCTCAAGGTTACTTTCCTATGGGCACTACTATGTCTGACGCCAGATGCCAAGAAAATTGCCTATAGAGCCTATTCTGATCCTGTTGAATTATATAATGCATTCTGCATGAGTGGAGCTCTGCAACCTGACATCTAAATGTGATGACCTGATGGGTGCAGGTGGTTGTTCTGTAGGGTGTGAAAAGCACACAGTTCTCGCCAAGTAAAGAAATGGCCCAAGGTAACTTGCTAAATATTTAAAACGACTATCATGAAGACCCAACTTCTGATTCCTCAGACAAAGAATTTTAGATAAATAGTTTGCTGAATAAAATGGAAATAATACGGCATGTTAAAAAAAGGACTTTGTAAAAAAACATGCTGTGTAATGTACATTATGCCGTAAAGCTTTGTAAAAAACATGCTGTGTAATGTACATTATGCCGTAAAGCTTTGTAAAAAACATGCTGTGTAATGTACATTATGCCGTAAAGCTTTGTAAAAAACATGCTGTGTAATGTACATTATGCCGTAAAGCTTTGTAAAAAACATGCTGTGTAATGTACATTATGCCGTAAAGCTTTGTAAAAAACATGCTGTGTAATGTACATTATGCCGTAATGCTTTGTAAAAAACATGCTGTGTAATGTACATTATGCCGTAAAGCTTTGTAAAAAACATGCTGTGTAATGTACATTATGCCGTAAAGCTTTGTAAAAAACATGCTGTGTAATGTACATTATGCCGTAAAGCTTTGTAAAAAACATGCTGTGTAATGTACATTATGCCGTAAAGCTTTGTAAAAAACATGCTGTGTAATGTACATTATGCCGTAAAGCTTTGTAAAAAACATGCTGTGTAATGTACATTATGCCGTAAAGCTTTGTAAAAAAACATGCTGTGTAATGTACATTATGCCGTAAAGCTTTGTAAAAAACATGCTGTGTAATGTACATTATGCCGTAATGCTTTGAATTATTTTTTTCATTTTTAAATACGATACAAATATTGCTTAGATTAAAATGTCTTGGACATAATGTAGAAAGACCGAGGCTCAAGACTAAAAGCTACAGTCCTTTGCTAGTACATTCATTTTTAGACTTACAAATTAATAATATATGCCCATTGATTCTTGAAGAATATAACTTTTAAATGCCTCATGAGCTTAGTTCAACAGTCGTACCCCATCTGAACACAAAATATAAGTTTGTTGTTCATCAATGTTTGTAAACAACGTAAATGTAAACAAGTATGTAGCTTCTTGGGGTGGCAGTGTAACCAAGTGGTTAGAATAGCAACCAAAAGGTTGCAAGTTCAAATCCCTGAGCTGTCATTCTGCCCCTGAACTAGGCAGTCATTGAAAATAAGAGTTTGTTCTTAACTGACTTGCCTAGTTAAATAAAACAACATTGTTTAAAACTATACTCATCAATGTCAAAGGTCGCCATTCCATAGACTCTTGTGACATGTTTCTTCTTGGCATTGTTTTGGCTATATTAGATACATGGGCAGTCCTTGCAACAATAGCTCTGTCTTTATGAAGTGCAGAGTGGCTTCATTTCTACCGGCCTATTCCTCAACTTTTTACCAAAACAGGGGCAGGGTGTCACTTTGTTATTGTTTCAATGAAGGATTCTAGTTTCAACACCTACAATCTTATTGTCAGAGAGGCACAAGATAGTATATACTGTATAATGTGCAAGACGGCTTATTTTTGCTAGTTTTTTGTTGTTGTTGTTATGTCCTTGTACCTGTGTGTGTCTATGGCCACTGTTTACACTCTCACTGTCACCTTTCCATGTCCTAGGGAACCTCCACAAAAGCCACAAACCTTTAGTCACACCTTAGTGGCCCAAGGAATCAGTCTGTACAGGTCACCACAGGCCACTACCCTCAGGGCCTTTTGTTCTGAATACCCGAGTCCCAAATGGAACCCTATTCCCTTTATAGTGCACTACTGTTGACTACTACCCATTGGACTATGGTCAAAAGTAGTGCACTATGTAGGGAATAGGGTACCATTTTGGGACACATCCATAGAAGCTAAAGCACAGCCACCCAGCCACTCCAGTACAGGACAGCCTACCTTTCAACATTCTCCAAGTGCAAGCAGCAAGAGAGCTAGCTATGAATCATGCTGACTACAAGTCTCCTACTTCAATTAAAATGTGCTTAATTGTATCATAACATAACATAATCACTTTTCGGATTAATTAAGTGTTGTTTTAATATGTCGGTCGGCCCAGGGGCCCGTAAAGATATAAACAAAGTTCTGCACTGTCAGAAATAGCGAATGTTAGGAAATGCACCTGTTGGAAATTAATGACAATCTTATAAATTGTTTTGTTGAGGCCCAGACAAAAATAAATACATATTTAACCTTAGAGGGGACAGAATATCTTCAGGCCTCACTGAGTTTTGTCTCAAACAAAATACTGTCAGCTTGAAATGTGAAGATCATCATCAAAATTATGGTAGATGTGGTAGATGAAACATGTTTGGTTTGTTAAGCGAGGCATGAACATAACTGCACAGGCAAAGAGTGAAAGGGAATGGTTGAATCCATCTTTCCAACATGTACAATCTATGCATAATATTGTTATTTCATATAATGGTAAACGTTGAGTGACTTAAATGAAAAGAAAGCTTGAGAATAAAACTTCATAGTTATTATGAAAATGTTTTTAAAGAAGCATATATTTTGGTATTTTGTTGTATGCCTAATGTTTGCTATCTTACCACTATGATATATGATGCATTTCACCATGTTAATTGGATTTTGAGAGAGAGACTCACTGTGAGTGAATCAGACTCAGAAGAGGGCCTTTTTGGAACTCGTTGGCTCAAAGTCAGCTAAGCATACAACTGAAGTCTAACTGCTTTAATGAACCCAACCTCCTAGAAGAGGATCGCAAAGAGACCGAAGCAACCCTGTTGATTTAACTTCTATGTGATTTGGATTGAAACATCAGTGTTTCTTTGTTAATTTTACACTGTCTGAATGGAACTAATGATGCAAGGCAGCTTGGTAAAGAAGCTATGAGATCTGTATTCATTATCTTCTGTTGAGTTTCAATTATCCCACGAGTCTCACTAGGAAACCGCTGTGTGACTGTTGTCTTACTGTTGTCTTGTCATGTGAGATTGATCTGTGTTTCTCAGTCGTGACCAGTCATTTGTCGAGTAGTGTTTAAGACATGACTCCCGCGCCCCAAAATTACACCTTATTCCCTAAATAGTGCACTACTTTTGAACTGTCCTGGTCAGAAGTATTTAACTACACATGGAAGTTGTGGCCGTTTGGGACACTACCTGTCTGTAGATAAAGGAGAGAACCATTTATTGTAGGAGTCCATGTATCAGTTGGGACACTACCTGTCTGTAGCTAAAGGAGAGAACCATTTATTGTAGGAGTCCATGTATCAGTTGGGACACTACCTGTCTGTAGCTAAAGGAGAGAACCATTTATTGTAGGAGTCCATGTATCAGTTGGGACACTACCTGTCTGTAGATAAAGGAGAGAACCATTTATTGTAGGAGTCCATGTATCAGTTGGGACACTACCTGTCTGTAGCTAAAGGAGAGAACCATTTATTGTAGGAGTCCATGTATCAGTTGGGACACTACCTGTCTGTAGCTAAAGGAGAGAACCATTTATTGTAGGAGTCCATGTATCAGTTGTAATCCAGAAAAGGATTTATAAGGTTTAATGAAGATTAATAGTTGTATCACATTTTGTTTGTTGTAACCAAGGTTACATGGGTTCTCAAGCACAAATACACAGAGCATATCATAACGGTATATCATAACGGTATATCATAACGGTATATCATAACGGCATATCATAACGGCATATCATAACAGCATATCATAACAGCATGTCATAACAGCATGTCATAACCAACATGTCTTAACAGCATATCAGAAAAGTATATCATATCAGAACAGAATTTCAGAACAGCATATCATATCAGAACAGCATATCATATCAGAACAGCATATCATATCAGAACAGCATATCATATCAGAACAGCATATCATATCAGAACAGTATATCATATCAGAACAGTATATCATATCAGAACAGCATATCATATCAGAACAGTATATCATATCAGAACAGCATATCATATCAGAACAGCATATCATATCAGAACAGCATATCATATCAGAACAGTATATCATATCAGAACAGTATATCAGAACAGTATATCATATCAGAACAGTATATCATATAAGAACAGTATATCATATCAGAACAGTATATCATATCAGAACAGTATATCATATCAGAACAGTATATCATATCAGAACAGCATATCATATCAGAACAGTATATCATATCAGAACAGCATATCATATCAGAACAGCATATCATATCAGAACAGTATATCATATCAGAACAGCATATCATATCAGAACAGCATATCATATCAGAACAGCATATCATATCAGAACAGCATATCATATCAGAACAGCATATCATATCAGAACAGCATATCATATCAGAACAGTATATCAGAACAGTATATCATATCAGAACAGCATATCATATCAGAACAGTATATCATATCAGAACAGCATATCATATCAGAACAGCATATCATATCAGAACAGTATATCAGAACAGTATATCATATCAGAACAGCATATCATATCAGAACAGCATATCATATCAGAACAGCATATCATATCAGAACAGCATATCATATCAGAACAGTATATCATATCAGAACAGTATATCAGAACAGTATATCATATCAGAACAGCATATCATATCAGAACAGCATATCATATCAGAACAGCATATCATATCAGAACAGTATATCATATCAGAACAGCATATCATATCAGAACAGCATATCAGAACAGTATATCATATCAGAACAGCATATCATATCAGAACAGCATATCAGAACAGTATATCATATCAGAACAGCATATCATATCAGAACAGTATATCATATCAGAACAGTATATCATATCAGAACAGCATATCATATCAGAACAGCATATCATATCAGAACAGCATATCATATCAGAACAGCATATCATATCAGAACAGTATATCAGAACAGTATATCATATCAGAACAGTATATCATATCAGAACAGCATATCAGAACAGTATATCATATCAGAACAGCATATCATATCAGAACAGTATATCATATCAGAACAGCATATCATATCAGAACAGCATATCATATCAGAACAGCATATCATATCAGAACAGTATATCAGAACAGTATATCATATCAGAACAGTATATCATATCAGAACAGCATATCAGAACAGTATATCATATCAGAACAGCATATCATATCAGAACAGTATATCATATCAGAACAGCATATCATATCAGAACAGTATATCATATCAGAACAGCATATCATATCAGAACAGTATATCATATCAGAACAGTATATCATATCAGAACAGCATATCATATCAGAACAGCATATCATATCAGAACAGTATATCATATCAGAACAGCATATCAGAACAGCATATCAGAACAGTATATCATATCAGAACAGCATATCATATCAGAACAGCATATCATATCAGAACAGCATATCATATCAGAACAGCATATCATATCAGAACAGCATATCATATCAGAACAGCATATCATATCAGAACAGCATATCATATCAGAACAGCATATCATGTGTAATTGAGAGGAGAGAAAGTAGACTTTAAAATGAAATAAATAATGTTCTGTCAAATGTGGCTGTCGTGTTTGAAACGTCCTGACGTTGATCCATCTGTGTACACCAGCATTGTTTTATAAAAGGAAGGCTTTTCTAACATTGCACAAGAAGAAGAAACAAGTAGTTTCTTCAAACGGCTCAAGAAACACAAAACTATGCTTCATGCTGTCATTCAAATTAACAATTTACTTAAACATTTTACTAATAAAAAAAAAAAAAAAACTTTTTCATTATATATATAATGAAAATGAAAATCGTTATAATTAAAATGAAAAAGGTTGTTTTGCTTCGCAGGCCGCTGCTCTCAATGAGTTTACCAATGGGTTTACCGATGGGTTTACCAATGGGTTTACCAATGGGTTTACCGATGGGTTTACCGATGGGTTTACCAATGGGTTTACCAATGGGTTTACCGATGGGTTTACCAATGGGTTTACCGATGGGTTTACCAATGGGTTTACCAATGGGTTTACCAATGGGTCTACCGAGACATACGGTTACTGCGTTTTCTTTCTGCTGTTGTCTTGAGTGGGTCGCCATCATTATAGTTGTCGTGTGATGTAAAACAAGTAAATGATTTGGACCACTGTCTCTCTTGTTTGCAGAATGATGTTAATAAGATTAAAACAGATTCAACCGCTGGATGGTAAGATACTAACTTTCTTAATTGTTTGATTCAGTGAGCCGCAAAGGTTCTGGCTGAAGCTGAGTAAAGTCTGTTGGGAGGAACTGTATTACTTGGCTTTATAACAGCTGATGCTCTCTGATGATGGGAGTTTTGATTCAATCCATATTCTGCCTTTAAGTTTTGGCTTGTTATTTTAAGGTGTAATGTAGACTATTTGTGATTGAATGTATTGAGGTCTACATCTTGCTGCCAGTGTTGAGTTAGAAGACAGAAAATGCCATATAATGATTTTTTCTTTTCTGGAGATAGTCTTGCGTCGACACTCATCCATTTAGCCAATCAGAGAACAGTTTGCCTACACTCTGTGTTCAGCCAAGCAGAGAGCTAGCTGGCTAAGCAGAGAGCTAGCTAGCTATTTTGCTACCCATCAAGGGCAGTTCCAGGCACAAGCAACATAAGCGGTTGCTTAGGGACCCAGTCTCAGTAGGAGTCTCAACCTACTATTGAGAGTAAGAATAGCAGAACACACCAGGTGAAATGTCATTGTGCATTAGTTTTTTCTCTTGTTATGTCATTCACTGACAGTCACTCAATTAGCCATGTCAGCTAACAATTCTTAGATTGGTAATTAGTCTAGCCAACTATATAAACTAGCAATCATGGCCAAATACCAGCCAGGCACGCAGGGCACGTGTCCAGGGGGCCCCAATTGATTTTGTTTGCCATTCTCACTCAAATCAAATCAAATGTATTTATGTAACCCTTCATACATCAGCTGATATCTCAAAGTGCTGTACAGAAACCCTGCCTAAAACACCAAACAGCAAGCAATGCAGGTGTTGAAGCACGTTGACTAGGAAAAACTCCCTAGAAAGGCCAAAACCTAGGAAGAAACCTAGAGAGGAACCAGGCTATGAGAAGTGGCCTGTCTTCTTCAGATATCATTAACATGTGTAAGTATTTGTATTAATTAGAGATCCCCATTAGTTCCTGCCAAGGCAGCAGCTACTCTTCCTGGGGTTTATTATGGATCCCCATTAGTTCCTGCCAAGGCAGCAGCTACTCTTCCTGGGGTTTATTATGGATCCCCATTAGTTCCTGCCAAGTCAGCAGCTACTCTTCCTGGGGTTTATTATGGATCCCCATTAGTTCCTGCCAAGGCAGCAGCTACTCTTCCTGGGGTTTATTATGGATCCCCATTAGTTCCTGCCAAGGCAGCAGCTACTCTTCCTGGGGTTTATTATGGATCCCCATTAGTTCCTGCCAAGGCAGCAGCTACACTTCCTGGGGTTTATTATGGATCCCCATTAGTTCCTGCCAAGGCAGCAGCTACTCTTCCTGGGGTTTATTATGGATCCCCATTAGTTCCTGCCAAGGCAGCAGCTACTCTTCCTGGGGTTTATTATGGATCCCCATTAGTTCCTGCCAAGTCAGCAGCTACTCTTCCTGGGGTTTATTATGGATCCCCATTAGTTCCTGCCAAGGCAGCAGCTACTCTTCCTGGGGTTTATTATGGATCCCCATTAGTTCCTGCCAAGGCAGCAGCTACTCTTCCTGGGGTTTATTATGGATCCCCATTAGTTCCTGCCAAGGCAGCAGCTACACTTCCTGGGGTTTATTATGGATCCCCATTAGTTCCTGCCAAGGCAGCAGCTACTCTTCCTGGGGTTTATTATGGATCCCCATTAGTTCCTGCCAAGGCAGCAGCTACTCTTCCTGGGGTTTATTATGGATCCCCATTAGTTCCTGCCAAGGCAGCAGCTACTCTTCCTGGGGTTTATTATGGATCCCCATTAGTTCCTGCCAAGGCAGCAGCTACTCTTCCTGGGGTTTATTATGGATCCCCATTAGTTCCTGCCAAGGCAGCAGCTACTCTTCCTGGGGTTTATTATGGATCCCCATTAGTTCCTGCCAAGGCAGCAGCTACTCTTCCTGGGGTTTATTATGGATCCCCATTAGTTCCTGCCAAGGCAGCAGCTACTCTTCCTGGGGTTTATTATGGATCCCCATTAGTTCCTGCCAAGGCAGCAGCTACTCTTCCTGGGGTTTATTATGGATCCCCATTAGTTCCTGCCAAGGCAGCAGCTACTCTTCCTGGGGTTTATTATGGATCCCCATTAGTTCCTGCCAAGGCAGCAGCTACTCTTCCTGGGGTTTATTATGGATCCCCATTAGTTCCTGCCAAGGCAGCAGCTACTCTTCCTGGGGTTTATTATGGATCCCCATTAGTTCCTGCCAAGGCAGCAGCTACTCTTCCTGGGCTTTATTATGGATCCCCATTAGTTCCTGCCAAGGCAGCAGCTACTCTTCCTGGGGTTTATTATGGATCCCCATTAGTTCCTGCCAAGTCAGCAGCTACTCTTCCTGGGGTTTATTATGGATCCCCATTAGTTCCTGCCAAGGCAGCAGCTACTCTTCCTGGGGTTTATTATGGATCCCCATTAGTTCCTGCCAAGGCAGCAGCTACTCTTCCTGGGGTTTATTATGGATCCCCATTAGTTCCTGCCAAGGCAGCAGCTACACTTCCTGGGGTTTATTATGGATCCCCATTAGTTCCTGCCAAGGCAGCAGCTACTCTTCCTGGGGTTTATTATGGATCCCCATTAGTTCCTGCCAAGGCAGCAGCTACTCTTCCTGGGGTTTATTATGGATCCCCATTAGTTCCTGCCAAGGCAGCAGCTACTCTTCCTGGGGTTTATTATGGATCCCCATTAGTTCCTGCCAAGGCAGCAGCTACTCTTCCTGGGGTTTATTATGGATCCCCATTAGTTCCTGCCAAGGCAGCAGCTACTCTTCCTGGGGTTTATTATGGATCCCCATTAGTTCCTGCCAAGGCAGCAGCTACTCTTCCTGGGGTTTATTATGGATCCCCATTAGTTCCTGCCAAGGCAGCAGCTACTCTTCCTGGGGTTTATTATGGATCCCCATTAGTTCCTGCCAAGGCAGCAGCTACTCTTCCTGGGGTTTATTATGGATCCCCATTAGTTCCTGCCAAGGCAGCAGCTACTCTTCCTGGGGTTTATTATGGATCCCCATTAGTTCCTGCCAAGGCAGCAGCTACTCTTCCTGGGGTTTATTATGGATCCCCATTAGTTCCTGCCAAGGCAGCAGCTACTCTTCCTGGGGTTTATTATGGATCCCCATTAGTTCCTGCCAAGGCAGCAGCTACTCTTCCTGGGCTTTATTATGGATCCCCATTAGTTCCTACCAAGGCAGCAGCTACTCTTCCTGGGGTCCAAACACATTATGGCACTTACATTACATATAAAACTAAATATAAAACAGTACATCATATAACATTATTACAGCACTAGATATCTACAATAAAACCTATATACACAATAGTATAACAATGTGCGTGTGTGTAGAGTGCGTTTGTCTGTACCTGTGTGTGTGTCTCTTCCCCACTGTTCCGTAAGGTGCATTTTTATTTATTTTTTTATCTGATTCCACTGCTTGCATCAGTTACCTGATGTGGAATAGAGTTCCATGTAGTCATGGCTCTATGTAGTACTGTGGAATAGAGTTCCATGTAGTCATGAATCTATGTAGTACTGTGGAATAGAGTTCCATGTAGTCATGAATCTATGTAGTACTGTGGAATAGAGTTCCGTGTAGTCATGGCTCTATGTAGTACTGTGGAATAGAGTTCCATGTAGTCATGAATCTATGTAGTACTGTGGAATAGAGTTCCATGTAGTCATGAATCTATGTAGTACTGTGGAATAGAGTTCCATATAGTCAGGCTCTATGTAGTACTGTGGAATAGAGTTCCATGTAGTCATGAATCTATGTAGTACTGTGGAATAGAGTTCCATGTAGTCATGGCTCTAATGTAGTACTGTGGAATAGAGTTCCATGTAGTCATGGCTCTAATGTAGTACTGTGGAATAGAGTTCCATGTAGTCATGGATCTAATGTAGTACTGTGGAATAGAGTTCCATGTAGTCATGAATCTATGTAGTACTGTGGAATACAGTTCCATGTAGTCATGACTCTATGTAGCACTGTGGAATAGAGTTCCATGTAGTCATGGCTCTAATGTAGTACTGTGGAATAGAGTTCCATGTAGTCATGGCTCTATGTAGTACTGTGGAATAGAGTTCCATGTAGTCATGACTCTATGTAGCACTGTGGAATAGATTTCCATGTAGTCATGGCTCTATGTAGTACTGTGCGCCTCCAATAGTCTGTTCTGGACTTGGGGATTGTGAAGAGACGGTTGCGCCACTCAGGAGCTGTACAGCGTGATTGGTCGGGAGTGGGCTACAGTTCTACAGTAAGAGCAAAATAATCCTAACAAAAGAGAACAATAAAAACCACAGTGTAACGACAGTTTTAGTAAGTAATACTGAAGTCGTGCACAATTATCAGTTTCTATTTAGGTTTATGGTCGCCCATTCATTGTCATTTAGAGACACAGTAGGACCCAAAAGCAAAATCAGTGCTCTCACTCCCCTTTGTGGTGGTCTGGAGCAATGAAGTGGTGACGCAGGGTACCGTACTAAACCACAAATTACCTCTAAGTACCGCAGCATAATCGCAAACCTTTTAGTAGAGCAACCACTGTAAATGTTCTAATCTTGCCAATTAAAAAATCATTAAAATAGTTGGAAATATCAGTGGCTTTTGTGATGGATAAGCCATTGATTCATTGAATGATGGAGCTGAGTTGGCATTTTTGGCCATAATTTAAGGTGCTCCCCAAAAATATTATATTGTTCTTTATATAATTTATCTATAATATTATATTTATTATTATGTTTCATTGTATAGTTTCTTTTTATTTAGGTTAGTCACTTGACAGATCAATTTGTAGTATGTTTTCCAATCGGTTGTGCATCCAGACTTATTTTCGATACCTTCTGCCTCATCCCTCTCAACCATACCATTTTTCAAATCCTCATGAATCCAAGGGGATTTAACCATTTTTTACAGTCATTGTTTTAATGGGTACATGTTTATTAGTAACTGGAATAAGCATTTTTTATAAATGTGTCAAGTGCAATTGAAACACAACCACATTGTGTCTCAACATTTTTCTCCTACTAGTTTTAGCATGAACTTTGCATTAAAAATGATTGTAGACTGTGTGACTATGGAAAGTTGTTTACAAACATAGTTCACTTGTCACGACTTCCGCCGAAGTTGTTCCCTCTCCTTGTTTGGGCGGCGTTTGGCGGTCGTTTACTTGTCACGACTTCCGCCGAAGTTGTTCCTCTCCTTGTTTGGGCGGCGTTTGGCGGTCGTCGTCACCGGCTTTCTAGCTGCCACTGATCCACGTTACTTTTTCCATTTGTTTTGTCTTGATTGTTCACACCTGGTTCTCATTACGTTATTAATATTTCCCTATTTAACCCTCTGGCTATCATTATGTTTTGTGCGTGATTGTTCCTGGTTTTGTGTTAGGGTTTGTTATCCCTGCGTGGATTACTTGGCTGTTTATTTTTCAGAATAAAGTACATTATTTTACTCAGTTCTGTGTCCTGCGCTTGACTCCGTCCTCACCTCTGCACAACTGACACTTGACATCACTGTTGAAACACAAATATTCACAAATACATCATCCACATATGAATCACTACAAAACGTATTCTATTACCTCTTATACACTGTATTAGGCCCAGCCTTTGGAATTTTGGTTTTCCTATATATGGCTACTATATTGTGATCATTACATCCTATGGATTTGGATAGTCTTTAAAGCAAACATCTGCAGAATTAGCACATATTGATGATTTCATTCCTGTGCTGTACCTTGGTAGGTTGACTGATAACCTGAACCAGGTTGCAGGCACCGGTTACAGTTTTGAGCTTTTTATTGAGTGGGCAGCTTGATGAAAGCCAGTAATATTGAAATCACCCAGAACATATACTTCTCTGTAGATATCACATACATTATCAAGTATTTCACACATATTATCCAGATACTGACTGTTAGAACTTGTTCATCTATAGCAGCTGCCCAAAAGAATGGGCTTTAGGTGAGGCAGATGGACCTGTAGCCATATTACTTCAACAGTATTTAACATTAGTTAGTCTCTGAGCTTTACTGGAATGTGGTTCTGAATGTAGACCGCAACACCGCCCCCATTGGCATTTCTGTATTTTCTGTAGATGTTATAACCATGTATTACTACCACTGTGTCATCAAAGTTGTTATCTAAGTGAATTTCAGAGATAGTGAGAATATAAATGTCATCTGTTACTAGCAATTTATCTTCTTCATGAACCTTGCTTCTTAGACTATACAATTTTGTAGCACCTTTCTAGGATGTTTGACTGTTTTTAATGCTTTACTTGGAAGCTTATCAGAAGTAGACTGTCATCTTATTTATATTGGAGCTGATAGTGCAGGGTGAGCTACACACAGTGAACTTCCTGCTAGGGCACACCGTCTCAGTGCTATCAGTATAATTCTGGTTCATAGGCATTGATTAAAGCATACAATAGCTATAGAATCGACAGAGGTATTTAGGGCAGTTCGGGGGACATAAATTAAGTTACTTACATTGTGTCTGATAATGGTCATTTGCTGCAGCATTATGACCACTCATCAACACCATGGTAGGGAATAACTGAGCTGGTCTTGGGTAGATGAAAAATTGTCGTCTCATTTCAGCCTTGAATTTCAGTGAGTCCAGGAGCCAAGATGATTTGGATGGACTCCGTCATTCCTGTAGAGCATCTGTTTGCAGAAGGTGTCAAAGTTATCTTCAAAAGTAATTCCAACAGAGCTACCGCAACTATTTAGCCATGGATTAATGCCAGTAGCCTGCTGAATCTTTCACACCCACGGCCCAACGATGGTACCAGACCTGAAATTATTTGCAACTTCTTTCAGTGCTAGAACTAGTTCCTAAAGAAAAAATATTCTGAGGTTCTGAGCTAGCCCTACTGATGTTGTTGGACTACGATAGCGTCTGCTCCTGGCATTTGTCATAGATCGGAGGGAAGCAGCTTTGTAATGTCCTGAACTCGTGCTCCAGGATAGCACAGGGTTTTTCCTCAGGAACCAAGATGATTCTTACAATAGCGCTTCTGATGATGACAGCTGGTGCAATGGCTGAAGAAGTTCTGCCATAATTTAGCCTCGTGTGGTTTCGCAAACCCCTCGAGGACTGAAGGGCGGTGGTGCCCGAGCCAGCTGTAGTGTCCATTGTGGAGGATGAATGTGCCAGAGTCTCAGGCATCCTCAAGGTCTGATGAGGGTGGGAGCTCTGAGGATCTGAAACAGAGGTAGAAACCACCGGAGAGGGAGACAGAACAGGGATGAAAGTGCAGATACCTCCAGATCCGATCTCGAATCAGAAGCCCCCCAGGGAGGAAGGCGCAAAACCTCTTTGTCCAGGGCGGCAAAGCCTTTTCTGGTCTGTGTCTGGTCCGGGCTTAACATCTCCAAGGAGAACCCCGTTGCCAGAGGAAGCTGGTCCGGGCTTAACATCTCCAAGGAGAACCCCGTTGCCAGAGGACGCTGGTCCGGGCTTAACATCTCCAAGGAGAACCCCGTTGCCAGAGGACGCTGGTCCGGGCTTAACATCTCCAAGGAGCAAGGACACTGGTCCGGGCTTAACATCTCCAAGGAGAGAGGACGCTGGTCCGGGCTTAACATCTCCAAGGAGAGAGGACGCTGGTCCGGGCTTAACATCTCCAAGGAGAGAGGACGCTGTCAGAGGATGCTGGTCCGGGCTTAACATCTCCAAGGAGAGAGGACGCTGTCAGAGGACGCTGTCTTTGACTTCCACGGCAAGTGACATATCTCCATGGCTGGATGGTAGGACTGAGAACAGGAACATCCCCCACATCATCCAGGAGCATCCTACTAGCTCCGTTCTCCGGTGTAAATCAGTGACGCAAAATGCCTTGCTTGGGCAGATCTCCAAAGGTGCAGCATGTTGGTTTTCACATCATTTTAGAATGTTTGCAGCACTCAGATTTTCACACCGTTTTAGAACTTTTGCAGCACGCTGGTTTTCACAGCATTTTAGAACATTTGCAGCATGCAGGTTTTCATGGTAGAACGTTTGCAGCTCTACCATTTTTCACACCATTTTACAACGTTTGCAGCACTACCATTTTTCACATCATTTTACAACGTTTGCAGCACTACCATTTTTCACACCATTTTAGAATGGTTGCAGCAGTACCATTTTTCACACCATTTTAGAATGGTTGCAGCACTACCATTTTTCACACTATTTTAGAATGGTTGCAGCATGCTGGTTTTCACACCACTTTTCTGTTATTTCAAGATGAGCTAAAGATGCAGGAAGAGGGGAGAAATGGTCTACAATGCTAACCACAGCAAGTACAGTTTTGGCCAGAAGTTTTTAGAATGACACAAATATTAATTTCCACAAAGTTTTCTGCTTCAGTGTCTTTAGGTATTTTTTGTCAGATGTTATTACGGAATACTGAAGTATAATTATAACTATTTCATATGTGTCAAAGGCTTTTATTGACAATTACATGAAGTTGATGCAAAGAGTCAATATTTGCAGTGTTGACCCTTCTTTTTCAAGACCTCTGCAACCCACCCTGGCATGCTGTCAATTAACTTCTGGGCCACATCCTGACAGACGGCAGCCCATTCTTGCATAATCAATTAGAGTTTGTCAGAATTTGTGGGTTTTTGTTTGTCCACCCGCCTCTTGAGGATTGACCACACGTTTTCAATGGGGTTAAGGTCTGGGGAGTTTCCTGGCCATGGATCCAAAATAGGTTTTGTTCCCCGAGCCACTTAGTTATCACTTCTGCCTTATGGCAAGGTGCTCCATCATGCTGGAAAAGGCATTGTTCATCACCAAACTGTTCCTGGATGGTTGGGAGAAGTTGCTCTCGGAGGATGTACCATTCTTTATTCAGGGCTGTGTTCTTAGGCAAAATTGAGAGTGAGCCCACTCCCTTAGTTGAGAAGCAATCCCACACATGAATGGTCTCAGGATGCTTTACTGTCTTCTCCGGACAAGCTTTTTTCTAGATGCCCCAAACAATCGGAAAGGGGATTCATCAGAGAAAATGACTTTACCCCAGTCCTCAGCAGTCCAATCCATGTATTTTTTGCAGAATATCAGCCTGTCCTTGATGTTTTTCCTCGTAAGAAGTTTTCTTTCCCTTCTTGCCACCAGGCCGTTCTCCAAAAGTCTTCGTCTCACTGTGCGTGCACATGCACTCACACCTGCCTGCTGCCCTTCCTGAGCAAGCTCTGTACTGGTGGTGCCCAGATCCCGCAGCTGAATCAAATTTAGGAGAAGCTCCTGACACTTGCTGGGCTTTCTTGGGCGCCCTGAAGCCTTCTTCACAACAATTGAACCGCTCTCCTTGAAGTTCTTGATGAACCGATAAATGTTTGATTTAGGTGCAATCTTACTGGCAGCAATATCCTTGCCTGTGAAGCCCATTTTTGTGCAAAGCAATGATGATGGCACGTGTTTCCTTGGAGGTAACCATGGTTGACAGATGAAGTACAATGAATCCAAGCACCACCCTTCTTTTGAAGCTTCCAGTCTGTTATTCAAACTGAATCAACATGACAGAGTGATCTCCAGCCTTGTCCTCGTCAACACTCACACCTGTGTTAACGAGAGAATCACTGGCATGATGTCAGCTGGTCCTCTTGTGGCAGGGCTGAAATGCAGAAGTAATGTTTTTTTGAGTTCATTTGCATGGCAAAGAGGTACTTTGCAATTAATTGCAATACATCTGATCACTCTTCATAACATTCTGGAATATATACAAATTCCTGTCATACAAACTGAGGCAGCAGACTTTGTGAGAATGAATATTTGTGTCATTCTAAAAACTTTTGGCCACGACTGTAGATTGCCACAATAAGTTTTGTTTGAAGAAAAGTCACCTAACCTTGTAAGCTACCTACTGTAGATATAACTAACTAGCTAGTTACATTTCTCTCACAATTTTAAAGCCAACAAACTGTTAACACAAAACAGCATATTACTGACCAAAAAGGTTACCTGTGTTAGCCCAGTCGCTAGCTTATCCAGGGTCAGTGATGCATAGAGAAACCATGTACTGTCTATCTATGGGAACAACTGCAATCATTTTGAAAGCAACATTGCTATTATGAATAAAATAAAATGATCCTCATGAAATGGTATCTGTAATGCTCATCTCCTGTAGCCTAACTGTCATTTTCATACTGTACCTAAATTACAAGAGTTGGATTTGCACTAAACTATTTTATATGTTAGTGCTTAAAAGGCAAGTACAAAATCTGGCGTACGGTTTGACTCATAAACGTTGTCTACTGGTATCATTTTAAATTGATAACATGTAGCTCAATATCTAAACAATGTGTGATTTTAGCTATTCTCGGCTTCTGATGACAGATGACCATTAGGCCTGTAATACCATCATACTGTAGGCCAATGGTTACATTGGTGATGCATGATATATGAGAAGCTGCACAACGAATTCACAAGGCTGATATACTGAGCGAGAGTGACAATCAAATCAAACAGATTGGAGATCGTACAACTTGACCAAAAGGAAATGTTTATTTGAGAATAAAACACAAAAATACAGATTGTGCAGGATTGTGATAAGTGATTATTTAACATTTACACTAGTTCATTTTGAATAGTAGTTTAACAATGAAAACACATTTAAACACTTACCTTCAAATAATTAACACTTCATCACTTGTGTAAAGATTAGAGATCTCAGTCTAAACAACAACAGATAATTGAGTAGTAATAAGTAGACTATTATTACTAAAAGCATAATTTCATGTAAAATAAAATAATCCCCAACGGTGGCCAACCTTGCTCCACTGAACCTGTCACACCCTGATCTTTCTCACCTGTTCTTGTGATTGTCTCTAGTGTATTTATCCCTGTGCTTCCTGTCTCTCTGTGCAAGTTCGTCTTGTATGTTTGTCAAGTCAACCAGTGTGTTTTTTTTCCCTTACTCCTTTTCTTTTCTCTTTGCTAGTCCTCTCTTTTTTTGACCCTTGCCTGTATTCTGGACTACATTCCCGCTTTCCTGACCATTCTGCCTGCCCTGACCTCGAGCCTGCCTGCCCTTCGGTACCTACTCGACTCTGACCTAGTTTTGACCTTTTGCCTGTACATAACCATTCTCCTGCATACAAATCTAACACTCCAACCATCTGCCTCCTGTGTCTTCATCTGGGTCTCGCCTTGTGCCATTATTGAACCCTGATCTACTGGGTGAAGAGACTTATATTTCAGCCCAGCAATAGCACACTAGATTATAAACTCATTAGGTGTTGATAAGTTAAATCAGGTGTGTTATTGCTGGGATGAAACGGAGCCCTGAACACCCAGCAGACCTCCAGCAGGGTTGGCATGCTCCAATCGTAATAGGTTTATACATTGTGTGTGATGTTTAACTGTATTTTTGCAGTGGTGGAAAAAAGTACCTAATTGTCATACTTGAGTACAAGTAAAGATACCTTGATAGAAAATTAAGTCATCCAGTAAAATACCACTTGAGTAAAAGTCTAAAAGTATTTGGTTCTAAATATACTTAGGTATCAAAAGTAAATATACTTGCTCCATTATACTTAAGTATCAAAAGTAAAAGTATTAATCATTTCAAATTCCTTAAATTAAGCAAACCAAATTCTGCAGCGATACGCCATCCCATCTGGTTTGTAGCTTAGTGGGACTATCATTTGTTTTTCAACAGGACAATGACCCAACACACATCCAGGCAGTATAAGGGCTATTTGACCAAGAAGGAGCGTGATGGGAGTGCTGCATCAGATGACCTGGCCTCCACAACCACCCAACCTCAAAAAAAATTGAGATGGTTTGGGATGAATCAGACCGCAGAGTGAAGAAAAAGCAGCCAACAAGGGCTCAACATATGTGGGAACTCCTTCAAGGAGAAGCTGGTTGAGAGACTTCCAAGAGTGTGCAAAGCTGTCATAAAGGCAAAGGGTGGTTACTTAGAAGAATGTCAAATGTAAAATATAATTTGATTTGAAACCTCACTGGGATAGTCGTCCTGCTAGCGGTGAGACTGGCGGCGCGCAATTCAAAAAAATAATCATAAAAAATATGGATATTAAACATGCATGTACATACAAGTGTCTAATATTGGTTAAAAGCTTGTTAATCTAACTGCACTGTTCGATTTACAATAAGCTTTACAGCGAAAGCATGCCTTGCAATTGTTTGAGGACTGCACCCCCCCACCAGCACAGGTTACATAAATTCACAAATAACAAATAAATATTCACTTACGCTTTGAAAATCTTCCTCTGATTTGCCATTCAAAGGGTCCCAGCTACAACATGTAGAGTCATTTTGAAAGATAAAATCCTTCTTTTATATCACAAAAAGTATGTTTAGTTGGCGCCATCGATATGAGTAATCAAGAGAAATGAATACAAAAAGCTACTACTAAACTTTGTTAAAACATGTAACAATACGTTTCTATTCGATCCTCAGATACCCTAAAATGTCATTAAACTATAATATTTTATATGGAAAGAAGTATGTTCAATAGGAAAACGATATTAACAGGTGCGCCTCCTCTTTGTCGTGCGCACAGACTGCTTTCCAAGTCTAGGCTATACTACTTAAGTAGTATTTTAAAGTATTTTTACTTATTTTCCACCACTGTATTTTGTATAGACAATTTCCTAAAATATGTAGGCCTAGACATATAACCCATGTCTTATACAGTGGGAGATACCCTTAGTCTCTTGGGACGTTCATTTGTACCTCTGTCACGAATCCCGCCGAAGATGGTTCCTCTTCCTGTTCGGGCGGCGGTCGTCGTCGCTGGCCTACTAGCTGCCACCGATCCCCTTTTCTGTTTCAGTTAGTTTTGTCTGATTAGTTTCACCTGTTTCTTGTTTGGGTTTCGTTTTGGGCTATTTAAACCCGGTAGACCCACCTGCTTCTATGCTTGTTTTTCTGTTCATGTATGTGGATTTATGTGGATTCCTTTTTCCGGACGGTTTCGTCCTGTTTGTTGGACTTGGTATTTATGCACCCTTGTGTTTGGCGTGACCGTTACATTGTTCCTGGAATAAAGACCCACGTTTGAACTAACTCTGCTCTCTGCGGCTGACTCCTTCACCCACTACTCCTAGAAGCTGTGACAACCTCTCTCTTTATCAGCAAACAGGCTTTCTCAGCTTTCCCTATCTGAGAACAGAAAACATAAAAAGAAACCGGCTTAATTATACTGAAATTAGACAGTGCTGAATATTATGTCGCTATTATCTATCTGTCCTCAAAGTTTTCCCCTCTAGGGACTGGAACTGGAAATATTTTCATAATGTCCTCCCACAAAATGAACTTCCCTATCCAGACCAGTACAGTAGCATACACTCTCCCTTTAATGACAGCTGCAGCTGCAATTTTAACCTCTTCCATGGCTGTTATCTACAAATGCATTAGGAGACTGTGATTTTCATTTACAATGATTACATCAAGATAGTTAGATACAGTGCCTTCACATAGTATTCATACCCCTTGACGTATTCCATATTATGCTCTGTTACATGGATAGTTTTTTCCCCACCAGTCTACACACAATACCCCACAATGAGAAATTGAAAACATGTTTATGGTAATGTTTGCTAATATATTGAAAATGAAACACAGAAATATCTCATTTACACAAGTATTCAAACCCATGAGTTAATAAACGTTAGAATCACCTTTGGCAGCGGTTACAGCTGTGAGTCTTTCTGGGTAAGTCTCTAAGAGCATTGCACAACTGGGTTGTACAATATTTGCAAAAATAAATTCTTTAACCTCTGTCAAGTTGCTTATTCATAATTGATAGACAGTCATTTTCAATTCTTGTAATAGATTTTCAAACAAATGTATGTCTAAACTGTAATATGGGCCACTCAGGAATATTCAATGTTGTCTTGGTAATCAACTCCAGTGTATATTTGGCCTTGTGTTTTAGGTTATTGGCCTGCTGAAAGGTGACTTTTTCTCCCAGTGTCTGTTGGAAAGCAGACTGAACCAGGTTTTCCTCTAGGATTGTCCCTGTGCTTACACCGTAGCTGAGCTCTATTCCATTCCTTTCTAAAAAAAATTATAATAAAAAAATACTTCCTAGTCCGTGCCAATGACAAGCATACCCACAACTTGATGCTTGAAAATATGAAGAGTGGTACTCAGTGATGTGTTGTGGTGGATTTGTCCCAATCATAAAGCTTTGTATTCAGGACATGAAGTTAATTTCTTTGCCACATTTTTTTTTAACCTTTTTGCAAACAGGATGCATGTTTTGGGATATCTTTATTCTGTACAGGCTACCTTCTTTTCACTCTGTCAAATAGGTTATTATTGTGGAGTAACTACAATGTGGTTGATCCATCCTCAGTTTTCTCCTATCACAGCCATTACACTCTGTAACTGTTTTAAAGTCATCATTGGCCTCGTGCTGAAATCCCTGAGAGATTTCCTTCCTCTCCAGCAACTGAGTTAGGAAGGACACCTGTATCTTTGTATTGACTTGGTGTATTGATAAACCATCCAAAGTGTAATTAATAACTTCATCATGCTCAAAGGGATATTCAATATCTGCCTTTTTTATTTGTACCCATCTACCAATAGGTGCCCTTCTTCTGCGAGGCATTGGAAAACCTAATTGGAAAACCTCCTTGGACTTTGTGGTATGGCTACATGAGACTAGCCCCGCCCCCTGTCCCTGCTGCCTATAGCAAACATAGCTTGCTGATATTGATCTGACAAGTCACAAAGTGTACCCTGTTTCTTGTGCATGTGTTTCATGACACTTGTTTGCTACAACACCTTGCTACAACAAGTATTTTGGCAATCACATCGTTGTAAAGAGCTACCGTGGAAACGGTCTCTATTGCATATCTCTTCTTGTTGATCTGAGTGTTCCTTCTTTAGTCAGCTGTTGTACAACACAACATTCTAGTTTGAGCTCGGCTTGACCTCAGATAAAACATTACAGCCCACCCCAAACTGGAATCACTTAGGAAGTATCAATACGAAACAGTTATTTGAAAAATACCCAGGATAAAATGTCAATGGGCATTAGCTAATTTCATCACATGCTTTTTATTAAATTATTTTAAAAGCCATTTGTGTCCCCTTGCCAAGATGTCATATTCATTCAAGGAAGAGTCCTTGAAAGAAGGATACCCCAATTTGTATATTCACATTTTAAGACAGCCTCAGTAACTCTTGCAGCCCGCTCAAAGGAGAACACAACATATCATATGTTTATGTTATCATCTATGCATAGTCACTTTAATAACTCTACCTACATGTACATGTTACCTCAATTACCTCGACTAACCAGTGCCCCCGCACATTGACTCTGTAACGGTACCCCCTGTATATAGCCTCCACATTGACTCTGTAACGGTACCCCCTGTATATAGCCTCCACATTGACTCTGTACTGGTACCCCCTGTATATAGCCTCCACATTGACTCTAACGGTACCCCCTGTATATAGCCTCCACATTCACTCTGTACCGGTACCCCCTGTATATAGCCTCCACATTGTCTCTGTACCGGTACCCCCTGTATATAGCCTCCACATGGTCTCTGTACCGGTACCCCCTGTATATAGCCTCCACATTGTCTCTGTACCGGTACCCCCTGTATATAGCCTCCACATGGTCTCTGTACCGGTACCCCCTGTATATAGACTCCACATTGACTCTGTACCGGTATCCCCTGTATATAGCCTCCACATTGTCTCTGTACCGGTACCCCCTGTATATAGACTCCACATTGACTCTGTACCGGTACCCCCTGTATATAGCCTCCACATTGACTCTGTACCGGTACCCCCTGTATATAGCCTCCACATTGACTCTGTACCGGTACCCCCTGTATATAGCCTCCACATTGACTCTGTACCGGTACCCCCTGTATATAGCCTCCACATTGACTCTGTACCGGTACCCCCCTGTATATAGCCTCCACATTGACTCTGTACCGGTACCCCCTGTATATAGCCTCCACATTGACTCTGTACCGGTACCCCCTGTATATAGCCTCCACATTGACTCTGTACCGGTACCCCCCTGTATATAGCCTCCACATTGACTCTGTACCGGTACCCCCCTGTATATAGCCTCCACATTGACTCTGTACCGGTACCCCCTGTATATAGCCTCCACATTGACTCTGTACCGGTACCCCCTGTATATAGCCTCCACATTGACTCTGTACCGGTACCCCCTGTATATAGCCTCCACATTGACTCTGTACCGGTACCCCCCTGTATATAGCCTCCACATTGACTCTGTACCGGTACCCCCTGTATATAGCCTCCACATTGACTCTGTACCGGTACCCCCCTGTATATAGCCTCCACATTGACTCTGTACCGGTATCCCCTGTATATAGCCTCCACATTGACTCTGTACCGGTACCCCCCTGTATATAGCCTCCACATTGACTCTGTACCGGTACCCCCTGTATATAGCCTCCACATTGACTCTGTACCGGTACCCCCCTGTATATAGCCTCCACATTGACTCTGTACCGGTACCCCCTGTATATAGCCTCCACATTGACTCTGTACCGGTACCCCCATGTATATAGCCTCCACATTGACTCTGTACCGGTACCCCCATGTATATAGCCTCCACATTGACTCTGTACCGGTACCCCCTGTATATAGCCTCCACATTGACTCTGTACCGGTACCCCCTGTATATAGCCTCCACATTGACTCTGTACCGGTACCCCCATGTATATAGCCTCCACATTGACTCTGTACCGGTACCCCCTGTATATAGCCTCCCCATTGACTCTGTAACGGTACCCCCTGTATATAGCCTCCACATTGACTCTGTAACGGTACCCCCTGTATATAGCCTCCACATTGACTCTGTACTGGTACCCCCTGTATATAGCCTCCACATTGACTCTGTAACGGTACCCCCTGTATATAGCCTCCACATTGTCTCTGTACCGGTACCCCCTGTATATAGCCTCCACATGGTCTCTGTACCGGTACCCCCTGTATATAGCCTCCACATTGTCTCTGTACCGGTACCCCCTGTGTATAGCCTCCACATGGTCTCTGTACCGGTACCCCCTGTGTATAGACTCCACATTGACTCTGTACCGGTATCCCCTGTATATAGCCTCCACATTGTCTCTGTACCGGTACCCCCTGTATATAGCCTCCACATTGACTCTGTACCGGTACCCCCTGTATATAGCCTCCACATTGACTCTGTACCGGTACCCCCTGTATATAGCCTCCACATTGACTCTGTACCGGTACCACCCTGTATATAGCCTCCACATTGACTCTGTACCGATACCCCCATGTATATAGCCTCCACATTGACTCTGTACCGGTACCCCCTGTATATAGCCTCCACATTGACTCTGTAACGGTACCCCCTGTATATAGCCTCCACATTGACTCTGTAACGGTACCCCCTGTATATAGCCTCCACATTGACTCTGTACCGGTACCACCCTGTATATAGCCTCCACATTGACTCTGTACCGGTACCCCCCTGTATATAGCCTCCACATTGACTCTGTACCGGTACCCCCCTGTATATAGCCTCCACATTGTCTCTGTACCGGTACCCCCTGTATATAGCCTCCACATTGACTCTGTACCGGTACCCCCCTGTATATAGCCTCCACATTGACTCTGTACCGGTATCCCCTGTATATAGCCTCCACATTGACTCTGTACCAGTACCCCCTGTATATAGCCTCCACATTGACTCTGTACCGGTACCACCCTGTATATAACCTCACTATTGTTATTTTACTGCTGCTCTTTAATTATTTGTTACTTTAATTTCTTTTTTTTCAGCATTTAGGTTTGTTAAGGGCTCGTAAGTAAGCATTTCACTGTAAGGTGAAACACCTGTTGTATTCGACGCATGTGACCAAACAAATCTGTGATTTTATTTTATTTGATATAGAGGTAGAAAGCTATGTTGGTACACTGCTGGGGTTAACCCGTATTTATCAATTTTTAAAAAAGTAGGTCAAAAGACCTTAGCAACTTCATTCATCACTATACATTCACTATACACTTGAGTGCCATAACTATAATTTGACATTTCAGATGGAATCCATTGGTATTTCTTGATATTTGAACCATCTATCCTAGTTTCATGAGCTAAAACACATTGACAATGGATACATAATACAGCATGTTTACAACAGAACAATACAAATCCAATGTTCTTAGAATCCATTAAAGTGAATATGACTTTGCAGAAAGGAACAATGAATGACAACGATAAATGCCCTTACTTGTATGTGTAATTGTTAATGGGCTCCCGAGTGGTGCAGCGGTCTAAGGCACTGCATTCTCAGTGCTAGAGGCGTCACTACAGACCCTGGTTTGATTCCAGGCTGTATCACAACCGGCCATGATTGGGAGTCCCATAGGGTGATGCACGACTGGCCCAGCGTCGTCTGGGTTAGGGTTTGGCCAGGGTAGGCCGTCATTATAAATAACAATTTGTTCTTAACTAACTGACTTGCCTCGTTAAATAAAGGTTAAAAAAAGAACGAAAACACATTTCTGATAGAAAGAAGCATAGAACAAATGTCTTCAGACATAATTATGAGTCATATTCAAAAATAAGTTAAATAAAATGTCCTTGTTTAGCGAGATCATCCCTCGCTTGTTCTCAATACTCTAACTTATATACGACAGCAAGTCTGAGCCACTTGAAAGAGAACGACAGCAGCTATCCTAATATCAATGTGTAATTTGACATGAGGGGTATGACAAATCTTATGTCGAGTTTATGACTCTGTCATGTCCATGTCATACTGACCCTGTCAAATAAAGTGGTACCTTAAACTTAACACGCAGGAAGACAAGTTGCCCAAGAGAGTCAAAGACAGATGGAGTTCAATGAAAAAAAAAACAATACAACTGCATTAAATGAAACAAACCACAGTTTTCTTTGAAACTGTACTTCAGCTATAACTTGAGGCATTGAATTCAGGAGTAGCGAAGCAGAACACTTGTTACCATGGATACTTTTCCACGCAAACAGAGAACTGAAGATGTGAGTGGGCATCCGAGAGGGAGTGGGTACGTACTGAATGTTCTTCAGCCCCGTTCTTCAATAGATACTGGAGAAGATAAACAAAACAGTACAATGTAAGTAGTTGGATGATTAATATATGTGATTAAAGATGATTGAAGTGTTACATATCAGACAACTTTGAATTTAGTAGGCCTACATCAGCTGTTTGCGATGCAGTCCATTTCAAACATGCCCTACTGTTCAAAAGTTTACGGTCACTTAGAAATGTCCTTGTTTTAAAGAGAAAAGCATATTTTTTGTCCTTTAAAATAACATAAAATTGATCAGAAATACAGTGTAGACATTGTTAATGTTGTAAATTAATATCTACATAGGCGCACAGAGGCCCATTATCAGCAACCATCACTCCTGCATTACAATGGCATGTTGTGTTAGCTAATCCAAGTTTATCATTTTAAAAGGCTAATTTATCATTAGAAAGCCATTTTGCAATTATGTTAGCACAGCTGAAAACTGTTGTTCTGATTAAAGAAGCAATACAACTGGCCTTCTTTGGACTAGTTGAGTATCTGGAGCATCAGCATTTGTGGATTCGATTACAGGCTCAAAATGGCCAGAAACAAAGACATTTCTTCTGAAACTCATCAGTCTATTATTGTTCTGAGAAATAAAGGCTATTCCATGCGAGAAATTGCCAAGAAACTGAAGATCTAGTACAACGCCATGTACTACTCCCTCACAGCGCATACTGGCTCTAACCAGAATAGAAAGAGGAGTGGGAGGCCACGGTGCACAACTGAGCAAGAAGACAAGTACATTAGAGTTTCTAGTTTGAGAAACAGACGCCTCACAAGTCCTCAACTGGCAGCTTTATTAAATAGTACCCACAAAACACCAGTCTCAATGTCAACAGTGAAGTGGCGACTCTGGGATGCTGGCCTTTCAGGCAGAGATGCAAAAAGGCCGTACCTCAGACTGGCCAACAAAAACAAAAAATGAAGATGGGCAAAGAACACAGACACTGGAAGGGCAGCATAGAAGGTGTGTAGGGTGACGTCTTCCGGATGGGACGTTAAACAGGTGTCCTGACTCTCTGAGGTCATTAAAGATCCCATGGCACTTATCGTAAGAGTAGGGGTGTCAACCCCGGTGTCCTGGCTAAATTCCCAAGCTGTTCTTCATAGCATCGTGATCACCTAATCATCCCCAGCTTACAATTGGCTCATTCATGGTCGTTGCTGTAAATGAAAATGTGTTCTCAATCAACTTACCTGGTAAAATAACGGTAAAATGAATAAGTAAAACATCCCGGAGTTGCTTCTTCACTGTTGTTGTCGGGTGTTTTGCAGTTACTATTTACTGAAGCTGCCAGTTGGAACCGGTTCAGGGAACAAAACCAAAACACTGAAAATAACACATTTTTGGGATTAACAGAGCCGGGAAATAACGTGATGTATACTGTTCTGGAACAGATCCGCTATTTTAAAAGCACAGGAACTGGTTATTAACATTGGTTTAAGTTCCGGGCATTTCATTTTCAGTCCCAGAAAAAACTCAAACAAAGCGCGTATGCAAAGCTGTCACTCAGAAACGTCAGCTGAAATAGATCTGGTCCAGTTCTAAGCCAAATATCTGAAGGTCCATATAGATACCACACTGGTGGATGGATTATATTGGCAAAGGAGAAATGCTCACTAACAGAGATGTTAACACATTTGTGAAAACAATTTGAGAGAAACAACCTTTTTGTGCATATGGAAAATGTATGTGATCTATTATTTCAGCTCATGAAACATGGGACCAACACTTTACATGTTGCGTTGTATATTGAGACAAATTACAGACAGTAGCCTACTAGTAGCAACATACAACTCAATAGATTGAACATGAAATATATTTCAATATGATTGAAATAGGCCTATAGCCTAATGTTTATATTTTTATGTATTCATCTCGGTTTTCATTTGAAAAGTATTTGTCGCTTGTTTGTATCAGTTGCAAAGATATTGGCGACTTTGAATTTGTAGTCAACTTTGTTTTGAAGTTATCAGTGGACACACAGAAACAGATAAACCACGTGATTCTACATTTAGCGGTGATCTTCTGTCTATAAAGTAACGAGGGAGGGTTAAAAAAAGCATCTAAGGATGCACTTTGCCTATCTGAAGCCATATTGTAACGGCTTTCTTCTGTGGACGAAGGATCGGACCAAAGTTCAGCATGTTTAATAAAGACCATAAACACTACAAAATACCAAAACAACAAATGGGAAAAAAACGAAACACTCTTATCTGGTGCATAGACACAAAGACAGAAGACAACCACCCACAAAACCCAACACAAAACAGGCTACCTAAATATGGTTCCCAATCAGAGACAGTGACTAACACCTGCCTCTGATTGAGAACCATATCAGGCCAAACATAGAAATGGGAAAACTAGACATACAACATAGAATGCCCACTCAGCTCACGTCCTGACCAACACTAAGACAAAGAAAACATAAAAGAACTATGGTCAGAACGTGACACAGGCATTAATTGAATTCATTAATATATGTAAATAGTGAATGAATGGAAGAAAAAAAACAATGCATCTGTTTTAATCTCAATATCAAATAATGTCTGGGTAACAATGAAGTACCTTGTACTGTACTGTGATTGAAATAGTAAAAAAACACAAAAACAGCTTTTTAGCAAAATGTTTTATCAAACAATAATTGTGCTTATGTAACGCTCGTCGTTGGAATGAGATGAGGACCAAAACGCAGCGTGGTAAGTGTTCATCATTACATTTATTCAACAGAGAACACTTAACAAAATAACAAAGGAGAACGAAACGAAACAGTTCTGTAAGGTGACAGACACATCAAAACAGGAAACAATCACCCACAAAACACAGGTGGGAAAAGGCTGCCTAAGTATGATTCTCAATCAGAGACAGCGAACGACATCTGCCTCTGATTGAGAACAATACCAGGCCAAACACATAAACACAACCTAGAAAAAGGAACATAGACTGCCCACCCAACTCACACCCTGACCATACTAAAACAAAGACAAAACAAAAGAACGAAGGTCAGAACTTGACAGCTTAGACTTTCTGGGAGAGGTCTGAATTGCGAGAGGGAGGGATATATAATCTGAAAACTAGCTGCTGTTGTCAAAGGTTTGGAACTCTCTTTGTTCTTGGCCTGTATTAATGTATACCTCTTGGTGATGTCACCAGGAAAGCCAAAACTCCACCCATGCAAAACCTGCTGTTTAGAATGTCCTGTGTAGATTGTATTTTCAGCCAGCAACTGTCAGGAAATGAAACTGATCAAATTTCTTCACAGTTTTCATCATCTGCTGTGCAATATAATATAAAACACAGGAAATACTATAATTTTGTGTCAAGATTGAACAAACATTTTTTTGGGCAAGCCTTCTCCCCAGAAGCTAATATCCTAGTCTACCTCAGACCACAAGCCATATGACTGTTGATCAGGAAACACTATTGCCCCCTTGAGACTTGGCTTTTTCACTGCATTGTTTTCCCTTGTCTGAAGAAGCTGCTAAGTGTACCCCAAGTCATACCCTATTCCCTATATAGTGGACTACTTTTTGACCAGAGCCCTATGGGCCTCAATCAAACGTAATGCACTTTAACGAACATTTGGGACCCTGACCTATGTGTTTTGTTTCAACAAGTTCAGACTGCAGTTTATTTATTCCAAAGTGATATTGGCAGTAGATTTTCATTTAATCACACAGAATCACCGACCGGGAAGAGGAGGGGTTGCATCTTGACTTAAAATATTCAGTCGACGACCTTATTGCCACGAGGCAGAGACACACTGCACTGGCAATTGCTTGGCAGCCAGATTGTGACTTTTAATTTAAAAAACTGCAAGTAAACAGAGTGGGCTGTCTAATGAAATGATGGACCCAGTAGAAGCTAGAGGGTGAACGAACTGTCTGAACCGAAAAACAGAGAGGGAGTGATGGTGTTGTATTTCAACATGCATCCCAAATGGTGTCCTTTTTCCTGTATAGTGAACTACTGGTCAAAAGTTGGGCACATAGTGAATATGTAGCCTTTTCAAATGCATCCAGTCTCCCATAATACTTTGAACCTGACTTGAACATATACCACAATCTATCTTGTTTTTATAATGTTCAGCAACCTTTTTTAAACAAAGGAGACATACCATGGAAAAACCATAGGATGGAACTAACATACCATGGAAAAACCATAGGATGGAACTAACATACCATGGAAAAACCATAGGATGGAACTAACATACCATGGAAAAACCATAGGATGGAACTAACATACCATGGAAAAACCATAGGATGGAACTAACATACCATGGAAAAACCATAGGATGGAACTAACATTATATGGAAAAACCATAGGATGGAACTAACATACCATGGAAAAACCATAGGATGGAACTAACATTATATGGAAAAACCATAGGATGGAACTAACATTATATGGAAAAACCATAGGATGGAACTAACATTATATGGAAAAACCATAGGATGGAACTAACATTATATGGAAAAACCATAGGATGGAACTAACATTATATGGAAAAACCATAGGATGGAACTAACATACCATGGAAAAACCATAGGATGGAACTAACATACCATGGAAAAACCATAGGATGGAACTAACATACCATGGAAAAACCATAGGATGGAACTAACATACCATGGAAAAACCATAGGATGGAACTAACATACCATGGAAAAACCATAGGATGGAACTAACATACCATGGAAAAACCATAGGATGGAACTAACATACCATGGAAAAACCATAGGATGGAACTAACATACCATGGAAAAACCATAGGATGGAACTAACATACCATGGAAAAACCATAGGATGGAACTAACATACCATGGAAAAACCATAGGATGGAACTAACATACCATGGAAAAACCATAGGATGGAACTAACATACCATGGAAAAACCATAGGATGGAACTAACATTATATGGAAAAACCATAGGATGGAACTAACATACCATGGAAAAACCATAGGATGGAACTAACATTATATGGAAAAACCATAGGATGGAACTAACATTATATGGAAAAACCATAGGATGGAACTAACATTATATGGAAAAACCATAGGATGGAACTAACATTATATGGAAAAACCATAGGATGGAACTAACATTATATGGAAAAACCATAGGATGGAACTAACATTATATGGAAAAACCATAGGATGGAACTAACATACCATGGAAAAACCATAGGATGGAACAAACATTATATGGAAAAACCATAGGATGGAACTAACATACCATGGAAAAACCATAGGATGGAACTAACATTATATGGAAAAACCATAGGATGGAACTAACATACCATGGAAAAACCATAGGATGGAACTAACATACCATGGAAAAACCATAGGATGGAACTAACATACCATGGAAAAACCATAGGATGGAACTAACATACCATGGAAAAACCATAGGATGGAACTAACATACCATGGAAAAACCATAGGATGGAACTAACATACCATGGAAAAACCATAGGATGGAACTAACATACCATGGAAAAACCATAGGATGGAACTAACATTATATGGAAAAACCATAGGATGGAACTAACATTATATGGAAAAACCATAGGATGGAACTAACATTATATGGAAAAACCATAGGATGGAACTAACATTATATGGAAAAACCATAGGATGGAACTAACATTATATGGAAAAACCATAGGATGGAACTAACATTATATGGAAAAACCATAGGATGGAACTAACATTATATGGAAAAACCATAGGATGGAACTAACATTATATGGACATAACTTTAGATGGACATAACTTTAGATGGAAATAACATTAGATGGACATAACATTAGATGGACATAACTGGACATAACATTAGATGGACATAACTGGACATAACATTAGATGGACATAACTGGACATAACATTAGATGGACATAACTGGACATAACATTAGATGGACATAACTGGACATAACATTAGATGGACATAACTGGACATAACATTAGATGGACATAACTGGACATAACATTAGATGGACATAACTTTAGATGGACATAACATTAGATGGACATAACATTAGATGGACATAACTGGACATAACATTAGATGGACATAACTTTAGATGGAAATAACATTAGATGGACATAACATTAGATGGACATAACTTTAGATGGAAATAACTGGACACAACTTTAGATGGACATAACATTAGATGGACATAACTTTAGATGGACATAACATTAGATGGAAATAACATTAGATGGAAATAACATTAGATGGAAATAACATTAGATGGAAATAACATTAGATGGACATAACATTAGATGGAAATAACATTAGATGGAAATAACATTAGATGGACATAACTGGACACAACATTAGATGGACATAACATTAGATGGACATAACTTTAGATGGACATAACTGGACACATAACATTAGATGGACATAACATTAGATGGACATAACTTTAGATGGACATAACATTAGATGGACATAACTGGACACAACTTTAGATGGACATAACATTAGATGGACATAACTTTAGATGGAAATAACATTAAATGGACATAACATTAGATGGACATAACATTAGATGGACATAACTTTAGATGGACATAACTTTAGATGGAAATAACATTAGATGGAAATAACATTAGATGGAAATAACATTAGATGGAAATAACATTAGATGGACATAACATTAGATGGACATAACATTAGATGAACATAACATTAGATGGACATAACATTAGATGGACATAACTGGACATAACATTAGATGGACATAACTTTAGATGGAAATAACATTAGATGGACATAACATTAGATGGACATAACTTTAGATGGACATAACTTTAGATGGAAATAACTGGACACAACTTTAGATGGACATAACATTAGATGGACATAACTGGACACAACTTTAGATGGACATAACATTAGATGGACATAACTTTAGATGGAAATAACATTAGATGGACATAACATTAGATGGACATAACTTTAGATGGACATAACTTTAGATGGACATAACATTAGATGGACATAACTGGACACAACTTTAGATGGACATAACATTAGATGGACATAACTTTAGATGGAAATAACATTAAATGGACATAACATTAGATGGACATAACATTAGATGGACATAACTGGACATAACATTAGATGGACATAACTTTAGATGGAAATAACATTAGATGGACATAACATTAGATGGACATAACTTTAGATGGACATAACTTTAGATGGAAATAACTGGACACAACTTTAGATGGACATAACATTAGATGGACATAACTTTAGATGGACATAACATTAGATGGAAATAACATTAGATGGAAATAACATTAGATGGAAATAACATTAGATGGACATAACATTAGATGGAAATAACATTAGATGGAAATAACATTAGATGGACATAACTGGACACAACATTAGATGGACATAACATTAGATGGACATAACTTTAGATGGACATAACTGGACACATAACATTAGATGGACATAACATTAGATGGACATAACTTTAGATGGACATAACATTAGATGGACATAACTGGACACAACTTTAGATGGACATAACATTAGATGGACATAACTTTAGATGGACATAACATTAGATGGAAATAACATTAGATGGACATAACATTAGATGGACATAACATTAGATGGACATAACATTAGATGGACATAACATTAGATGGACATAACTGGACATAACATTAGATGGACATAACTTTAGATGGAAATAACATTAGATGGACATAACATTAGATGGACATAACTTTAGATGGACATAACTTTAGATGGAAATAACTGGACACAACTTTAGATGGACATAACATTAGATGGACATAACTTTAGATGGACATAACATTAGATGGACATAACTGGACACAACTTTAGATGGACATAACATTAGATGGACATAACATTAGATGGAAATAACATTAGATGGACATAACATTAGATGGACATAACTTTAGATGGACATAACTTTAGATGGACATAACTTTAGATGGACATAACTGGACACAACTTTAGATGGACATAACATTAGATGGACATAACTTTAGATGGAAATAACATTAAATGGACATAACATTAGATGGACATAACATTAGATGGACATAACATTGGACATGCCATGATTTACCAGATATGTTTCTCCACTGGCTATATTGGCTCAAAGAGTAATACATACTACATATGTATATATATATATACATATATACATATATATCAAATCAAATCAAATCAAATGTATTTATATAGCCCTTCGTACATCAGCTGATATCTCAAAGTGCTGTACAGAAACCCAGCCTAAAACCCCAAACAGCAAGCAATGCAGGTGTAGAAGCACGGTGGCTAGGAAAAACTCCCTAGAAAGGCCAATACCTAGGAAGAAACCTAGAGAGGAACCAGGCTATGTGGGGTGGCCAGTCCTCTTCTGGCTGTGCCAGGTGGAGATTATAAACCTAGAGAGGAACCAGGCTATGAGGGGTGGCCAGTCCTCTTCTGGCTGTGCCGGGTGGAGATTATAACAGAACATGGCCAAGATGTTCAAATGTTCATAAATGATCAGCATGGTCGAATAATAATAAGGCAGAACAGTTGAAACTAGAGCAGCAGCACAGTCAGGTGGAAGTTGAAACTGGAGCAGCAGCATGGCCAGGTGGACTGGGGACAGCAAGGAGTCATCATGTCAGGTAGTCCTGGGGCATGGTCCTAGGGCTCAGGTCCTCCGAGAGAGAGAAAGAAAGAGAGAAGGAGAGAATTAGAGAACGCACACTTAGATTCACACAGGACACCGAATAGGACAGGAGAAGTACTCCAGATATAACAAACTGACCCCAGCCCCCCGACACATAAACTACTGCAGCATAAATACTGGAGGCTGAGACAGGAGGGGTCAGGAGACACTGTGGCCCCATCCGAGGACACCCCCGGACAGGGCCAAACAGGAAGGATATAACCCCACCCACTTTGCCAAAGCACAGCCCCCACACCACTAGAGGGATATCTTCAACCACCAACTTACCATCCTGAGACAAGGCTGAGTATAGCCCACAAAGATCTCCGCCACGGCACAACCCAAGGGGGGGGGGTGCCAACCCAGACAGGATGACCACAGCAGTGAATCAACCCACTCAGGTGACGCACCCCCTCCAGGGATATATATGTACTCATATGTAAATATTATTACATTTTCAAAGCCAAGACACACCAACATAAATGTGAGAGCATTGAGACTGTGATAGAGAAAGTCATACTCGACAGATGAAAGTTATTTCAGCTGAATCTATTTCCCCCCTGTGCTCTATATACCCGTGGAACAACAACTGTCCACATTCGTTCACCAGTATTCCCAAGGATATGTCAGGCTATTGTATCGCTGCACTTATTTTGTGATATTTCTTCTGCCAATGTGTTACATTGGCATTATTGGGCAACGGTCAACAAATAGAGCTCTCTGAAACAGATAATTTTGAAAATAAAACTTTTGAATGTTGATGGAAGTGTTCTCAGACTAAGATTACAATGCAGATAACTGGCAAAATAAAGGAAACCCCAACATAAAGTGCCTTAATAGGGTGTTGGGTCACCACGAACCAGAACAGCTTCAATGCACCTCGGCATAGATTCTACTAGTGTCTGGAACTCTATTGGAGGGATGTGACATCATTCTTCCATGAGGAATTCCGTTATTTGATGTTTTGTTGCTGGTGGTGGAAAACGCTGTCTCAGACGCCACTCCAGAATCTTCCATAAGTGTTCAATTGGGTTGAGATCTGGTGACTGAGACGGTCATGGCATGTGGCTTACATCCTTTTCCTGCTCATCAATTCCTTCAGTGACCACTTGTGCCTCTTGAATGGGGATAGTGTTATGCTATGGGGGCATAGCCATGATGGCCAAAATAATGGCCTGCCCAGCATTTTTATAGATGACCCTAAGCATGTTAATTGCTTCATTAACTCAGGATGCCCACCTGTGTTGAAGCATCTCCTTTCAATATACTTTGTATCCCTCATTTACTTAAGAGTTTCCATTATTTTGTCAGTTACCTACATGTATATCATATTTATGTAGATGTCCAACTAATTATTAGAATTTCTGAACTTTTTATTGTGATATTTACTTTTACTTTATTCTGAGACTAGAATCGTTCCCCTCCTACACTAGTTTATGGGACAACAGTAAAGAGACTGGAATCCTTCCCCTCCTACACTAGTTTATGGGACAACAGTAAAGAGACTGGAATCCTTCCCCTCCTACACTAGTTTATGGGACAACAGTAAAGAGACTGGAATCCTTCCCCTCCTACACTAGTTTATGGGACAACAGTAAAGAGACTGGAATCGTTCCCCTCCTACATTAGTTTATGGGACAACAGTAAAGAGACTGGAATCGTTCCCCTCCTACACTAGTTTATGGGACAACAGTAAAGAGACTGGAATCGTTCCCCTCCTACATTAGTTTATGGGACAACAGTAAAGAGACTGGAATCGTTCCCCTCCTACACTAGTTTATGGGACAACAGTAAAGAGACTGGAATCGTTCCCCTCCTACATTAGTTTATGGGACAACAGTAAAGAGACTGGAATCGTTCCCCTCCTACACTAGTTTATGGGACAACAGTAAAGAGACTGGAATCCTTCCCCTCCTACACTAGTTTATGGGACAACAGTAAAGAGACTGGAATCGTTCCCCTCCTACACTAGTTTATGGGACAACAGTAAAGAGACTGGAATCCTTCCCCTCCTACACTAGTTTATGGGACAACAGTAAAGAGACTGGAATCCTTCCCCTCCTACACTAGTTTATGGGACAACAGTAAAGAGACTGGAATCCTTCCCCTCCTACATTAGTTTATGGGACAACAGTAAAGAGACTGGAATCGTTCCCCTCCTACATTAGTTTATGGGACAACAGTAAAGAGACTGGAATCGTTCCCCTCCTACACTAGTTTATGGGACAACAGTAAAGAGACTGGAATCGTTCCCCTCCTACACTAGTTTATGGGACAACAGTAAAGAGACTGGAATCCTTCCCCTCCTACATTAGCATATGGGACAACAGTAAAGAGACTGGAATCCTTCCCCTCCTACATTAGCATATGGGACAACAGTAAAGAGACTGGAATCCTTCCCCTCCTACATTAGCATATGGGACAACAGTAAAGAGACTGGAATCCTTCCCCTCCTACATTAGCATATGGGACAACAGTAAAGAGACTGGAATCGTTCCCCTCCTACACTAATTTATGGGACAACAGTAAAGAGACTGGAATCGTTCCCCTCCTACACTAATTTATGGGACAACAGTAAAGAGACTGGAATCCTTCCCCTCCTACACTAGTTTATGGGACAACAGTAAAGAGACTGGAATCCTTCCCCTCCTACATTAGCATATGGGACAACAGTAAAGAGACTGGAATCCTTCCCCTCCTACATTAGCATATGGGACAACAGTAAAGAGACTGGAATCCTTCCCCTCCTACATTAGCATATGGGACAACAGTAAAGAGACTGGAATCGTTCCCCTCCTACATTAGTTTATGGGACAACAGTAAAGAGACTGGAATCGTTCCCCTCCTACATTAGTTTATGGGACAACAGTAAAGAGACTGGAATCGTTCCCCTCCTACACTAGTTTATGGGACAACAGTAAAGAGACTGGAATCCTTTCCCTCCTACATTAGTTTATGGGACAACAGTAAAGAGACTGGAATCGTTCCCCTCCTACACTAGTTTATGGGACAACAGTAAAGAGACTGAAATCCTTCCCCTCCTACATTAGTTTATGGGACAACAGTAAAGAGACTGGAATCGTTCCCCTCCTACACTAATTTATGGGACAACAGTAAAGAGACTGGAATCCTTCCCCTCCTACATTAGCATATGGGACAACAGTAAAGAGACTGAAATCCTTCCCCTCCTACATTAGTTTATGGGACAACAGTAAAGAGACTGGAATCGTTCCCCTCCTACACTAATTTATGGGACAACAGTAAAGAGACTGGAATCCTTCCCCTCCTACATTAGCATATGGGACAACAGTAAAGAGACTGGAATCCTTCCCCTCCTACATTAGCATATGGGACAACAGTAAAGAGACTGGAATCCTTCCCCTCCTACATTCGTTTATGGGACAACAGTAAAGAGACTGGAATCCTTCCCCTCCTACACTAATTTATGGGACAACAGTAAAGAGACTGGAATCCTTCCCCTCCTACATTAGCATATGGGACAACAGTAAAGAGACTGGAATCCTTCCCCTCCTACATTAGCATATGGGACAACGGTAAACAGATATATTGTCAGCTTCTAGACTAGCCTCCTGTCCAGGGAGTGTACTTGTACATCAAGCTGTCTCATGGTACAGAAACAGGAGAAAAGTTCATGCCTTATGAGCTGTTCTCCCGTGGGACAAGGGGGCTACTTACTCTACTATTGCCAGTTGGAAATGTAGAAACAGTAGACTGTACTTCTCATACTTCCTGCCCCTAGTTCTCTGATCATTGCCCAATCAGAGCTAGGACATAAGACGTGAAAAGCAGGTTTCCACCACACAGTTATGAATTCAACCATCGGTTGGCACCCTATTCCTTATTGCACTACTTATGGGCCCTGGTGAAAAGAAAAGCACTATATAGGGAATAGGGTTCCATTTGAGACACAAAAGCATGGGAGGAACAGTCTGGTTTCATCAAAAAGACATCAGGCTCGCGTATTTCAAAATCCTTGTGTTGTTGTGAGGTCAGCACCAATCACTGTCAGAAAACAGAGGTTCATTTAGGCATGTGAGTGACCTCAGTGACAGAAAAAACCTTTCTGTTCAATTGAGTTGATTTGTTGTTGAGTTAAGGAACTGTATTAGATACCAGTACAGCTGTAATGATGTCCTATATCAATGTTTGATACAGATTTGAAAGTGTTGTAATTTATGTTGATTTGATGATAATGGTGATGACGACAACAGGGATGATGTAACGTTGTGTCTTAGATTCCTGAAATCCATTGTGTTCCGCATGATTCTTATTGAGTTTTTTTGTTCCTTTCTGCTTTGATCATTAAATGTCAATCTCCCCAGCTCTGGTGAAGCAGAAGTAGTCAATATCACCTTGTATACCATGTGAAGTCTAAACTGGGATTCACAGACAGGCTGCCTGCCTGCACCAGATACATTGGTCCTCTCCAAGGGATGGTTCATTTTTTTTTTTTTTTTTTTAACTATGCAAGTCAGTTAAGAACAAATTCTTAGTTACAATGACAGCCTACCGGGAAACAGTGGGTTAACTGCCTTGTTCAGAGGCAGAACGACAGATGTGTACCTTATCAGTTCAGGGATTCGATCCTGCAACCTTTCCATTACTGGCCCAACGCTCCAACCACTAGGCTACCTGCCGCCTCATAACACAAAGCAAAGGTGCTGAGGCAGAAAGAGAACAAGCTTCCTGATTGCTTTGAAAATAATGGCATTTGCAGCGCTGCACCAAAACACACAATACAATATGAAATCCCTTCTCTGGAGTTTCGTCATCAGGCGCGTGCTTAATTATAGTATTATATAGAAAGATTATGTGAGATGGAATGATTATTACTTCATTTAAGATAATTTTAATTAGCTTATTCTAATTATTGTATTATTTGAAAAGGTTGTAATGCAAATAGCAAAACATAGCTGCAAAATATGATTATGAAAAGATATGGAAAAACAAATGAGTTGTCACAAGGTCTCATGGGATTTGTGTTGAGCACTGAGCAGCAGGCTGCATGCCCATTAGACCACGTTATTAATTAGTACCAGTAATGACTACATTCTAATAGATCTGCTGGTGCTAATAGTGATGTAGGGTAATGATGGTGGTAATATTGTTGTAGGGTAATGATGGTGGTAATATTGTTGCTGGGTAATGATGGTGGTAATATTGTTGCTGGGTAATGATGGTGGTAATATTGTTGTAGGGTAATGATGGTGGTAATATTGTTGCTGGGTAATGATGGTGGTAATATTGTTGCTGGGTAATGATGGTGGTAATATTGTTGCTGGGTAATGATGGTGGTAATATTGTTGCTGGGTAATGATGGTGATAATAGTGTTGCTGGGTAATGATGGTGGTAATAGTGTTGCTGGGTAATGATGGTGGTAATATTGTTGCTGGGTAATGATGGTGGTAATATTGTTGTAGGGTAATGATGGTGGTAATATTGTTGCTGGGTAATGATGGTGGTAATAGTGTTGCTGGGTAATGATGGTGGTAATATTGTTGTAGGTTAATGATGGTGGTAATATTGTTGCTGGGTAATGATGGTTGTAATAGTGTTATAGGGTAGTGATGGTGGTAATAGTCTTATAGGGTAGTGATGGTGGTAATAGTGCAGTAGGGTATTGCTGGTGGTAATAGTGTTGTAGGGTAATGATGGTGGTAATAGTGCAGTAGGGTAATGCTGGTGGTAATAGTGTTATAGGGTAATGATGGTGGTAATAGTGTTATAGGGTAATGATGGTGGTGATATTGCAGTAGGGTAATTATGGTGGTAATAGTGTTGTAGGGTAATGATGGTGGTAATAGTGTTATAGGGTAATGATGGGGGTAATAGTGCAGTAGGGTATTTTGGTGGTAATAGTGTTGTAGGGTAATGATGGTGGTAATATTGTTATAGGGTAGTGATGGTGGTAATAGTGCAGTAGGGTAATGATGGTGGTAATAGTGTTGTAGGGTAATGATGGTGGTAATATTGTTGCTGGGTAATGATGGTGGTAATAATGTTGTAGGGTAATGATGGTGCTAATAGTGCTGTAGGGTAATGATGGTGGTAATATTGTTATAGGGTAGTGATGGTGGTAATAGTGCTGTAGGGTAATGATGGTGGTAATATTGCCGTAGGGTAATGATGGTGGTAATAGTGTTGCTGGGTAATGATGGTGGTAATAGTGTTGTAGGGTAGTGATGGTGGTAATAGTGCAGTAGGGTAATGATGATGGTAATAGTCTTATAGGGTAATGATGGTGGTAATAGTGTTATAGGGTAATGATGGTGCTAATAGTGCTGTAGGGTAATGATGGTGGTAATAGTGTTATAGGGTAATGATGGTGGTAATAGTGTTGTAGGGTAATGATGGTGGTAATAGTCTTATAGGGTAGTGATGGTGGTAATAGTGCTGTAGGGTAATGATGGTGGTAATATTGCCGTAGGGTAATGATGGTGATAATGGTGCTGTAGGGTAATGATGGTGGTAATAGTCTTATAGGGTAGTGATGGTGGTAATAGTGTTATAGGGTAATGATGGTGGTAATAGTGTTATAGGGTAATGATGGTGGTGATATTGCAGTAGGGTAATTATGGTGGTAATAGTGTTGTAGGGTAATGATGGTGGTAATAGTGTTATAGGGTAATGATGGGGGTAATAGTGCAGTAGGGTATTTTGGTGGTAATAGTGTTGTAGGGTAATGATGGTGGTAATATTGTTATAGGGTAGTGATGGTGGTAATAGTGCAGTAGGGTAATGATGGTGGTAATAGTGTTGTAGGGTAATGATGGTGGTAATATTGTTGCTGGGTAATGATGGTGGTAATAATGTTGTAGGGTAATGATGGTGCTAATAGTGCTGTAGGGTAATGATGGTGGTAATATTGTTATAGGGTAGTGATGGTGGTAATAGTGCTGTAGGGTAATGATGGTGGTAATATTGCCGTAGGGTAATGATGGTGGTAATAGTGTTGCTGGGTAATGATGGTGGTAATAGTGTTGTAGGGTAGTGATGGTGGTAATAGTGCAGTAGGGTAATGATGATGGTAATAGTCTTATAGGGTAATGATGGTGGTAATAGTGTTATAGGGTAATGATGGTGCTAATAGTGCTGTAGGGTAATGATGGTGGTAATAGTGTTATAGGGTAATGATGGTGGTAATAGTGTTGTAGGGTAATGATGGTGGTAATAGTCTTATAGGGTAGTGATGGTGGTAATAGTGCTGTAGGGTAATGATGGTGGTAATATTGCCGTAGGGTAATGATGGTGATAATGGTGCTGTAGGGTAATGATGAGCTGATTGTGGTAATACTTTTTTGGGGTAATGATGATCTGCTGGTGGTTATCCACTTTTGGCGTGTGAACCGCTAGCGGGGCACCTACGACAACATCCGGTGAAATTGCAGATCGCGAAATTCAAAATTCAAAAATCATAATATTAAACATTCATGAAGATTCAAGTGTCATACATCATTTAAAAGCTTAACTTCTTATTAATCCAACCCCTTTGTCAGATTTAAAAAAGGCTTTACTGCGAAAGCATACCATACGATTATCTGAGGACAGTGCCCCACACCAAAATACTTTTTCAACCATCACAGGCGTCACAAAAATCACAAATAGTGATTAAAATAAATCACTTACCTTTGAAGATCTTCCTCTATTTGCAATCCCAATGGTCCCTGCAACACAATGAATGGTTGTTTTGTATGATGAAGTCCTTCTTTATATCCAAAAAAGTCTGTTTAGTTTTCTCTAATGATCTCAGTAATCCACCCATTCAACATGCAAACAAACAAATCCAAAAAGTTAACGGTAAAGTTTGTCCAAACAAGTCAAACAATGTTTCTAATTAATCCTCAGGTACTCTAATATCTAAATAAACGATAATATTTAAGATGGAAAATATTATGTTCAGTAGGGAAGGTAAATAATGAAGAGCACGCACTTTATTCATGCGCCATCAAGACTACTTTTCTAATGATAGACACCTTGTAGTTCTTCCAACTACTTGCTAATTTTTCAGAAAACAAGCCTGAAACCCTTTCTAAAGACATCTAGTGGAAGACCTAGGAACTGCAATCTGGGTCCTATCTATTTGTTTTTCCCATGGGCTGACAATGGCCAGTGACCTCAAAAAATAAATATTCTGGATGGATTTTCCTCTGGGTTTTAACTGCCATATCAGTTCTGTTATACTCACAGATATTGTGTAGACAGTTTCAGAAACTTCAGAGTGTTTTCTATCCAATAATATCAAGTATATGCATATCCTAGCTTCAGGGCCTGAGTAACAGGCAGTTTACTTTGGGCACATCAGTCATGCAAAATTCCTAACAAAAAACACTCTTCAAAACAGGTAATAGTAGGCTACCTGGGGCGGCAGATACCCTAGTTGTTAGAGTGTAGAAGCGGCAGGTTCCTTAATGTTTAGAGTTTAGGGGCGGCAGGTACCCTAGTGGTTAGAGTGTGGAGGGGGCAGGTACCCTAGTGGTTAGTACATTGGACTAGTAACTGGAAGGTTGCAAGATCGAATCCCTCAGCTGACAAAGTAAAAATCTGTCGTTCTGCCCCTGTACAAGGCAGTTAACCCGCTGTTATTGAAAATAAGAATTTGTTCTTAACTGACTTGCCTGACGCTCTGTCGAAATGCAAATGCACCACACTTGCGATACGGTTTTGGATATCTTTGGAACTTTTATATAAGTGAGAAATAATATTTCAAATACAAAATAAATAAGAATTGTATTCTGCTTTTGGTAATAGTGCTGTAGGGTAATAAAGGTGGTACAATTGTTGTAGGGTAATGACGATCTGATGGTGGGAATAGTTCTGTAGGGTAATGACGATCTGATGGTGGGAATAGTTCTGTAGGGTAATGACGATCTGATGGTGGGAATAGTTCTGTAGGGTAATGACGATCTGATGGTGGGAATAGTTCTGTAGGGTAATGACGATCTGATGGTGGGAATAGTTCTGTAGGGTAATGACGATCTGATGGTGGGAATAGTTCTGTAGGGTAATGACGATCTGATGGTGGGAATAGTTCTGTAGGGTAATGACGATCTGATGGTGGGAATAGTTCTG